>NC_042622.1:263807321-264136020 GCF_901001135.1 Rhinatrema bivittatum | reverse complement strand
AAAGTCTGGACCCAGGAGAATGGGTATTGTCGGACGAGGCTTTTCAGCTGAAAGTGGATCGCTGAGGCCTTCCGTTTCTAGACCTGCTGGCGACTTCTCACAATGCGAAGGTTCCTCGATTCTTCAGTCGCAGGAGAGATCCGAAGTCCTTGGGACTCGATGCTCTCATGCAGGCGGGTCACAGGGGGATGGTGCTTTTGGTGTTACCAGATTGGCCCAGGAGACCATGGTATGTGGGTTTGCAAAGGCTCCTGGTTGACTCCCCCCCTCCGGTTTCTGGTATAAAGGAATCTGTTGCAGCAGGGACCTGTTCTTCATGAAGATCTAACTCGATTTTTGTCTTACATACTGTAAGACCCTTGAGAAGGCTTGGTTGCTGAAGCAGGGAAATTCTACTACAGTGATTGCCACCTTGTCATGAGCGAGCAAGTTCTCTGCTTCCTTAGCCTATGTGCACGTTTGGCGGGTGTTTGAGGCTTGGTGTGAAGATTGAGGTCTTCTTCCTCGTTCGGTTAAGTTTCCGCTCATTTTGGAATTTTTGCAGGATGGATTGAATAAAGGGTTGGTCCTTAATTCCTTAAAGGTGCAAGTAGCGGCTCTTGCCTGTTTCGGGTGTCAGCTTTGCTCCGCCTCCACCTGCTGGTAGAGGTGGATAACCCACTGGTCCTGAATTCATCTGCCCGGTCTAAGGAAAAGGAAATTATCAGGTAAGTAGTAATTTCTCATTTACTAGAGAGCAGACACACAGCCAGTGATGCTCGCCAGGCAGCAGTTACACAGATGGTGCCCATTGTATGAAAAAGCAAGTGATGATCACAGAAAAGAGCAAATGCACAGACTGCGCCGTTCCCAAGAAAGCGGATACACAGCCAGTGCCATGCACAGGAAGGGAGATAAACAGCCAATGATGCTCACAGGAAAAAGCAGATTAAAAAAAACCTTTTTCTACCCACAGGGGAAATCAGAAACATATCAAGTGCTGATGACAGCAGAGCACACACACACACAGCCAGGGCCCCTCATGGGGCAATAGTGTAATAAGCAGCTACTAACAGGGATCTCTATGAGCTTGCAGAGGAAGAGAAAGGGTTCGGGTACCTGATATTACTGGCCAAACCCCTTATGTCAATCTCCTGTGCAGAGCTCGAGGACGTTCTGATTGTGCTGCTCCTGTCTGTGGGACCAACGCATCTGAAGAGATTGCAGTTTACTGCAGGAATGCAAAAAAACAAAACAAAACAAAAACCCTGTAAATAAATAGTCCAGGTTCTGCAGCACCTCCCGCTGAAGGCAGTGGGACTGCAGGAGCTGTGAGCTCACCCTCCACACAGCCAATCTTCCTGCACCGTGCCTTACAGCGCCACCTGCTGGGAGAGGCTAGAGCTGCAGAGACTGTGAACTCTCCCCCCCCCCCCCCCCCCCAGCATCTCCTAGTGAGAGAGCCTGGAAGTACAGGAGCCAGGGGCTCCCATGCACATGACTTACACAGACTCGAGCTGGCACTGCAGTGATCATTTCTGCGAGTACAGGTACAGCTCACCTTCCTGCAGCTGCTGTTTCAGCAGGGGAAACTGCTCGTCGTAGAAGTGGATTCTCTGCAGGGCATTGGCCAGCGCAGATTTCAGCAGCGTGATCTCAGCCTCCTGGGTCTGCAAACGGATTTCCAAAGTGGCGAGTCGATTATGGTCTGCGCTGCTTCCATCTGACAAAAGGAAATACAACAGTAGATTCTGTTCAGAAAGGGCTCCTTCCCAAGTTCAGGATCCATCCCTGAGCAAACGTGAGGCTAGCACTGAAAAAACCTGCATTCAGAAAATGCCTCTCTACTGGGCAAGCAGGAATGCTGAAAGCTAGAAGTCACTAATTGTGGACAACTTTACATGGGTATGGACAGCCAGCGTGTCCCTGGGATGTGGCTGGGCTGTAAAAATGAGCATACGTTATCTGAAATCTCTGCTCCTTACCAAAGGTTATACATTATAAACAGTAAAATAGCCAAGTAAAACATAAAACAATATAAAAATTAAAACTAAAAGCGACATTTCATAAATAATCTTAAAATACATCAAAACGCCTGTTCAGTCTTACTCCTTTCTCCTAGAATAGGTTATTCTAAAATCCTTATCACCTAAAGCAGTGAAATCAACGCGTTAAAACTAGCATACCCTGACTAACCGTCTACTCCCATAGATACACACCCCACCCTCACGCCCCCCCCTGACTGACACGCCCTATTGAACTTAACAACCATGATCCTCATCCATTCCCATTCCCATTCCTCCAACCCCCATTCCCATTCCTCCAACCCCCATTCCCATTCCTCCAACCCTCCCTCATCCTCCTCCCCTCTCACCCTATATATTCCGCATATATTCCCTGGCACCATGTGAATAATTAAAATGTAAATATAGTTATTGTGAATATAGTTAATGTGAATATACTTAAAATATGTGAACATGTAACCACCTTTCAAGTTGAATTAGTTGCCTCAATGTTTCCTCCTACTATAAATTATTGTAAAGCCTGTTGCTATGTTATGTTACATTGTGAACCGAGGTGATGTTTTTAACGTGCCCCGGTATATAAAAAACCCTTAAATAAAAAAAATAAAAAATAAAACAGTAAAAGATAAATGAACTATATCAACCTGGAGGGGATCAGAAGGCTCCCTCTCTCAAAAACCAGAGGTGGAAAACATGCCCCTGCCTAGTGAACTAGGGAGTGTCATAAAACAAGGAGGTTTGTGCAGGGCTTAATTTGTAGAAAAAAGGAAATGGAACTGTGGAGCGGGGAGGAGGAAGGAAGCAGGACCAGGGCCGGGTGTGAACTCTGTCTCACACACATATACAGTACATGAACACACTCTTCACAAACTTTCTCCTTATCCTAGTGATCTTCCATTCCCAGCCACTGCCAGTGCTCAAGCACCAGTCCTTCTTCACCTATGGGTGTTTGATGAGTGGCTGTAAATTGAGCACGGGTGGGGACATGGGACGGAGAACCACTGTGGTAAGGAAGAGATAGAGAGAACATAAGAATGTGCCATGCTGGGTCAGACCAAGGGTCCATCAAGCCCAGCATCCTGTCTCCAACAGAGGCCAAAACCAGGCCATAAGAACCTGGCAAGTACCCAAACACTAAGTCAATCCCAAGCTACTGTTGCTAGTAATAGCAGTGGCTATTTTCTAAGTGAACTTAATTAATAGCAGGTAATGGACTTCTCCTCCAAGAACTTATCCAATCCTTTTTTAAACCCAGCCACACTAACTGCACTAACCACATCCTCTGGCAACAAATTTCAGAGCTTAATTGTTCGCTGAGTGAAAAAGAATTTTCTCCGATTAGTCTTAAATGTGCTACTTGCTAACTTCATGGAATGCCACCTAGTCCTTCTATTATTCGAAAGTGTAAATAACCGATTCACATCTACTCGTTCAAGACCTCTCATGATCTTAAAGACCTCTATCATATCCCCCCTCAGCCGTCTCTTCTCCAAGCTGAACAGCCCTAACCTCTTCAGCCTTTCCTCATAGGGGAGCTGTTCCATCCCCTTTATCATTTTGGTTGCCCTTCTCTGTACCTTCTCCATCGCAACTATATCTTTTTTGAGATGCGGTGACCAGAATTGTACACAGTATTCAAGGTGCGGTCTCACCATGGAACGATATAGAGGCATTATGACATTTTCCGTTTTATTCACCATTAACTTTCTAATAATTCCCAACATTCTGTTTGCTTTTTTGACTGCCGCAGCACACTGTGCTGACGATTTCAATGTGTTATCCACTATGATGCCTAGATTTCTTTCTTGGGTGGTAGCTCCTAATATGGAACCTAACATTGTGTAACTATAGTATAGGTTATCTTTCCCTATATGCATCACCTTGCACTTATCCACATTCAATTTCATTTGCCATTTGGATGCCCAATTTTCCAGTCTCACAAGGTCTTCCTGCAATTTATCACAATCTGCTTGTGATTTAACTACTCTGAACAATTTTGTGTCATCTGCAAATTTGATTATCTCACTCGTCGTATTTCTTTCCAGATCATTTATAAATATACAAGCCGTAAAGCCCGTTAAAACGGGCTACATCCCTCTGTCTCTCACCTCCCCCTCATTCTCTCTCCCCTCACTCTTCACCACCCCCCTCCCCCACTCCTCCCCACCCTCCCTCTCCTCTCACTCAGTCCCCCCTCTCCCTCACTCCCTCCCACTCAGTCCCCCCTCTCCCTCCCTCCCACTCACTCAGTCCCCCTCTCCCTCCCTCCCACTCAGTCCCTCCCTTCACCCACCTCCATTTCCTCCCGGCGCCGTAAGCGCGACTTCCCGCAACCCTCACCCGGCTCCATTAACTCCTCCCGCTCCTGCCGGCAGATCTCGGGGGGGGGGGTCACTCCCGCGCGCGCGGCAGTGACCCCCCCGAGATCTGCCGGCAGATCTGGGGAGAAGTAGCGGCACCGAGCGCGCGCGGTGCCGCTACTTCTCCTCCCGCTCCTGCCGGCAGATCTCGGGGGGGGGGGGGGGGGCGCGGGGGTGACCCCCCCCCCCGAGATCTGCCGGCAGATCTGGGGAGGAGAAGTAGCGGTGCTACTTCTCCTCCCGCTCCTGCCGGTGCCGCTACTTCTCCTCCCGCTCCTGCCGGCAGATCTCGGGGGGGGGGGGGGCACGGGAGTGACACCCCCCCCCCCCGAGATCTGCCGGCAGATCTGGGGAGGAGAAGTAGCGGTGCTACTTCTCCTCCCGCTCCTGCCGGTGCCGCTACTTCTCCTCCCCAGCTACTTCTCCTCCCCAGATCTGCCGGCAGATCTCGGGGAGGAGAAGTAGCGGCACCGCCGCTGCTTCTCCTCCCGCTCCTGCGGCCCCACCGCCATTTTTTTTTTCTGACCAACGTCCTTGCCCGCACATGCGCAGTAGAGCTGTGCTCTACTGCGCATTTGCGGGCCGTCGGTCACAGGCCATTTATAAGGTAGATTGAACAGTAAGGGTCCCAATACAGATCCCTGAAGCACTCCACTGCCCACTCCCTTCCACTGAGAAAATTGCCCATTCAATCCTACTCTCTGTTTGCAATCCACGAAAGGACATCGCCACCTATCCCATGACTTTTTACTTTTCCTAGAAGCCTCTCATGAGGAACTTTGTCTAACGCCTTCTGAAAATCCAAATACACTACATCTACCGGTTCACCTTTATCCACATGTTTATTAACTCCTTCAAAAAAGTGAAGCAGATTTGTGAGGCAAGACTTGCCCTGGGTAAAGCCATGCTGACTTTGTTACATTAAACTATGTCTTTCTATATGTTCTGTGATTTTGATATTTAGAACACTTTCCACTATTTTTCCTGGCACTGAAGTCAGGCTAACTGGTCTGTAGTTTCCCGGATCTCCCCTGGAGCCCTTTTTAAATATTGGGGTTACATTTGCTATCCTCCAGTCTTCAGGGACAATGGATGATTTTAATGATAGGTTACAAATTTTTACTAATAGGTCTGAAATTTCATTTTTTAGTTCCTTCAGAACTCTGGGGTGTATACCATCCAGTCCAGGTGATTTACTACTCTTCAGTTTGTCAATGAGGCCTACCACATCTTCTAGGTTCACTGTGATTTGGTTCAGTCCATCTGAATCATTACCCATGAAAACCTTTTCCGGGTCGGGTATCTCTCCAACATCCTCTTCAGTAAACACCGAAGCAAAGAAATCATTTAATCTTTCTGCGATGACCATATCTTCTCTAAGTGCCCCTTTAACCCCTCAATCATCTAACAGTCCAATTGACTCCCTCACAGGTTTTCTGCTTCTGATATATTTTAAAAATTTTTACTGTGAGTTTTTGCCTCTATGGCCAATTTCTTTTCAAATTCTCTCTTAACCTGTCTTATCAATGTCTTACATTTAACTTACCAACGCTTAATCATTATCCTATTTGAAGTCCTTCACAGTTTTAGGAAGTGGTGAAGACCAAAACTGTGAAGAATTTCAAAGGGGCGTGGGATAAACACTGTGGATCCATAAAGTCTAGAGGATGTGAATGAAGAGAAGAGGCATGGGGGTGGCTTGCGGGAATGACAGCTACTACCTGGTGATTAATACCCTTATTCAATAAACATACACAAGGTTAATGCGACTCAAACATTGCTCTATGCTTCAACGGCAAGAGGAAATGTGAAAAAAGGATTTGCATTCACAAAAAAGCAGGAGAGTAGCTTGCTTGTTGCGGCGGTTACTACCCCAAACCAAATAAGCCTGATACTTCACTTTCAATGCATATCCAGCATAGCTCTCTGTTTCAATGGCAGGGGGGAATGAAGATAAGAGGATTTACATTCAGTCAACAACCAACAAGGACTGAATTGCATAGTCTGGGTAAACAAATAAGCGTGGGTATAGCTTGCTTGTTACAGCGGTTATTACCCCAAATCAATTAAGCCTGATAATTCACTTGGAATACATATCCAGTGTTACGAATGGGCTCCGGTCAGGAGTCGTGAACACCACTAACAGGGGTGTCTCAGGGTGGAGAAAGGCAGGACTGCAGAAGAGTCTAGATGCTGGCTGGTGCAGGCAGGAATGAGTAAACCCTATGGGCAAGTGGGAAGGTGGAATAGGCAGACTGAGTCTAATACTGGCTGGAGATACCTGATACCAGATGCATGAAGGTAAGGGTGAACTTGAATACTGGAACAGCATGGAGGTATGTGTGAGCGTGAATGTAGGTAAAGGTGTACAGGAAACTGGAACTGGGTGCTGGTAAGGATGAATTCAGGAAGCGTGCAGGTAAGAGTAATAATGGCTGGAGGTATAAGTGACTGGTTTGAGGAAACAAGACTGACAGAGAACTGAACAAACAAACCAGGACAGCACTAACATTGAACATGAAACACATAAGCCCGAAGGCAGCAGAGCGGAGAAAGCCCATAGGCCACAGACAGCAGACAGAGAGCCCGTAGGCCACAGACGGCAGGCAGAGGGCCCGTAGGCCACACACACACAATAGGTAGAGGTCCGTAGGCCACACACACACACAGTAGGCAGAGGGCCCGTAGGCCACACACACACAGTAGGCAGGGTGCCGTAGGCCAGACACACAATAGCAAGGCAGGTCAGAAGGCCTGTAGGCCACACACACACAGTAGGCAGAGGGCCCGTAGGCCACACACACACAGTAGGCAGGGTGCCGTAGGCCAGACACATAATAGCAAGGCAAGGCAGGTCAGAAGGCCCGTAGGCCACACACACACAGCAGGCCCATAGGCCAGATACACAATAGCAAGGCAAGGCAGGTCAGAAGGCCCGTAGGCCACACACACACAGAAGGCCCGTAGGCCAGATACACAATAGCAAGGCAAGGCAGGTCAGAAGGCCCGTAGGCCACACACACACAGAAGGCCCATAGGCCAGATACACAAACACGGAAGGCTAGAGCAGGGAGCCCAGGCGAGCTCGATGCTGAAGCACCGATGAAACTGCTAGACAGGGTTATAAAGGAAAGTCTGGGGTATAGAGTAGACAGGAAGGAGGGAGTGGGCCAGCCAGAAGAACATGCTCGTGGGGGACCTCTGGTGGTGAGGAGGCGGCATAGCAGCCATGGTCGTAACATCCAGCACAGCTCACTGCTTCAATGTTAGGGGGAATGAAGACAAGAGGATTTATATTCAGACAATAACAAACAAGGACTGAATTGCACAGACTGGGTAAACAAATAAGCATGGGAGTAACTTGCTTATTGCAGCGGTTACTACCCCTAACCAATTAAGCTAGATACTTCACTTAGATGCAGCTCCAGCACTTCTCTCTACAACAATGGCAGGGGTGGAAGGTAACTAGAACCAAAACGTTACTAATAAGGGCCAAGGGTAACAGATAAGTATGAGAAAAAATAAGTGTGAAAGCTTGCTGGGCAGACTGGATGGGCCGTTTGGTCTTCATCTGCAGTCATTTCTATGTTTCTGTTGTATCCTTCTTCCAATTTTTGAATGAAGATCTTTTTGCTAAAATAGCTTCTTTCACCTCACCTTTTAACCATGCCGGTAATCGTTTTGCCTTCTTTCCACCTTTCTTAATGTGTGGAATACATCTGGACTGTGCTTCTAAGATGGTATTTTTTAACAATGTCCACGTCTCTTGCACACTTTTTACCTTTGTAGCTGCTCCTTTCAGTTTTTTTCTAACTATTTTTCTCATTTTATCAAAGTTTCCCTTTTGAAAGTTTAGCACGAGAGCCGTGGATTTGCTTATTGTCCCCCTTCCAGTCATTAAATCAAATTTGATCATATTATGATCACTATTGCCAAGTGGCCCCACCACTGTTACCTCTCTCACCAAATCCTGTGCTCCACTGAGAATTAGATCTAAAATTGCTCCCTCTCTCGTCGGTTCCTGAACCAATTGCTCCATAAAGCTATCATTTATTCCATCCAGGAACTTTATCTCTCTAACATGTCCCGATGATACATTTACCCAGTTAGTCTTCAGTACACTGAAGACGCGGTAAACGCAGTCCTCACCAATACCCTGTTCTTCTCAGAAGACTCCTCGGACCCAGCTCCCCCGGTGTCTTGGTCAGAACTTATTAATATCCAGAAACGCCTTACGAGGGCAGAACTGCATTCGGCTACATTGATAGAATACTGCCGCGTTCGTCGCATTCCAAGGGGGTTGCGAATCCAGAAAGAGCCGAGGTTACACACGGAAAACCCAGCTTTCATTAATCGCTGGAACCAAATCCTCAATAAGTGTTCCTTGGACCTTATGGTCCTTATTATTGAAACCAACAAGGACACTCATGACACTCTGCAACACGAAGTCTCACAGAAGTTGGAAGTTATTAAACAATCTTGCTCGGCGGAACAGTTTGAGTTACAGCTGGAGGAATTTCAGGAGAATTTACAGAAATTTCGCTCTGATTTGAAAGCGGTTAAATTTAGTAAATTCCAGAGAGACGCTGGGGATTACCAGTCTGGGTACGTGTACAAATGGATGGCGCAGAAGCCGTCCAGGAAAGTCACCTTCGCCGACAGTTCCTCTTCCGGGGAATCTTCAGGAGAGGACAACCGCGGCCCACGCACCAGGGGCCAGAATCGCCGAGCCCGTGGGGCGGCTGCTGCTGCAACATCGGGACGCTCTTCACATACTGCACAAGCCCCAGCTGCCACGTCTGGCGATTCTACATCTGTATTGCCATTTTCTTCCTCCAGATATGCCTCAATAGCGGCTTCTTTTTTAGACTCGGGACAGTCACGACCAAAGCAGGATGGACGACAACCCCGCTCACGAGAGGCTCCTCCAATGTCTCAGACCGGTCAACAACAGCGACCGTCCCGCCCCCCTCGGACCCAGACAGAACTGTGGCAATGAAGGACACAGTCTTCAATTTGTCATCACGTATCCTATCTAGCATTGAATTAAATGTTTTACATCGTGGACTATCGTTTGTTCCCACTCAGAAGGGTGATGCTTTTGATATTTTGACTCATTTACATCGATTCTTTCGATCTTTGAAATTAAAACTTTTCTTTCAGAATTTCCCCCCGGCCTGTGATTCCTCCGTGGTACATGTGAAATCGAAATGGACTCCACCGGGAGTGGGGGATGTCACGCTGGGGGCGTTTGAGCGCCTTGTATGTGATGATGTATCACGGATTTGCTCACATTACCAGTACATTAGATATAACCTGACAAAGGAGGAGGCTAGTGCTTTGACGGCTTTATCTCATGATCCCTCGATAGTCATAAAACCAGCGGACAAGGGAGGAGGGATAGTTATACTCAATAAAACAGATTATGTGGCAGAAGTGCTTAGACAATTGGGAGACACTTCATTCTATGTCCCACTCACCTCCGATCCCACCGACTCACTACGTAAACATATTCAATCAGTGGTACAATCCGCTATGGAGGCGCATATCATCACTATGAAGGAGTCCAAGTTTTTGGTCTCCACACATCCAGTAATGCCTTTATTCTACATTCTCCCAAAAATACACAAGTCCCTTGAAAAACCGCCGGGACGCCCTATCGTGTCCGGGATTGGCTCTTTATTAGAGCCACTCTCACAGTTTGTTGATGTGTTTCTGAAACCCATGGTACCCCAGATCAACTCCTATGTGCGGGATTCATCCCACTTTATGACCATATTATCATCTTTGCAGGTTCCTCAATCCACGATCTTTCTGATCACACTTGATGTAGTATCCCTGTATTCAAATATCCCCCTAAGTGAGGCCCTTATAGTGATTGAGAAATATTTGAACACACGCCCTGCTCCACAGCGGATTACCACCGCTTTTTTAGTTCAACTTGCTGAATTAGCATTGACAAAAAACTTTTTTCAGTTCCAGGACATAGTTTATCAGCAGATAAAGGGGACTGCAATGGGGGCGACTATGGCCCCCAGTCTGGCGTGCCTATACATGGCTGAATATGAGACTTTAAACATTTACTCTTCAATGTGGTCCCAGTTCATCCATGTATGGCTGCGCTATATTGATGACATCTTTATTGTTTGGACAGGTACAGACATTCAAGTTTTATTTGTTCCTGGACTGGATCAATACAGTCAATGTTAATATCCAGTTCAATCACTGCATTCATCCCTCGCGAATCTCTTTTTTAGATATTGATGTAGCCTGGGTGGCGGACCATTTTGAAACTACTTTGTTCCGTAAACACACTGACCGCAATACCTTATTGGCCTATAACAGCTGTCATCCGCGGGCACTGAGGGACAATATTCCCACGGGTCAATTTTTGAGACTCCGTCGGATATGCTCCACACGCCAGGAATTCCTTTCTCAGTCTAATGGGTTGGTTGACCGTTTTACAGAGAGAGGTTACCCCATGCGAGTCATCAAAAGGGCTTTTAAACGTGCCCTGTACACACAAAGAGAGTGGCTATTTACATCTTCTACGTCATCAGATGAGGTCACCCATAACTGCATTCTCCCTTTTTCCATTGTTGGCAGGGCCATAGCTAAGATGGTCAAACGACATTGGTCATCTTTGTCTTTGAACACTATAATGCAGGGTCCCCCGCGCTTTACTTTTAAACGTGCAACCAATCTTAGAGACCGTTTAGTGCACACAGCACCAGTGACACATTTTCCCGATACAACAAACGGACAACACACTCCGTGCGGTCACTGCACTATGTGCAGGCACACACAACTGGCCACCACATTTACACACCCTGTGACAGGACGTGTGTTCAAACTATATTCTCAATCAAATTGCTGCACAAAAGGAGTGATCTATGTGATAAGATGCCCCTGCTCATTGTTATACGTGGGGAAAACATCCCGAATGATAAAGACACGGGTCATTGAACATTGTTCGAATATAAGATCCTCTAGAATCGATGAACCTCTGGTGTCCCACTGGCTCCAAGCTGAACACTCCATTGACTCTCTCTCTTTCTCCGTATTGGAGGTGGTCTCGCCCCCTCCACGGGGAGGAGATTTCTCCGGTGCGCTGGGTCGGAGGGAGCAGCGATGGATCCACACTTTAAACACAGTAGCCCCTTCTGGCCTCAACAAAGATATTGAATGGCACCTATTCTACTAATTTCCTTTGCCCGCTGATTGTTGTATCTCGCGAGAGTCTGTTTCCGCGCCTTTTCTTTAAATGGCTGTCAGATCACAGGGTGAGCGCGCTCCTGAGAAGAATGGAATGGGTACGTGTACTTTAATGATATTACTTGCTCGGCAGTGTGTGTTCCGTTTCTCATACTATGTTATATCACATTTTAGATATGAATGATTCCTTTGGGTCCCTCCCGATGCAGCCTCCGCGAAACACGGGACCGTGTCGGGGGACATAGAAAACTACATGCTTGTTACCACTGATATGGAGTTGCCGAATTAAATAAGATATGAACTTTATTCATGGTCAATAAATTGTTATATTAAGTGAATGGGACTTTGATCTCTTTACTTGCACTCGTGACTTTGTGGTAATTGAAATCTCCCATTACTACCGCACTACCAATTTGGTTAGCTTCCCTAATTTCTCTTAGCATTTCTCTGTCAGTCTCATCTTGACCAGGTGGACGGTAGTATACCCCTATCACTATAGTCTTCCCTGACACACAAGGGATTTCTACCCATAAAGATTCAATTTTGTATTTAGTCTCATGCAGGATGTTTATCCTGTTGGACTCTATGCCATCCCGGACATAAAGCGCCACACCTCCTTCCGAGTGCTCTCTCTGTCATTGAGATATAATTTGTACCCCGGTATAGCACTGTCCCATTGGTTGTCCTCCTTCCACCATGTCTCTGAGATGCCAATTAAGTCTCTGTCATCATTCACTGCTATACATTCTAATTCTCCCATCTTACTTCTTAGACTTCTGGCATTAGCATACAAACATTTCAAAGTTTGTTTTTTGTTTGTATTTTCATTCTGCTTTTTAATTGATAGGGATAAGTTAGAATTTTTTTAGCTCAGATGAGTTTTTAGTTACAGGCACTTGGACTACTTTTCTAATTATTGGAACCTCACTGTCGGGATGCCCTAATTCTAATGCATCATTAGTATCCTTTGAAGATACCTCTCTCCGAACCATGCGCTGCTGAGCGACTGTCGGCTTTCCCCTTTGTTCTAGTTTAAAAGCTGCTCTATCTCCTTTTTAAAGGTTAGCACCAGCAGTCTGGTTCCACCCTGGTTAAGGTGGAGCCCATCCCTTCGGAAGAGACTCCCCCTTCCCCAAAAGGTTCCCCAGTCAGGGTGGAGGAACCATTAGGTGAGCTAGGCCTGTGCCTAGGGCACCGCGACTTAGGGGGCACCACGGCAGGCGGAAAAATTTTGAAAGGGCAAAAAGCGCCCTTTCAAAATTCTGCCAGCCCCCACCTCACCGTGCCACCCTCCCGACGCCCCCCTTGTGGTCCAGCGGAGGGCCCAGGAGCAATCTGCTGCTCCTGGGGCCTCAGCTTCCACTAAGCAAAATGGCGCCAGTGGCCTTTAGCCCCTACCATGTGACAGGGGCCAACCAATGGCACTGGTAGCTCCTGTCACATGGTAGGGGCTAAAGGCCACCGGCGCCATTTTGCTTAGTGGAAGCCGAGGCCCTGGGTGCGGCAGATCGCTCCCGGGCCCCCACCTGGACCACCAGGTATTTTGTAAGTTTTCTTTTGGGGGGGAGGAGGAGTCGGGGCTTCGGCTGGGGGCGGTGCAAGGCTGAAGGTGCCTAGGGCGCCCAATCCCCTTGCACTGGCCCTGTCCCCAGTTCCTTACAAAACTGAATCCCTCTTCCTTGCACCATCGTCTCATCCACGCATTGAGACTCCGGAGCTCTGCCTGCCTCTGGTGACCTGCACGTGGAACAGGGAGCATTTCAGAGAATGCTACCCTGGAGGTTCTGGATTTAAGCTTTCTACCTAAGAGCCTAAATTTGGCTTCCAGAGCCTCTCTCCCACATTTTCCTATGTCTTTGGTGCCCACATGTACCACGACAGCCGGCTCCTCCCCAGCACTGTCTAAAATCCTATCTAGGTGACGCGTGAGGTCCGCCACCTTCGCACCAGGTAGGCAAGTTACCAGGCGATCCTCACACCCACCAGCCACCCAACTGTCTACATTCCTAATAATCAAATCACCAACTAAGATGGCCGACCTAACCCTTCCCTCCTGGGCAGTAGGCCTTGGGGAGATATCCTCAGTGCGAAAGGACAATGCATCACCTGGAGAGCAGGTCCTTGCTACAGGATCCTTTCCTGCTGCGCCAGGTTGATGCTCTCCCATCATGAGACCTTCTTCCTCCAAGGCAGCACCAGGGTTGCCAGTCTGAAGTTGGGAGTTGGCTATTATGTCCCTATATTCCCCTCACTCACTCTTCCTCCTCAACTCACTCTCCTTTCCCTCTCCCCCCTGCCACATCCCCTCATTCTTTTGTCCCCTCCCCCTCCTCCAATGTGGTTACCAGCAGAAGAGGTGGCGAGTCCCAGGAACCCAGCAAAATAAGTAGCAGTGGGGCCAGGAAGCTTACACACTCAGTAATGACAGAAGCAGTGGAGTTAACAGGCACTCGGCCTGAATCTCTTCAACCTTGGCCATTTTTCCTCATGGCGTCCACAGTTCTGCTGGGAAATTGCACAAAACTCGAGGCCATGTAGTTACCCCCATTTCAGGGCACGCAGCTCCAGCACACTCTGCTTTGCTTCCTCAGGGTGTCTGGGAGCCAGAAATGATCCATGCAACCACCAACTCTGCTCCATTTCCATTGGGGGAAGCAGAACGGATTTACACTGCTGGCTCTGCCCCGCTCCCCTGGGTCCTAGAGAAAAGGTGCCTGAACGCCATTCTGCGTCATTCTGCCTTAGGTAACAGACAGAAAAAGGGGGTTGAATTAGCACAAGTCTGAAACGTGGGAGCAGTAGTGCCAATCATCAAGGCCAAGGTTTCAGACCTGTGCTGACTCGCCTCTTTTTTTTGTGTCTGCTCTTTGCTCTGCAGTGTCTGCTTCGGGATCACAGACCCCCCTCCACGTTGTATTAAGGGACAGAGTGGCTCACCGCTCTTCTTCCTCACCCCCCCCCCCCCCCCGCAGGCTGCCTGGAGGGGAGGGGCTGGAAGAGACACAAATTGAGCCCTGGGTATGAGGTTGAGTTCTTAGCAAACTCTCAGGCCGATGCAGTAATCAGGGCATTAAAACACTGGGCGTTGGATTTCTGCACACAGTCTTAACGCTCAGATTAAATTTTTTTTTAAACTCCGGATGCAGCAAGCTAATGATAGGCTAATGCATCGGGAGTTAAGTGCGTTGCCTTTAAAATGTGCGTTTGGCACAGGCCGAATGCTCCTACTCAGGAAGGGAGGGGGCAGTGTCCCTGTGGGCACTTTGCAGATAAGTAATGACTTACCCGGTTAACTGGTGCAGGGTCGCTGCTACTTAGTCAGATAAGTACTTATCCAGCTAAATAGTGGTGACCCACACAAGATAGCCAGATAACTACTCGCTTATCTATCCAAGTGGCAGAGGCAAAACTCTCCAGACAGCCAGATAAGTCAATACCTATCGCAAAGTGTATTGGACAATTTTACATTTTGTTCTTATTTATTTATTTTATTTATTTAACAACTTTTAATATACCGACGTTCGTGAGGCACATCACGCCGGTTTACAAGTAACTCAGTTAAAGGAGGAAATTACAATGAACAGGGGGCCGGGGGATGGGAGCAGGCCAGAAAAAGGGGGGGGGGGGGTAAGGGAGACAGGAAGGAGAGAGGGAAAGATAGGTAGCATGAGTGAGAGTATAAAAAACAACAGTTAACATAAGAAATAAAAGGAACTTATTTACAGAAAAAGGAATATTTACATTAGTGACAATTAGCATAGGATTGATTATATCGGACTAAAATGAACAATTTTGTAAAATTGTAGGAAGATAAAGGGGGAAGGGCGGGCAAGGAGAGGCGAAAGGGAAAGCCTTGGGAGGGGGGGAAAAGCCTAAGGAGGGGGGAGAAAAAGGCCTAAGGAGGGGGAAGAAAGGGAAAAAAAGGGAACGCCTTAGGAGGGGGGGGGGGGGGAAAAAGGGGGGGGGGGGTGGGGGGGATGGAGGCTGGGAATCTGGGTGGGGGGGGGGCTTCTGTTTGTTTGTTTTTTTAACCTATTTAAAGTCCATCTGTGACCCTGGAGTTAAGTTTCCAGTGTTGAGAAAATCCTGGCCGGACCCATACACCTCTCTACATTTGTGCCCTCGGTTGCATGTGATTTCCAGGAGAGGGCGCTACGTATTCCTCCCATTTTAAAATACTCACTGCACTGGCAGTAACGTTTATGCTCCCAAAATGAGCGCTGAATTGCAGGCAATGCTGTGTTGTTTCTGCATCAGCCTTTCCATGCAGTACAATTGAACTAAAAAGATTTCAGAATTCCTATTCTTCTACAGGATAACTCCCTTTCTCTAATCGTCTATCCCTTCGCCTTCACGGACACACCTCTACCTTTCTCCCAATTACTCAGCATCCCTACCCCATTAGTCACCTCACTCCATCTCATTTGAAACCGCAAAGAGGGATGCAAAGCAACATGGTAAATGTCAGCAGGAAAAGACACAAGTGGTCCATCCAGTCTGCCCAGCAAGGTTTCTCCTTTTTTTATGGTAGTATCTGCCACTCCATGCAGATAACGCTGACACCTCCAATTGCCTCCTGTTAACAGTGGTATTTAGTACCACTTTAGGTAGGTAACCCCCTGCCTTCTGTTACCCAGCACTCCATGCTTTCCATTAATAGTAACTGCCATTCTGTTCAGGTTTCCCACCATCCACCTTCTTGCCTTCTCTTAACGGCCATAACTGCCGCTCTGTGCAGGTCACCCCCATGCCTTCTGTTAAGGGTCATAACTGCCGCTCTGTGCAGGTTACCTCCGTACCTTCTGTTAAGGGTCATAACTGCCGCTCTGTGCAGGTTACCTCCGTACCTTCTGTTAAGGGTCATAACTGCCGCTCTGTGCAGGTTACCTCCGTGTCTTCTGTTAAGAGCCATAACTGCCGCTCTGTGCAGGTTACCTCCGTGTCTTCTGTTAAGAGCCATAACTGCCGCTCTGTGCAGGTTACCTCCGTGCCTTATTTATTTATTTATTTATAACTTTTATATACCGGCATTCGTAAAAAAAAACATCATGTCGGTTTACAGACAACTGAGAAAGGAAATTACAATGATAGATGGAGGAAGGATAGGAAGTTAAAAGGTGACAACTTTACTGTAGAGCCAACGGGCGCCACAGTTATTAAATGAGATTACATGTGGTTAACCAGGTTGGACATAAATTAATTATATACAAGAGGCGACAGAGTGGGGGGTAGCGCGGGGTGGGGGATGAAGCGCATAGGGGAGGCGGGGTGGGGTAGGAACTGTACAAGGGGGCAGGTGGTGGCGATGGGAAGGAGAGGTGGTGACTGAATATCAGGAAGCCATAATATGGATGGGGTGGTGAGGGAGGGAGGGTGTGTAGGGGGGCGGGGGGACACTGTACTAGGGAGAGGGAAATAATGAGTGTTGAGGAGAAGTCAAATGCTAGGGTTGAGAGGCGTTGGGATAGGCCTGTTTAAATAACCAGGTCTTGATTCCTTTTTTGAATTGATTAAGTGAAGGTTCTAGTCGGAGCTCAGTGGGGAGGGAGTTCCAAAGGGTGGGGCCGGCGATGGAGAAGGCTCTCGTTCTGGTGTTTGTGAGGTGAGCAATTTTGAGTGAAGGGGTGTGGAGGGTGCCCGCAAGGGAGTTTCTGGTAGGACGGTTGGCCTGGTGGAAGTGTGGCACTGCCGCTCTGTGCAGGTCACCCCCATGCCTTCTGTTAAGAGCCATAACTGCCGCTCTGTGCAGGTCACCCCCATGCCTTCTGTTAAGAGCCATAACTGCCGCTCTGTGCAGGTTACCTCCGTGTCTTCTGTTAAGGGTCATAACTGCCGCTCTGTGCAGGTTACCTCCGTGTCTTCTGTTAAGAGCCATAACTGCCACCCTGTGCAGGTCACCCCCATGCCTTCTGTTAAGAGCCATAACTGCCGCTCTGTGCAGGTTACCTCAGTGCCTTCTGTTAAGGGTCATAACTGCCGCTCTGTGCAGGTTACCTCCGTACCTTCTGTTAAGGGTCATAACTGCCGCTCTGTGCAGGTTACCTCCGTACCTTCTGTTAAGGGTCATAACTGCCACCCTGTGCAGGTCACCCCCATGCCTTCTGTTAAGAGCCATAACTGCCACCCTGTGCAGGTCACCCCCATGCCTTCTGTTAAGAGCCATAACTGCCGCTCTGTGCAGGTCACCCCATGCCTTCTGTTAAGAGCCATAACTGCCGCTCTGTGCAGGTTACCTCCGTGTCTTCTGTTAAGGGTCATAACTGCCGCTCTGTGCAGGTTACCTCCATGCCTTCTGTTAAGAGCCATAACTGCCACCCTGTGCAGGTCACCCCCATGCCTTCTGTTAAGAGCCATAACTGCCGCTCTGTGCAGGTCACCCCCATGCCTTCTGTTAAGAGCCATAACTGCCGCTCTGTGCAGGTTACCTCCGTGTCTTCTGTTAAGGGTCATAACTGCCGCTCTGTGCAGGTTACCTCCGTGTCTTCTGTTAAGAGCCATAACTGCCACCCTGTGCAGGTCACCCCCATGCCTTCTGTTAAGAGCCATAACTGCCGCTCTGTGCAGGTTACCTCCGTGCCTTCTGTTAAGGGTCATAACTGCCGCTCTGTGCAGGTTACCTCCGTGTCTTCTGTTAAGAGCCATAACTGCCGCTCTGTGCAGGTTACCTCCGTGCCTTCTGTTAAGAGCCATAACTGCCGCTCTGTGCAGGTTACCTCCGTGTCTTCTGTTAAGAGCCATAACTGCCGCTCTGTGCAGGTTACCTCCATGTCTTCTGTTAAGGGTCATAACTGCCGCTCTGTGCAGGTTACCTCCGTGCCTTCTGTTAAAAGCCATAACTGCCGCTCTGTGCAGGTTACCTCCGTGCCTTCTGTTAAGAGCCATAACTGCCGCTCTGTGCAGGTTACCTCCATGTCTTCTGTTAAGGGTCATAACTGCCGCTCTGTGCAGGTTACCTCCGTGCCTTCTGTTAAGAGCCATAACTGCCGCTCTGTGCAGGTTACCTCCGTGTCTTCTGTTAAGAGCCATAACTGCCGCTCTGTGCAGGTTACCTCCGTGTCTTCTGTTAAGAGCCATAACTGCCGCTCTGTGCAGGTTACCTCCGTGTCTTCTGTTAAGGGCCATAACTGCCGCTCTGTGCAGGTTACCTCCGTGCCTTCTGTTAAGAGCCATAACTGCCGCTCTGTGCAGGTTACCTCCGTGCCTTCTGTTAAGGGTCATAACTGCCGCTCTGTGCAGGTTACCTCAGTGCCTTCTGTTAAGAGCCATAACTGCCGCTCTGTGCAGGTTAACTCCGTGTCTTCTGTTAAGAGCCATAACTACCGCTCTGTGCAGGTTACCTCCGTGTCTTCTGTTAAGAGCCATAACTGCCGCTCTGTGCAGGTTACCTCCGTGTCTTCTGTTAAGAGCCATAACTGCCGCTCTGTGCAGGTTACCTCTGTGTCTTCTGTTAAGGGTCATAACTGCCGCTCTGTGCAGGTTACCTCCGTGTCTTCTGTTAAGAGCCATAACTGCCGCTCTGTGCAGGTTACCTCCGTGCCTTCTGTTAAGGGCCATAACTGCCGCTCTGTGCAGGTTACCTCCGTGTCTTCTGTTAAGAGCCATAACTGCCGCTCTGTGCAGGTTACCTCCGTGCCTTCTGTTAAGGGCCATAACTGCCGCTCTGTGCAGGTTACCTCCGTGTCTTCTGTTAAGAGCCATAACTGCCGCTCTGTGCAGGTTACCTCCGTGCCTTCTGTTAAGGGCCATAACTGCCGCTCTGTGCAGGTTACCTCCGTGTCTTCTGTTAAGAGCCATAACTGCCGCTCTGTGCAGGTTACCTCAGTGCCTTCTGTTAAGGGTCATAACTGCCGCTCTGTGCAGGTTACCTCAGTGCCTTCTGTTAAGAGCCATAACTGCCGCTCTGTGCAGGTTAACTCCGTGTCTTCTGTTAAGAGCCATAACTGCCGCTCTGTGCAGGTTACCTCCGTGTCTTCTGTTAAGAGCCATAACTGCCGCTCTGTGCAGGTTACCTCTGTGTCTTCTGTTAAGGGTCATAACTGCCGCTCTGTGCAGGTTACCTCCGTGTCTTCTGTTAAGAGCCATAACTGCCGCTCTGTGCAGGTTACCTCCGTGCCTTCTGTTAAGGGCCATAACTGCCGCTCTGTGCAGGTTACCTCCATGCCTTCTGTTAAGGCCATAACTGTCTCTCTGTGCAGGTTACCCCCATGCCTTCTGTTAAGGGTCATAACTGCCTCTCTGTGCAGGTTACCCCCATGCATTCTGTTAAGGGTCATAAGTGCCGCTCTGTGCAGGTTATTCCAGTTAGTCCAGGTTACCCCTTTTCTTCATTTCCATCCTTTAGCCAATAGGGATCCCACATCCTTTTGAATGCCATTTCTGGTTTTGTCTTCACTACCTCTTCTAGGAGGGCACTCCATGCATCCACCACTCTTTCCGTGAAGAAAGATTTCCTGACAGTGTTCCCGAGTCTGCCCCCTTGGAGCTTCATATCATGACCCCTACTTCTACAGCTTTCTTTCCACCGGAAAAGGCTCGATTCCCATGCATCATTAATCCTCTTCAGGTATTTAAAAGTCTGTATCATCTTGCCCTGGTCCCTCTTCTCCTGCAGGGGATACATATTTAGGTCCTACAGTCTCATCTTATTAAGTCTTCCAGTGCAGACTCCACATCATTTTGGTCGCCTTTCTCTGGACCACTTCCATGCTGTCTCTATCCTTTTTTGAGATGAGATCTCCAGAACTGAACACACTCTTTCAGGTGAGGCCTCACCGAGGACCCGTACAGGGGCATTTTCATCTCCTTTCTCCTGCTGGTTATGTCTCTCTCTCTCTCTCTCGCTCTCCAGGCCGCCCAGTATCCCTCTGCCTTGCCACATTGCTCCGCCGCCTTCAGATCCTCGGATACCATCACCCGAGGTCTCTCTCCCAGTGCATGCGCCTCGGTTTTTCCTCCCTCCTCGCTCACGGCTCCTTTGGGTTGCCATTTCCCAATTGCACGAGCCTGCACTTCTTGGCACTGACTGCCAGCTGCCAAACTTTGGACCCCTCCTCTAAATATCTTAGATCACTTCTCCCTCTCTCTTTCTGCTCCTTCAGGTGTGGCCACTCAGTGTCGTTTTTTGACTTCCGCATATGTAAGGAAAACGCAGGTTAAAATAGGTATAGCAAAGCCCAGCTAGTTGTTGGGAAAGGAATTCAGAGATGGATAGCCAAAAGAATCTGTTTGTATACTTACAAATCACATAGTTTATCAGGATTAAATGGATTAGGCTGCTCCAGTCTCTGTGCTAATGATACATCACATGATAGATCCATGGATTCATTGAGTGAGGGGTGGAAAGTCGGAGTGATATATTTAAAGATTCAGTGTTTGGTTACTTAAACAATATATAATGGACATATGGGTGCATGCGAGAAACAATGTTAAAGTGCAGTTACGTTTTTTTTTGAGTGGGGATGGGAACAGGACGAATGTCCGGCAGTTTCCCTCTGCCACTGGGGGCTTTCAGATCAATCAGAAGAGCATTGCAAACCCTCATTCACAACTATTTGGGGTTTCTTCCCATCATTTTTTTTTTTTTTAATCTCCTGCCATCTATTCCAGCAACAGGCCTCAACCAAGGGCCACAGGGCTCAACCAAGGGCCACAGGCCTCAACCAAGGGCCACAGGGCTCAACCAAGGGCCACAGGCCTCCGGAAACCAGTTCCCAGGCACCCCGAGTCTGGGCACTAGGTGTCGCCACTGAGACGGTGGTGACTGCTGCCTCTGCGGCCTCCCCCGTCCCTGGCTTAGCCCTAGCAGCAGAGGCAGCCCACAGCACGGACAATGAGCCACTAAGCCCCGCCCATCAGTTACTTTTTTAACAGCAAAAAAGAACAAAGCGCTGAAATTCCTCTCCCACTCCGCAGTCCCCCCCATGACCCAGAACTGCATGATTCACACACACAGTGCCCTACTGCTTAGGGTGTCCTCTTCCTCTAATCAGCATCCAGGCAGAAGTCAGGGGGGTGCAGAGACCTATTGAGCGACTCCCTGTCTGGCTCTTCTGCCTTTCATGCCCGGCTTAGCAGCCTGCATTGCCATAAAATAATTTTAGCCTCCCACATTTTTACGTTCTTTCCCTTTTTTTTGTATTTGAAGCTTCTAAAGTTATGCAACTGCAAAAGCCCTATCAACACCCTGCAGAACAATCTGTGCATGAAAACCAAATGTCACAATCTGTGCATGAAAACCAAATGTCCCTGAAACCAGCACGTGCGTCCCTTCTAGCCTCCGTGCACCTTGGAGGTCCTCTCCCATCCCGCTCCTCTCCTTCTTCTCCCAGACTCCCCCTCTCACTACACCAGAGCCTTAACTAGGAGTTTTAGTGCTCCCTCTCCTCTACCCCTCCACCCTGACCCTCTCTTCCCTCAGCCTCCATGGTAGGAGGGAGGGCAGCACTCTTCCTCTGTTGCTGGCCCCCTGCTTGAATTTGAATCGTTTTTTTCTACCTTCAAGGAGCTTCCCTGTGGCCCATCCCTAGCTGCAGCCTTATCTCCCACCCCTGAGCTTTCAGCAGATTTCCTCTTTTCTGTTTCTCCCAGGCTGCCTCTTCACTCTGAGATCCCAGCTCTCCTCCCTTCCTGCTCCGCTCCCCTCTTCCAAACGCCCGCGGCTCCTGCCCTCGAGCTCCTCCTCTGACAGACTCGGCTCCCACCCCTCCTTCCTCTCACTCCTCCTTACATTCTCTCTTCAACCTTTTGCTTCTGGAGGAAGATCTTGTGCAGTCAATACCAGGGCCTTTTTTCCCCCACACTTTTTTTTTTTTTGAGGATCTCTTCCAGGTTTTTGTTTTTTTTTTTCATCAGAAGATGAGTTACTTTTTGTTGTACAGTGTGGTGTAGTCAGCCTTATATATTTGTGCGTATCCTTTATTTGAAACAATAAATAGATGAAACTCCAAAAAGAATAAACGTAGCTGGCCTTCTCAGAAGTGCCCGGGTAACTCCCTTTTCCCTTTCCTCTCAGAACAAAGCAAGATCTGTCAGACTCTGTTCCCAAAGAAGGAGCCGCCATAGCTACAAATAAGAAAGAACCAGACCTTGCCAAACAAGATTTCCTTTGTCCTCGGCATAAAAATGCCAGAAAGGGACGTTTCCTGCTGGTGCTCATGAAGCCGGCCTGCCAGAGCTTGCTGCTGCTGCTGTGCATATTATGCAATAATCACTTCTGTAACAGCACCAACCGACAGAAATCCACAACCCCCCCCCCCCCCCCCCCCGCTCTCATAAGCTTTATAACAGTGCTAGCTTTCTTTTTATACAGCCAACCCATCTGCTGCCCCTTTCTCATATCCTAGTCACATAGTGAAGGCAGAAAAAGACCAGATGCTCCATCCGGTCTGCCCAGCAATTCGCTTATGGTAATAACTGCTGCTCCGTGCAGGTTACCCCCATGTTTCTCTTAAGAGTAGTAACTGCCGCTCCGCGCAGGTTACCCCCATGTTTCTGTTAAGGGTAGTAACTGCCGCTCCGTGCGGGTTACCTCCATGCATTCTCTTAAGAGTAGTAACTGCCACTCCGTGCAGGTTACCCCCATGCATTCTCTTAAGAGTAGTAACTGCCGCTCCGCGCGGGTTACCCCCATGCATTCTGTTAAGGGTAGTAACTGCCGCTCCGTGCGGGTTACCTCCATGCATTCTCTTAAGAGTAGTAACTGCCACTCCGTGCAGGTTACCCCCATGCATTCTCTTAAGAGTAGTAACTGCCGCTCCGCGCGGGTTACCCCCATGCATTCTGTTAAGGGTAGTAACTGCCGCTCCGTGCGGGTTACCTCCATGCATTCTCTTAAGAGTAGTAACTGCCGCTCCGTGCAGGTTACCCCCATGCATTCTGTTAAGGGCAGTAACTGCCGCTCCGTGCAGGTTACCCCCATGCATTCTGTTAAGGGTAGTAACTGCCGCTCCGTGCGGGTTACCCCCATGCATTCTCTTAAGAGTAGTAACTGCCGCTCCGCGCGGGTTACCCCCATGCATTCTGTTAAGGGCAGTAACTGCCGCTCCGTGCAGGTTACCTCCATGCATTCTCTTAAGAGTAGTAACTGCCGCTCCGTGCAGGTTACCCCCATGCATTCTCTTAAGAGTAGTAACTGCCGCTCCGTGCAGGTTACCCCCATGCATTCTCTTAAGAGTAGTAACTGCCGCTCCGTGCAGGTTACCCCCATGCATTCTCTTAAGAGTAGTAACTGCCGCTCCGTGCAGGTTACCCCCATGCATTCTGTTAAGGGCAGTAACTGCCGCTCCGTGCAGGTTACCCCCATGCATTCTGTTAAGGGCAGTAACTGCCGCTCCGCGCAGGTTACCCCCATGCATTCTGTTGAGGGTAATTACTGCCGCTCCGCCGGGGCAGGCCGCTAGTGCCCGCACATTCCCGAGCTTCTCCCGCCCCCGCCGTGGGCAGGGTGCTTCGCTCCGACGGTGCACGGTCTGCCCTTGCTGGACCCCCAGAGGCAGGTACCTGCTGGGGCTTTCTGGGAGAACGTGCGGCGATGGCGCTGTAAGCAATGGAGCTACAGATTCGGGGCATAGGAAGGACTGGGGAGCATTAATTTCCATGTCGTCTTTTCCTAGGAATATTGGCAGGTGTGAAGATTTCAAATCCTTGAACACACTGGAAAACAAATGGCCCAACTCATCCCTGACTTTTCCCGGTCCCTCACCCCCTTGCCTGCCTGCCTGCCCTTCTGTATTTTGTGTCTACATGCACGTCCTTTCCATGTGCTTATTCCGTCCGACGACTCCTCCCTAAAATTCCAGGACACTGCAAACTCTGGCCTGCCAGCTTTCTAAAATTGTGAACACAAACAACGTGAACAAAAGCGCTTATTGTTGCAGCTGTTTGTGGCCTATTAAGTCGGCAGGGCTGTCTCCAACCTTACATTAAACTGGCAGAAGCACGAGCTTTAGTCAGGGAAACTCAGAACCCAAGGCTTGATAGAAGGTGGGTCCAGCTGGGCTCATCCAGCTCCAGCAACATTTCAATACATTTCCTAGGTTGAATAAAGTTACTGCTGATGCCAAACAAGAGAAACCAGGAAGCAACGTGTAAACTGAGATTGGGCAGCCTAGAGGGGTTTAATGGTCATTATTAGCTGTCAAAAGAACGTAACAACGTAATGCTTGCCATACTTGATCAGACCAAGGGTCCATCAAGCCCAGCATCCTGTTTCCAACAGTGGCCAAGCCAGGTCACAATTACCTGGCAGGATCCCAAGAGGTAGTTAGATTCCCACCTGCCTATCCCAGGGTTAAGAAGTGGATTTCTGCAACTCTGCCTTTATAGTTAATAGACTTTTCCTCCAGGAACATGTCTAAACCTTTTTTTAAACACAGCTACACTAGTAGCTTTCACCACATCCTCTGGCAACAAATTCCAGGGCTTAATTATGTGTTGAGTAAAAAAAAAATATTTTCCTTATTAGTTTGATTCTCCATTCCTTTCCCAATAATCAATAGCATTCTATTTGCTTTCTTGGCTGCTGCTATTGCTGCAGTAGGAACAGGGTTGGAAGGCCGCAGGGGTAACCAGGTTATGGGGGTGAAAGACAGAAGAAATCAAATAGAGGAGAGAGGAGGAACAGTGAGAAATGCAGAGGACCCTTTCTGTTTATCATGGCAGAGGGTCTAGCTCTTCTCTTTCTAACTTTCATTGCGTCCATTGCCCTTGTATCTGCTAAGATAATAAATACACATTGATACTTCCTCTGCCTCATTCTGTGTTTCTCTCTCTCATTTTCGCACACACACACAGCCACCCACACACTTTGCAGACCCAGAAAGCAGCATTTCAGTCAAGAGCAACCTAGAAGTGGTAAAAAAAAAAAACCAACCCCAGATACGGGAAATAGGGACATCATAAATACAATGAGACGTCCGTTATGCAAAACTCCTTACTTCATAATCCACAGGCTTATCTCATTGAATATTAGCGATTTTCAGTTGTGCAAAGTGATGATTAGCCAGTAGCAGTCTAACATGCATCCATATGGGGGAAGGGGGGTCAAGGTGTGGAGGACAGAATATGTGTCATGGCTGCATAATTTCTGTTTGAAAGCAAGAGAGATGGAAGCAGAGGAAAAAATGAATGCACCTGTGATCCTCCTTAGCCCTCTGACGACCAAGTCTCTGCTCAGCACCAGCCCAGGTTTACAGCCAAGGGATGTGCTGCAGGAAACGTTGCCAACATTTTGTGATAGGAGAACAAGTGACAATTCCATGACTTATTACAAAATGGATAGACCCGATTTCCGTACGATAAAGAGACTTTTGGCATTGACAACGCTAGGCTGCAGGCCTGGACTTTGATGTATTGCCAGAGTTAGGGGAGTAGAAGGAGAGGGTGGAGGCGGAGGGTGTGTGAATAACAGAGGGCAGGACTAAAAAAAAAAAAAAAAAAAAATCTTTTGAAAACGTTTTAGGAGCCAGAGACAATAATATTTTCTGCCTTGTGTGCAGATTTTTTTTTTATTTGGGGGTCTTTAGGGTTTTTGTAAACATTCCTCCTCTCCTTTGCCGTCAGCCTCTTCCTCCCTGTATCTCTCTTCTTCCCCTGGGCCCTCCTCTTTCGGGCAGCCTCTCCTCCTCCTCACCTTGGCTTGCCCCCAGGCTGCATCTCCTCTCCTGTGTGGCCCTATGGCCCTTTACAGGCTCTAGCTGTCAAAATGTAGGCGTTTAGGTGTCCTGGCTTTTCCCACTCCTGATAGAGAGTACTATGGGCAGGTCTTAAGGGCACTACCAGACGTATGAGAGAAAGCTAACAATGAAGCACTAAGAAATCTTGGCCCCTCCTCAAACATAACAATTGCCAGCATGAGGATTCTCCTTTTGTTTAAAAGGCGTTTTAAAATATATTTCACACCCTGAAATTCCTGTCAGTGTTGCTGCTTCTCTGCAGCAGACACCTACATACATCAGGAAATGAATCAGTGAGGGGAAGGGAAATAACCATCTCTGCGCTGTTTGTGTGTCAGTTTGGTTACCCAATCTACTAAAGTAATAGAGAAATCACCAGGCCCAGCTGCGTGCTGTTCCAGTAAAGCCTCGGTTAAATAAGTGTGAGTCTCGGAAAGCTGCATTCCCACTGTCCCGCTCACAACGCCCATCGTGTTCCATTCCCACTCGCATTCTTAGCTCAGAAAACCTGAAAAATCTCTCTCAGCATGCATGAACTCCATTCCCACTCACATTCTTAGCTCAGAAAACCTGAAAAATCTCTCTCAGCATGCATGAACTCCATTCCCACTCGCATTCTTAGCTCAGAAAACCTGAAAAATCTCTCTCAGCATGCATGAACTTCCATTCCCACTCACATTCTTAGCTCAGAAAACCTGAAAAATCTCTCTCAGCATGCATGAACTCCATTCCCACTCACATTCTTAGCTCAGAAAACCTGAAAAATCTCTCTCAGCATGCATGAACTCCATTCCCACTCGCATTCTTAGCTCAGAAAACCTGAAAAATCTCTCTCAGCATGCATGAACTCCATTCCCACTCACATTCTTAGCTCAGAAAACCTGAAAAATCTCTCTCAGCATGCATGAACTCCATTCCCACTCGCATTCTTAGCTCAGAAAACCTGAAAAATCTCTCTCAGCATGCATGAACTCCATTCCCACTCACATTCTTAGCTCAGAAAACCTGAAAAATCTCTCTCAGCATGCATGAACTCCATTCCCACTCACATTCTTAGCTCAGAAAACCTGAAAAATCTCTCTCAGCATGCATGAACTCTCCGGCACTGCTGCCTCAGTTATTTACAAGATAAACATCAACTTCGGGGAGGTGGGTGGGATTGTGTGTCTGATCTGTTCTTTACAGAAAATACTTGTCACAGGTAAGCCACTTTTTCCTTTTTCCATGGGCAAGCAGGAACAAAACAACCGTACAAGTACGGCCTCCCTAGCTGAGGGTTGCATAATTGTATTTTGCGTTCTAATTATAAAGTTAATGCAACCCGGAAGAAGTGGTCAGTGGGAAGTTGAAGCTTTAACTGAAACAAATTTTGCAGAACTATTGACAAAAGGAGGTCTCATTGCGAGAATCCTGGTGCAAACAGTAATGTTTTGTGAAAGTGTTTTTGGACTTCGACATGACAGCTTTGCAAATGTCCTGGAGGCTGGGTCCTGACACTGGGGCCTGGGCCCAGACCCAATGCCATGACCCAACCCGGAGGCCGGGTCCCAACTTCTGGGCCTCAACCTAGGCTGGAGCCCAGACCAGGCTCGATGCCGCAAGCTGGCCTGGAAGCTGAGTCCCGACGCCTGGGCTTCGGCCTAGGGTCAGGCCAGGGCCCAGGCCCAGAGCTCAGGCCTCGCAGCTGTTTCCGCATTGTCCAGCGTCGCATTTACCCCAGTGGATGGAGCAATTTTGATGTACGGCAATGCCGTACAATGCCGTACATCAAAATGGTGCTGTCCATTCATTAACTCCGGCGCAACCCCGTCAGATGGCATCAGAAGAGAAGAAGAGGCAACGTGGGAGCCACTGTGAGGCCTGGGCTCCAGGCCTGGGCCTGATACTAGGCCGGGGCCCAGGCGCTAGGACCTGGTCTCCAGGCCAGCTCCGATGTCAGGTCTGGGTCCGGGCTGAAGCCCTGGTGTCAGGACCCAGCCTCCGGGCCGGGTCGTGCTGTCGGGCCTGGGTCCAGGCTCCAGTCTAGGCCTAGGCCCAGGCGTCGGGATCTGGCTTCTGGGTCAGGTCATGGTATCGGGTCTGAACTGAGGCTCCAGTGTCAGAACCAGGCCTCTGGGCTGGGTTGTGCCATTGGGTCTGGGTCTAGGCTTCGGCCAAGGTCCCAGTGCCAGGACCAGGCCTCAGGGTCAGGTCATGGCGTTGGGCCTGGGTCTGGGCCAAGGCCTGGCTTTGACTCTTTTTTGGTGTGGGCGTAGGCGAGACTCCAGCATCGTGCTTGGGCCTAGTCCATGGCCCCTACTTTGTGCCTCAGCCTATGCCCTGGGCGAGATCCTGGCTTCGGGCCTAGGCGCCAGTGTCACTCTAGGGCGTAGCCCGTGGCCCCTGCTTTGGGCCTTGGCCTATGCTTAAGCTTAGGCCCGATGCATTTCTTTCAAATGAATGCAACCAATAAGTTTCGTTTCATTTGAGGGGGGGGGGGCCCGATTAGTTTCGGGTCCTTCGATTAATTTCGGGTTCCCCTGGATGGAATGAATTGCCCTTTTTCATCGCGTTTTTGAAATTTGTTTGAAATGAATGGACATCCCTACTGTCTATAACCTCTGCATAAAAGGTATGGCATTCCGGTAAAGAAGGCAATATAATTGCTGGCTAAGCTTTCACCGATGAGACATCAAATTCTATCACCAACACTTGGAGAGAAGTTCTACTGGAGGAAGACGTAGAGCCATTCCATTTCTTAGCATTGTCATCAATGTTGATGTGCTTCAGTGCCATAAGCTTTGGTGCCGTAAAGAAGTGCATCAATGTTTTTAGCACCGACAGACTTGGATCTGGGCTATACAGCGCCAAGAATCTCTGTATTGATTCTTCCATGCGATGTTTCTTATGGCTTCTGTGCTGATGACTTGACATAGTGAGTTTTATCTGATGGCGCAAATGAAATATGCTTTCTCTTCCTTTCTGCGCCATGAGAAGACAATGACATGCTTCTGTTCTCCTGAGACTGACCTCTGAGGTGCTGGTTTCAATGTGGTGAATTCCTCCTTTTTTTTGAAAGGAAAGATAATTCCAACCTCAGTTTCATACTTTTAAAGGCCCTGGTTTCGAGGGGCATCTTACCACAGGGACTGTAGTTTGATGATTCATGATTGGGGCCAGGATATTTTAGACATAAAGGAGTAGATTTTCAAAGGGATACGCGCGTACCCCCTGAAAACCTACCCCAAACCCCCCCTGCGCCTATTTTGCATAGGCTCGGCGGCGCGCGCAAGCCCCGGGACGCACGTAAGTCCCGGGGCTTGCATGGAGGGGCATGTTGGAGGGCGTGCCGGGAGTGACGCGGCGTTTCAGGGGCGTGTCCGGGGCGTGGTTCCGGCCCGGGGGCGTGGCAGCGGCCCCCAGACCAGCCTCCGGACCGGAACATGGAGCGAGGCAGCCGGCCCGGCGCGCTCAAAGTTATGCCTGCTTCAAGCTGGCGTAACTTTCGTGATAGAGGTAGGGGAGGGGTTTAGATAGGGCTGGGGGGGGGTGGGTTAGGTAGGGGAAGGGAGGGGAAGGTGGAGGGAGGGCGAAGGAAAGTTCCCTCCGAGGCCGCTTCGATTTCGGAGCGGCCTCAGAGGGAACGGAGGCAGGCTGCGCGGCTCGGCATGCCAGGCTGCCGATTTTGGGCAGCCTTGCGCGCACCGACCCCAGATTTTAATGGCTACGCGTGTATCTATTGAAATCCCGCATACTCTTGTTTGCGCCTGGTGCGCGAACAAAAGTACGCGTGTGCACAGATTTATAAATCTGATTTATAAAGATTGGGCCGGATCCAATCTTTCCTGAAAGACAGGACATACAGTGTCAAGATGGGACACCAAACCTCGAAACCCAGAAATCTATCTCAAGGTGTCCCGCAAGGTTCCTCTCTATCATCAACTCTATTCAACGTTTACCTATCTCCTCTTTGTCGACTTCTGGTGAAACTGGATCTCCGTCATTTCATATACGCTGATGAAAAAAAGATCCTCATCCCCATCTATGATTCACTCGCTAATGCCATGAAAACCTGGGATTCGGCCCTTGCTGAAATAAAAAATCTACTCACAGAAAACTGTCTTGCTATAAACACTACCAAGACAGAACTACTCATCATCACGCCACACAAGAACATTGCCGCTAACACCACACCTATCTCAACATCAGACCATCCCCATTTGCAGCAAGTCCGCAGCCTTGGCGTTATGATTGATAATCACTTTTCCTTAAAGAATTTCATCTCGGCCACAATCAAAAATGGTTTCTTCAAGCTACATACGCTAAAAAGAATTAAACCTCTCTTACACCCACAGGACTTCCGGACTGTGTTACAAGCCACAATTCTGCCGAAACTAGACTACTGTAACACCTTACTACTAGGTCTCCCGAAAAACGCTATTCAACCATTGCAGATGCTACACATCACTCCAGCTCTCATGTTCCTGCACTGGCTTCCTGTAGCATACAGGATTACATTTAAAGTTCTCTCCCTCATTCATAAATCTATACATAACCAAGAGATGCAATGGTTTTCTGATCAGTTTATATTCCGTACATCTAATAGACCTATAAGAAATATCCACCAAGCTAAACTTGCCTCTCCTCCTCTTACACACATCAAACACGTGACCACAAGAGACCGTTCTTTCTCCATAGCTGGTATCAACATCTGGAATAAAATGCCCATGGAGTTGCGTCTCGAATCCTGCCATAAAACATTAAAAAAAAACCTCAAAACTTGGTTGTTCAAACAAGCTTTCACACTATGTTCATCGATTAATCTGAAATGCCGTTTTCTTGTTTACGTTTCACTAGTTTCCTGTTCCTATTCTCTCCCTTTTGTTTGATTCAATCTGCTAATTTATCTGTTCTCCTTTTATGCCTGCTATCCCTATTTGCAATATTTGTGACTTGACATTAACTATTGGAATAGGCCTGTAGCAGGTTAATTGCATATATTGCTCCCCTGCATCATCATTGAATTAGAATATGCATTTGTTCTTAATAGTTAAAGTAGTTTTATTAGGCACTCCTGAATTCCGTTATTTATGTAAAGCCTGTTGCTGTCATTTGTTTATTTCCTGTAAAGCCTATTGTATGTAAAGCCTGTTGCTGTCATTTGTTTACTTCCTGTAAAGACTGTTGTATGTAAAGCCTGTTGCTAATTTATTGTTTACTGTAAACCGAGGTGATGTATATCTTTACGTGCCGCAGTATATAAAAATCACTAAATAAATAAATAAATAAAATCTGCCCCACGTTATGTAAGTCTAAGCTACCCATCTTATTGCCGTCACTTTTAAAGATAATTTTAACGGTTTTTCCCAGCTCTTAAGAGTTTTACTGGACATGGTGAAGTAAGAAAGAAAAATTATTTTTTTTGGCTCAAAAATGAGAAAAACCGAATTGTAAAAATAAAATGTGAGAAAAATAAATAAAATTCACAAAAAAAAAAAATAAAAAAATCATGGCAACAACAGCTGAGAAGAAGAAAGCACAAGAATTTTCTGGCTGAGGACAAAAGAGAGCGGCATGGCTCATGAGGCGGCAGCAACGCAGGAACATCCATTGCAATGTTCACAAAGACGTTTCAGTCTTCCTGAGCGACGAGAGAGCTTTTTCTCTGTGTGGCTGCCATCAGATGATGTCACTCCTGTGTGTGAAGCTTTTTGTTCCTGCTTGTTCACAAAGAAAAGTCTCTTTTAAACTAAGCGACAGATCCCCACAGCGCTGCTTTCCCAGCACCCCTCCCAAAACCCCAGCGTGTTGCATTCCCACCGTCCCTCACCGATCTGGAGGACGCTGGTTCCTCCGACCGTGTCACGTAGGGCTAGGGCATGCCCCAATTCTGTGCCCCTTCTTCAAATCCTGATTTTCATTCCAAGGTGGTCGATACTGGTAGAATCACAGGTCATAAATGTTTCTGACAAGTTCTCTGCCTTCATTGTTCCAGGACAGGACGGGCCGAGGAATGAAGTGAAGCTCTAGATTAAGGTGCCCTCACATTGCTGCCAGCGGCCTGTGCGGAGGGAGCAGCTGCTGGACGAGAGCTCTTCTGTGGAGAAGGTCCAGCTGTGGGCCTGTCGTCAGTTCTTGCTGCCGTGCTGCGGGAACAAATGTTTCAGAGCTGCCTGACCATCCTCTGCAGACTCTCTCAGTAGTAGAGAACTATCACCCACATCGGAAGTCCCCCAAACCATGGCCATATCTGACCCATCTAGCAAGATTTTCTGGCCTGTTGTACTTTCTCCGCCGTACATTCCCCTCTGCCTTCATGTCACCACCTGTTGTAATACTGGAACTTACAACCATGTCATCATCATCAAAGAACAAGAAAGTAGATGATGAATGTCCAGGTTTCTATGTTTTTCTATGTTTTTATGTTTTATGTTTTTTTATGTTTTTCTATGTTTCTATGTTTTAACAAACAAAGGGCAACAATTATTTCTGTGCGCCCTTTAAAGACAAGGCACACTGCCTAATTTGCAAAGGAACCGTAGACATGCTTAAAGAGTACAACATAACAAGGCATTATATAATAAGATAAGAGATCATATCACGCTAGTTCTGGAGAAGCATTTTGTTTTAGTTTGTGTATTTATTGTTTGGTGTTATTTCAAAAATACTTACTGTAGCTGAATGAAACTCGCCTTCAGCTACCAATGAAACGGCACAATAACAAAAACCGTAAACCGCACTGAACAATCATATTGTATACAGCGGTATATAAGTAATGTAAATAAATAAATAAACCAATAAAATAAGATGTGTCATGCTAGATCCGAACACAAAGCTTTAATGCAAATAAAGGCTGAAATTGAGTCATAACTCGGTTCCCCGAACGGGACCACGTTTCAGCAAGGCTGCCTCGGGAGGGGACGGTTTACAGCAAAACTTTAAAGAGGTGTCCAGTTTGTACAAAAGCGTATCATTTCTGGACTCACAACACCCTAAATGCAAACTGGAAACCACCTTATTCAAGAGTTAAAAACACTTCTAAAGCTTGGCGTAACGCGGACCCACGTCGGGGGGACAGAGCTGCGACCCAACTTCAGCCTTTATTTGGATTAAAAGCTCTGTGTTCATACAATTGATTGACTGTGGTTCTGCCTACGGACCATGTAAACATTCTTCATACTCGTTCCTTGCTTGGCTGTTCAAGTGCGCTCTGTGCTTCATGGCACCGCCTTTTGTCAGACCAAGGTCCATCGAGCCCGGCATTCTGTCTCTGACAGTGGCCACGCTGGCTTGCCTGGACGCATTTGGCAAATCCTAATACGAAAGTCTGTTTCATGTTGCTCTCCTCAATTAAGAGGCGAAGAAACCAAAGTCTATCTGGCAGCCGGCTAATAATTATGTATGGCCCAATCTTTCAGAAACTTGTGCAAGCCTTTCGTAAACTCAGTTGCACTGCTAACCTTAAGCACATTTTCTGGCAACAAGTTCCAGGGAGTGTCCCCCTAGTCCTAGCAGCATCTGATAGTGTAAATAACTGTTCCCTATTAACCTGTTCCGTGCCACACATAATTTTATAGACTTCTGGCATATCTCCTCGATCTCATCTCGTCTACAAGCTGTTTAGCATTTCTTCCTGTGGGAGCTGATCCATCCCCTCTAATCAGTTTTGTTGTCCTCTTCTGCAGTGTTTGAGGGGTCTGGGGTAAATGGGGGGGGGGGCTAAAGAACCAGGGGGGTTTGGAGGACTTAGCTTTAGACTGGGCATACTGGTGGACGAACTGGTGAAAACTGGTCATGTGCCCACGCCCCTGTTTTAAAGTTACCTTCCCAGGCTGCAAAAAACCCAAGAGAGAGGTTTCAGTATAGGAGGTGAAATTCTTTTAAGCACAAAAAAGGTGATCTTATTTGATGATCTTAAGGTGGCCAGACAGGTGCATAAAGCGACAGCAGAAGCCAGAAAGATGCTTGGGCTGCACAGGGAGCGGAATGGTCCGCAGAGAAAGGGAGGTGATACTGCCCCTGTATAGGTCCCTGGTGAAGACCTCACCTGGAATACTGGAGGTCACAAATTCAAAAGGATATAAACTGGTTGGAACTGGTCCAGAAGGTGGCTACGAAAATGATAGGTAGTCTTTGTTTTAAAGCATATGGGGATAGACTTAATGATTTAAATGCTGGAGGAAAGGTGGAATGGGGAGATATGTTATAGATATACCTCCGAAGTTTCCATGCAGAGGAGATGGGCCTCTTTCAAAGGATAAGAGGCTCTAGAATGAGGGCTCATGAGGTGAGAGTGAAAGGGTAGTGGATGCATGGTAGAGCCTTCCTGCGGAGGTGATGGAGACAGGAACAGTATCTGAATTCAAGAAGGCACGAGATAAACAGAAGATCTCTGAGGGAGGGGTAGGGATCATAAAGCAGAGTAGTTGGTGTGGATAGGCAGACTGGAATAGGTCGTAACGGTCTTTCTCTGCCATCATGTTTCTATATGGAAAAATATGGGACATTGGAAGGAACATTACGAGTGGCTAAAGCGATGACATTAAGGAAAAGTTTGGAGGCAACATTTTTTTTTAAAGTGTGCAAATGAAAATCCATCTACAGATAAATTCCACTATCACGGGGCTAAACTCATTGCTGAAGAAGGAAGCTCAGCTGCTGATGGTGAACTTTTAAGAACTGTATGCTGAGGATAACGGAGGACGTGTCCCCTCAGAAAACAGGTGCTATTGCAAGTCTACGTCTATGGACAAGTACGGTCATTAGAAGAGTTGAAGATTTGGGAGGGAACCTGTGTCCCTCAATTTAAAGGAAAAGAGCGCACTTTTATTACTTTTTCACTAGCAGTGGATGAAAGCAGTGAAGTCGCCAATACCACTCAGCTGCTTATTTTGGTTTGAGGGGGTGAGTGAACATTTTGATATAACTGAAGACTTCGCAGTGCTAGGGAGGGTAACTGCATTACAGTAAAGTCTTTGTCTGCGCTGTACGTGCAGTCTTCACAGAATATTTCCAAAGCTGACCTAGCCTTATAAATTCACTTTGAAAATCCTCGGGTAACTGGCCAAGCACGCGCACACATTACCTCATGCAAAGTTACACCTGCCCGAGCCGAGCGTAACTTCTGAGGGGTTACCTTCTGCACACACTTTTTAAAATCAGAAAGCGGGCATGAAAATTACAACTCTGCCCCACCGAACCCTCTCCCCCGGAACACGTCTCTTTGGTGCGCACAAACGTATGTGCAAAACCGAGTTTCATGTGGACTTTCACACGCACTGGCCCCTGACTGATTTTCAAAACGTAAACCACCCTGAGCCCTTTGCTGGAACAGGACGACATATAAATCAAAAGCGTAAGTGCCACTTGTGCACATAAAACAGGAACTCAAGCATGTAAGACGTTTGGAGGCTTCAAAGAAAAAAAATGATTGAAGAAGATATTTTTCTGAACTGTCTGAAACAGCTGCTGAGAATAGCGAAGCAGTGTAACTACAGACAGTGTGAAGAATATGCTAGGCCAACGACAGGACTAATAACTTGGTGATTTAACCAAGAAATAAAAAATGTAAACATAAGAAAATCAATTCATGTACATTGCATTCATCATTGGTCACTGTGCGGGAAAGTGATGAGTTTTGACTCTAACATGAAAATTTACTGAACTCTACCAAGAAATCAAGATATTGGTACTATTGTAGGAGAGCGCATGGACCATCATTTCCTCTTTCACTGGGCCTACCAAGATCCAATTTTAGCGAACTCCTTAAAGGAGGTTCAGGATATTATTATTCCTAGCATTTCCGAATTGGTTGATCTCTGTCTCTCAGAAGCTTAAAACAAGCAGTGATCAAACCCATTCCTAAATCTAATATGGAGAGGAATAATGATGATTGGAATAATTATAGGCCTATTTCCAATCTGCCGTTTTGATCTAAAGTCATTGAGAAAGTCGTACATTTACAGTTAGTTAATCATTTAGATGACCATACCATTCTTTTTCCGAATCAATTTGGATTTAGAAAGTATCATTCCACTGAAACCTTGCTCCTTTCTTTGGCAGACTCTGTTCTGCATGGGTTTGATTCAGGGGAATCGTATTTACTTGTCCTAATCAACCTCATTGCGGCTTTTGACACTGTGGATCATTCATTGTTGATTCACAGATTAATTGAAATTGGTGAAACTGTTCTCAGATGGTTTTCTTCTTTTCTTTTTGGGTAGATCTTTTCAAGTTAAACTTGGTAATCATTTTTTCTGATTTGTTTAATGTCCGGGGGCGTGTCGGGGGGGGGGGGGGCATGACGCAGTCGGCGTGTCATCCGGGGGCGGTGCCATGGGCATGGTTTCAGCCCGGGGGTGTTTCGGGAATGTGGCTGCGGCCTCTGGACCAGCCCCCGGACCGGAACATGGTGCCGGGCAGCCGGCCCGGCACGCGCAAAGTTACGCCTGCCTCTAGCAGGCGTAACTTGTGTGACAGAGGTAGGGGGGGTTTAGATAGGGTCGGGAGGGGAGGGGTTAGGTAGGGGAAGGGAGGGGAAGGTGGGGGGAGGAGGAGGGAACAGGCAGCGCGCGCAGGGCTCGGTGCGCGCAAGTTGCACAAATGTGCACCCGCCTGTTATAAAATGTATTCTTTGGATAAACCATTACATCTTAATGTAGGTGCCTTTAAACTTGCATTATCTAATTGCGTACATGATTTGGAAGTTCAGTTAGATGAGAATCTCTATGAATAATCACATTAAAATAATAATTATATCTGGCTATGGGAAATGACATGTATTACATAGGCTGAAACCTTTATTAACCTTCAATGATTTTTGCACTGTTATAGACCCTCATTTTTTTTCTAACATAGACTACTGTAATTCTTTTCTATTTGCTCTTCCTGCTTGTTCTTTGAGATCTTTGCAAATGTTACAAAATGCCTCAGCTAGACCTACGAGATCTCACTACCTGGCTACCCTACATGCACCCTCACCTAAACTCACAATCCACACATCAACGAGAGAACGTGCACTATCCATTGCAGGGCCAACATTATGGAAGTCTATGCCTTCTGACCTTCACCAGGAACACTGTTTACAAAAATTTAAACAAAAATTAAAAACCTGGCACTTCATGTTGTACTATGCTGCATATTATAGAAACATAGAAACATAGAAATGACGGCAGAAGAAGACCAAACGGCCCATCCAGTCTGCCCAGCAAGCTTCACACATTTTTTCTCTCATACTTATCTGTTTCTCTTAGCTCTTGGTTCTATTTACCTTCCACCCCCACCATTGAAATATCTAGCTTGATTAGTTAGGGGTAGTAGGGGTAGTAACCGCCGCAATAAGCAAGCTACACCCATGCTTATTTGTTTTACCCAGACTATGTTATACAGTCCTTATTGGTTGTTTTTCTTCTCCCCTGCTGTTGAAGCAGGGAGCTATGCTGGATATGCGTGAAGTATCAGTCTTCTCCCCTGTCATTGAAGCAGAGAACCATGCTGGATATGCATCGAAAGTGAAGTATCAGGCACATTTGGTTTGGGGTAGTAACTGCCGTAACAAGCCAGCTACTCCCCGCTTTGTGAGTGCGAACCCTTTTTTCTTCTCCCCTGCCGTTGAAGCAGAGAACTATGCTGTATATGCATTGAAGGTGAAGTATCAGGCTTATTTGGTTTGGGATAGTTTTTTCCGTAACAAGCCAGCTACTCCCCTCTTTGTGAGTGTAAATCCATTTTTCCACATTTCCTCTTGCTGTTGAAGCTTAGAGCGATGTTGGAGTCACAGTAAGCATGTGTATGTTTATTGAATAAGGGTATTGTCTCCAGGCAGTAGCCATCATTCTGGCGAGTCACCCACTCTTCATTGGCGGCCTCTTGACTTTATGGATCCACAGTGTTTATCCCACGCCCCTTTGAAGTCCTTCACAGTTCTGGTCTTCACCACATCCTCCGGAAGGGCATTCCAGGCGTCCACCACCCTCTCCGTGAAGAAATACTTCCTGACATTGGTTCTGAATCTTCCTCCCTGGAGCTTCAAATCGTGACCCCTGGTTCTGCTGATTTTTTTCCTACGGAACAGGTTTGTCGTTGTCTTTGGATCATTAAAACCTTTCAAGTATCTGAAAGTCTGTATCATATCACCTCTGCTCCTCCTTTCCTCCAGGGTGTACATATTTAGATTCTTCAATCTCTCCTCGTACGTCATCCGATGAAGATCCTCCACCTTCCTGGTCGCCCTTCTCTGTACCGCTTCCATCTTGTCTTTGTCTTTTTGTAGATACGGTCTCCAGAACTGAACACAGTACTCCAGGTGAGGCCTCACCAAGGACCTGTACAAGGGAATAATCACTTCCCTTTTCTTACTCGATATTCCTCTCTCTATGCAGCCCAGCATTCTTCTGGCTTTTGCTATCGCCTTGTCGCATTGTTTCGCAGACTTCATATCATTAGACACTATCACCCCAAGGTCCCTCTCCTGCTCCGTGCACATCAGCTTTTTCCCCCCCCATCGAATACAGTTCATTCGGATTTCCACTCCCCATATGCATGACTTTGCACTTCTTGGCATTGAATCTGAGCTGCCATTATAGCATATTGTACTATGCTATAAATTTTTTCCCTGCTACTATATTGTACAATGCTGTATATCTATTGTGCCTTTATTTCTTATTTATCACCTACTATTTAAGCAATTTCCCTCCTTTTATTCTCCCCCCCCGTTGTTGATATGTTGAAACACAGTTTTTTGTGAAGCCATTGCGCTACATTTCTATAAACCGATATGATGTTCCCAATGAATGTCGGTCCAGAAAAACGTTAAATAAATAAATAAATAAATAAATAAATAAATAAGTAGTTTGATCATACCATTCCCCTTTTGATTTCTTTACACTGGTTGCCAATTAAATATAGAATTCACTACAAAATTCTCACTTTAATCTTTAATCTTATTCATTCCAAAGATTCTGGCTGGATTGGAGCAGCTTTGCATTTGTATAGTCCACAAATAAGAACATAAGAAAATGCCATGCTGGGTCAGACCAAGGGTCCATCAAGCCCAGCATCCTGTTTCCAACAGAGGCCAAACCAGGCCACAAGAGCCTGGCAATTACCCAAACACTAAGAAGATCCCATGCTACTGATACTAGTAATAGCAGTGGCTATTCCCTAAGTCAACTTGATTAATAGCCGATAATGGACTTCTCCTCCAAGAACTTATCCAAACTTTTTTAAACACAGCTACACTAACTGCACTAACCACATCTCCTGGCAACAAATTCCAGAGTTTAATTGTGCGTTGAGTGAACATGAACTTGCTCCGATTAGTTTTAAATGTGCCCCATGCTAACTTCATGGAGTGCCCCCTAGTCTTTCTACTATCCGAAAGAGTAAATAACCGATTCACATCTACCCCGTTCTAGACTTCTCATGATTTTAAACACCTCTATCATATCCCCCCTCAGCCGTCTCTTCTCCAAGCTGAACAGCCCTAACCTCTTTAGTCTTTCCTCATAGGGGAGCTGTTCCATCCCCTTTATCATTTTCGTTGCCCTTCTCTGTACCTTCTCCATCGCAACTATATCTTTTTTGAGATGCGGCGACCAGAATTGTACACAGTATTCAAGGTGCGGTCTCACCATGGAGGGATACAGAGGCATTATGACATTTTCCGTTTTATTCATCATTCCTTTTCTAATAATTCCCAACATTCTGTTTGCTTTTTTGACTGCCGCAGCACACTGCACCAACGATTTCAATGTGTTATCCACTATGATGCCTAGATCTCTTTCTTGGGTTGTAGCACCTAATATGGAACCCAACATTGTATAATTATAGCATGGGTTATTTTTCCCTATATGCATCACCTTGCACTTATCCACATTAAATTTCATCTGCCATTTCGATGCCCAATTTTTCAGTCTCACAAGGTCCTCCTGCAATTTATCACAATCCGCTTGTGATTTAACTACTCTGAATAGTTTTGTATCATCTGCAAATTTGATTACTTCACTCATCGTATTCCTTTCCAGATCATTTATAAATATATTGAAAAGTATATTAAGCCTGAAACATTAAGCCTGAATTAAGCCTGAAACATTTCCTTTTTGCAGACGACGTACAGATCGTAATCCCTATAAAAGAATCAATCTCAAAAACAATGGAATACTGGGACAGTTGCCTATTAGAAATTAAACTTCTCCTCAACAGTCTAAACCTTGTACTCAATGCTTCGAAAACAGAATTCCTGCTCATATCACCGGAAAACAATAACACACTTCCTAAACCACCCACACTCCTTCAAACAACCCACGTAAGAGACTTAGGAGCCATCCTAGACAATCGTCTCAACCTCAAAACATTCATTAACCAAACCACCAAAGATTGCTTCTACAAATTACATATCCTGAAAAGAATAAAACCGCTGTTTCACACTCAGGACTTCAGAACAATCTTGCAAGCAATAATCTTTTCCAAACTAGATTATTGCAACTCATTACTATTAAGCCTCCCAGCTTCTTACACCAAACCTTTACAAATGGTTCAGAACTCTGCAGCCAGAGTCCTTACAAATTCCAGGAAAATTGACCACATTTCACCTATTCTCAAAAACCTCCATTGGCTTCCGATCCACTATAGAATCATGTACAAAACCATTAACATCATATACAAAACTATCAACCAACACACGCAACTTGACCTACAAATACCACTTAAAAAATTCACCTCCGCCAGGCCTATCAGGGAACACTTCAAAGAGTCACTCCAAATTCCAAAGGCCAAAACCTACCAACATAAATCCTTGAGTCTCAGAGCCTTCTCATCAGCAGGTCCAGCTCTCTGGAACTCAATCCCACCTGATTTGAGACAAGAGCCATGCTCTTTAACATTTAGGAAAAGACTAAAAACTTGGCTTTTCAAAAAAGCATTTCCAAGCCTTGAATAAAACCTCCTCTCACTAGCACTAACTCGTATGCAATAATGGAATGTAAACACGAATCAACCAACCTCAAACCCTCTCTCACTAATTCCTGCTGAATATTTATCATACTATTACCATTCACAACTGTGTCATATTTATTCATTTGATTACCTATGTACCGTTTCATAGTCTTATTTTTTCACTTGCTATTCTAATGTATCAATAGGCTGAAATGTAAATATTGTGCTGTTCAATTTCTCCCCTTCCATCCCAAGTTTATTTTCCTTGTTTTTTGTAACTTTCCCTCTCCCTTTTTCTGATTCACTGTATTTAAAGTTCAAGGTTCTTATTGAAAATATTGTTTTTTACGTTACGTTATGCTTTACACTCCTTGTTATTTGTAAACCGGGTTGATGTGATGCCTATCATGAAACTCGGTATAACAAAAACAATAAATAAATAAATAAATAAATAAATAAATAAAGTAAGGGTCCCAGTACAGATCCCTGAGGCACTCCACTGTCCACTCCCTTCCACTGAGAAAATTGCGCATTTAATCCTACTCTCTGTTTCCTGTCTTTTAACCAGTTTGTAATCCACGAAAGGACATCGCCACCTATCCCATGCCTTTTTACTTTTCCTAGAAGCCTCTCATGAGGAACTTTGTCAAACACCTTCTGAAAATCCAAGTATACTATATCTACCGGTTCACCTTTATCCACATGTTTATTAACTCCTTCAAAAACGTGAAGCAGATTTGTGAGGCAAGACTTGCCTTGGGTAAAGCCATGCTGACTTTGTTCCATTAAACAAAATAAAGGTTTACTAAATATTCCTTCAATTTGGAGTGCTCACCTTAGCGAAGTTAGAGACCAAGCCTTTTCTATAACAGGCCCCCAAATTATGGAATTCTATCCGATTGTAAGAAATGTAAGGGTGAACTGAAAACATGTTTGCTTAGGAATGCTTATAATTATCATTCAGAGAGTCTTGGTGTAATATTTATTCAACTAATTCGGGAATGTTGTTGAATTTATGGGGGAGCATATATATTAATATTCATTTGATTTAATGTTTTATTATTTTAATAAATTTGTTACAGAGGTGGACACTTGGCCCGAGGTGGTGTTGGCGCTACCCATGGGGGAAGCCCCCCATGGGTCCCCACCATCAGGAGGCGAGGCCAAACGGGAAGTGGAGGCCAACTGGAGCTTCGCCAATACCAGCCCTCGTTCCCTGCAGGTTGAGCCCTTGGGTACCGGGGCCGGCTGGACTTAGGCGGGCCTCCGAGTGATTGATCCCGGAGCAGGTGCCCAAGGCAGGGAACCAGGAAGCAGCGGAGAGGCAAGATTCAAGGCCGAACTGACTGGAGCAGAGGCAAGTCCAGACCGCAAGACAGGCAGAGCTAAAGATGAGGCCGGGTTCCAAAGCCCAGACAGACTGAAGCAGGAGGCACGGTTAAGAACAAAGTTAAGTCCGAACTGTAAGTTAGGCAAAGCCTAAGACAAGACCACATCCAAGCAAGGATCAGGACAGGCGACTGGCGGCAAGGTCAGGTTCGAGCATAAAGGGCAGGCGGCTGGAGACAAGGTCAGGTTCGAGCAAGAGTCAAAGCCAGGAAGATCCATCCGAAGGAGCAGGAACGCTGGAACAGGAACTGGAACAAACAGCAATGAAGCACATGACAGGAAGCGTGGAGACCTGTTGCCAAGGCAAAGTCTGAATGGTGGGGATCGCCTTATATATGGAGGCTGAGTGTCATCATCATCATCCAGGGCCGGGGGAGGCTTTCCCGCCACGGACCCTTTAAAGCCAGGGAAGGCAGACAGGCCGGAAACTAAGAGATGGCGGCGTCTCCCCACAACACACTTGGGGGCACAGGCGGAGCGCGAGCGTGTAGGCGGCTGCCCATCGCCGCCAGGGAAGGCGGGCCAGGTCCGGGACCCGGGCGTCAGGGATGAGTGGAGCTGGCCGCGGGCAGGAAATGCAACAAATATGTTTTTATTGTTTTATTTTATTACTTTAATACATTATATGTATGTTAAATTGTAAACCATTGTGATCTTTGTTTTAGAATGATGGTATCTAAAATATGCAAATAAATAAGTAAATAAATACAATCTTTGCTGCCTAAGGTAGGAATTTCTTTGATCAGTGATCCTGGTGTCTGATATCACCATTCGGCATCTCTCCTCCCTGCTTAATCCCGGCATGCTGTGGCGTGCTGCCACCGGTGCTCTGCCGAAGCCGTGCACCAAAGGGGTGCGCCCCTTCCGAAAAACGTTTGGCTGCAGTATCCTGGATTGGAGAGCAGGTAACTAAACCCTCCTGCAGTCTTCCTTCATTTGGCTATGGGAACGAAAAGGACGGAGTCCATAAGATCTTTCCCGTCAGGGAAGGTGGCTGCCCCTCCAGTGACCCAATCACCAGTTGTGACTTCTATGAGGAGTTCGGTAACTGACGCCTGGGCTGGGTCTGCTCAGCTTGGTATAGCTACCGCTGCTGTAGAAAGACCTCTTGTGCCCTTACGCCCCAGATGTATGTGATCCTCCTGCCATTCTATCAGATTCCTGGACAGATCCTGGGACCAGTTCTGTGGCTAAAAATGCACACAGACTATGGATCCCAAGAGGCAGAGGATTCCGTTTCCTTTGGCTCTGCTAGATCTCCAGCTAACAGAGGAATTGGCTCTGCCTACTAATAATATGGAGGTGTTGTTGGCTGCTGTTATGACACTTGAGAAATCTTTGTCAGGTAGAACAGACAACTCTGTTCTTAAATTTGGGGAAATTGTTTTTTCCTAAATCTTCCGTGTTGTTAGCTTTTGAAATGTTAAGGAAATTCTAGGTTGAATTTTTTTAGATTTCCCCAAATTTGGTTCCACCTATTGTTAAAGCTCTGTTATCTTTCTAATAATGCTAATGGGGGACAAATTGCAAGGACCCTCTTGCCCTCTGATGATTCAGGTAGAGTCTTAAATGTAACCAAGTTTTTACAATTGTCACAAACTAAGGTTGACTCTAGAACAACTTTATTAGTAACTTATGCTCTTGAGCCTGACAGGAATTGGACTAGGCAGGTGGTTTTCAAACGTAAGAATAATATTTTCCTTGGCGATAGAATTTCCCTTTTTCCTGATGTATCTAGAGCTTCTCCATTAAGACAGAAGTCATTTCTGCTTAAAAGCCCAGGAGTTTGTCCTCTAGGTGCTTCCTTTCTTCTTCAATTTTCCTGTAAGTGTGTGGTCAAATTGGGCTCTGCTAGATTTCTTTTTCAATCGAGACCAACTAGAGGGATTCTTACAGAAGAGAGTCTTGCCTGAATCTCTTGTGTTAGCAATATCTGTCAGCTGATCTTTGAGCTAGCGTGCTATTCAGTATCGTATCAGTTCTGAACTCCTTTATGCCCTTGTATTGCCTATATTTACTATATTACTTGAACAGTAACACAAAAAAAATGACTGATTTCTTTCAAATCGCATGTTTCCCTTCTGTCTTGGGGGCTAGTCACGTCCCCATAAGGGCACCAGGGGGAGATGAGGCCAGCTACTGCAATTGCAAGGGCTTCCATTCCCTCAATATGCATGTGGTCTGTAACACCAAGGGCATCATCATGAACGTCGTGCCCAGGTTTCCAGGATCCACTCACGATGCCTACATTCTCTCACAATCAAGAATTCATGATCGCTTCCAGGAAGTACACATCACTGGGGGATAGCTTCTTGGTAGGAAGGCACCAATCACTTCCACCACATACCAAGTTCTCCCATATATTTAGGTTGACTGAATGTTGGCACTGCAGGCCTGCTAAAATGTAGTCCTGTGAACTGTCCTACTCTCAAAGCCAAAAGGTATATCTGACCCAGCTTTTCTGTGGCTTCTTCCCTACAGGTGACGGTCGCTATCCACTCAAAACTTGGCTCTTGATCCCCATAGCTACACCAGGGACTGCAGCCGAGTGTCGCTACAGCAGGGCACACAGGAAGACCAGAGCCATCATTGAGAGAACCTTTGGCCTACTTAAAACACATTTCCGCTGTCTGGACAGATGAGGAGGATGCCTTCTTTAAAGGCCACCTAAACATTGTGAGATCTTTCTAGTCTGCTGTAGGCTACATAATCTCAACCAAAACAGACTCATGCCTCCTCCAGAGGGATAGCTAGAGAATCAGGATGAAGAGAATGAGGAGGAGGAAGACGAGGAGCTGACTCACGCACAATTGCAGGAGATACACCGCATGAGTCAAAGGCAGGCTATACAACAAAGGAGCACGCTGATACAAAGACATTTCAGAAGTGAATGTGTATTTATTTACAAAAAGGTGAAACAAAATAAGTTCTAACAAAAGACACTACAGCTGGCTTCTTTTTCATGCTGCAGGAAGCTCACAGGGCTTAGGCTGCCCTAACCGGGAGCTCCTCCATGATGCAGCTCTACCACTGTTTGCGCTGTCCTCACAGGGCAAATGAGCTTGTGGCAGTTGCAGGTCATGGCTGCAGGAGGGTCCTGCTGGGGGCAGCATAGGCTGTGGTAGTGGTGGTGGTGGTGGCAGCAGCTGCGGAGGCAGCATGATGGGTGAGGCAGGGGTGGCTGTGGTGCAAACGGACCCTCTGCCTGGTGAGGTGGCATCCCAGCACAAGATGCTGCAGCATGCGGTATAGGTGGCAGGGGCACCCTCAGCATGGAGATGTCCCATTCATGCACATGGTGCTGCATAAGGTGGAGGTTGCTGCATCCAGGGCCCCGTGAAATGCCATGGAGCTGCTGGTGGCTGCGGCTGGAAAGGGGGCATCTTCTGCAGCATCTCCCTCCACGCTGCAGTTTGGGCCTATGTTGCTTGGCAAAGGGCCGCATCTCTTGCCGCAGACCCTGCTTTTCTTCCCTCGTGGTGGCACAGTAGCCATGCACGTCCGTCCTCACCACTACTGAATGCCATGTAGCTCCTCCAAGAGGCTGCTGCTCTGCTGTATCAACAGCCTCTCTGCTTGACTGGTTACCGTTTCTTCTCGAGGGCCTTGCCCCTGATCAGACGCACTACTGTCCTGTGGGCCACCCTCTAGGAGATCATCCATTGGGTCCTCCTGCTCTTCCTCCTCTGGTTGCTCCTCATCCATCCATCACTGCACTTCAAGGGCTCCCTCTCCCTCACTCTCCTCATCACAGGTGTCCCGCGTGACTTGCAAACGGCAGTATGGCCTTTGTGTACCTCTTGATGCTCATCAGCAAGCACCCCTACAACAAATGAACTAGATTAATGTCAAATGCTGCCATGATATGTGTTTTTTCCTTATGCATAGATCCCTAGGGGTCTCCACTAGATGGCCCTTATTCCTTCCTAGTCCAGGGGACAGGCAGCTACAAAGGGGCACACCATTCTATACAGCACCTCCCCCAGAGGAAAACTGAAATTGAGATTCCCTGAAGCAAAAGGAGGGGCTAATCCAGGCTCAATAGTGGCAGAGTATTTTGGATTTCAAAGGAGAACATAAGAAAATGCCATACTGGGTCAGACCAAGGGTCCATCAAGCCCAGCATCCTGTTTCCAACAGAGGCCAATCCAGGCCATAAGAACCTGGCAAGTACCCAAAAACTAAGTCTATTCCATGTTACCATTGCTAATGGCAGTGGCTATTCTCTAAGTGAACTTAATAGCAGGTAATGGACTTCTCCTCCAAGAACTTATCCAATCCTTTTTTAAACACAGCTATACTAACTGCACTAACCACATCCTCTGGCAACAAATTCCAGAGTTTAATTGTGCGTTGAGTAAAAAAGAACTTTCTCCGATTAGTTTTAAATGTGCCCCATGCTAACTTCATGGAGTGCCCCCTAGTCTTTCTACTATCCGAAACAGTAAATAACCGATTCACAACTACCCGTTCTAGACCTCTCATGATTTTAAACACCTCTATCATATCCCCCCTCAGTCGTCTCTTCTCCAAGCTGAAAAGTCCTAACCTCTTTAGTCTTTCCTCATAGGGGAGTTGTTCCATTCCCCTTATCATTTTGGTAGCCCTTCTCTGTACCTTCTCCATCGCAATTATATCTTTTTTGAGATGCGGCGACCAGAATTGTACACAGTATTCAAGGTGCGGTCTCACCATGGAGCGATACAGAGGCATTATGACATTTTCCGTTTTATTCATCATTCCTTTTCTAATAATTCCCAACATTCTGTTTGCTTTTTTGACTGCCGCAGCACACTGAACCGACGATTTCAATGTGTTATCCACTATGACACCTAGATCTCTTTCTTGGGTTGTAGCACCTAATATGGAACCCAACACTTCAGAATCATCCACAAATCCATCACTATTATCCACAAGGCCATACATCACCAAACAACGCTCGATTTACAAATTCCTCTCAGACAACACACTTCCACCAGGCCCATCAGAGAAGCCTACAAAGGATCACTCCATGTCCCCCAAACCAAAACCACTCACTACCTAACTTTCAGAGACCGAGCCTTTTCCACAGCCGGCCCTTCATTATGGAACTCTATCCCTCCGGAGCTGAGACAAGAACCATGCCTACCGTCTTTTAGAAAAAGGCTTAAGACTTGGCTATTTAAACAAGCCTTCCCAGACCCGATCTAAATGATAGTAATTTTACAAGAGACAGCAAACTATACAACAGATTTCATATCATAATGTAAATAATGTAAATATTTTAATCTCTTCCGTTCGTCTCTCTTATTCTAATTTCTCTTCCCAGTTTTAAGACCCTGTTGTAATGTAACTTTTGTTCTCCTTGCACTTGTTTTTCGTTTCTTGTTCTCACCCCTTGTTTTATGTAAACCGGCATGATGTGGTTTCTAATCATGAATGCCGGTATAGAAAAACGCTAAATAAATAAATAAATAAATAGTGTAGCTCAGTTTAAAAAAGGTTTGTATAAGTTCCTGGAGGAGAAATCCACAAACTGCTATTAATAAATAGGGAATAGCCACTACCTGTTCCTGGCACTAGTAGCATGGGATCTATTTAATGTTTGGGTTCTTGCTAGGTGTTACATTCAGCGGTCCGCAGGCTAACCCCGCAAACTGCTGTTCTCATTTCTCGGCCTCAAAGCCATCAATATCACCCTTCAAGGCGGCAGAAGGCTGCTGACCCGACCAGCCATGCTGCCACAAAGCCGACCGTATATGCAGCTGGACATTGTCAGCCCTGAGTGCTGTGTGCCTATTGCCTCTAGTTAAAGGGACCATAGCAGGAAAATGCACTGCGGCCCCTGTTAATGATAGCACCACGTCGACTTTTAAAAGGCCTCTTCTGACACTTCTCCAGTGCCTCGACAATAGGTCCACTACTGTTAGTAGAGTAAGTGACCTATGCCTAAATCGCACAGCTCAAGATCACATTTTGTCCCAATGTCCTAAGAGAAGGGGGAGGGTACAACAGCCAGAGCCGGTTGGGCAGGTGACCCTAGGACTCTCCGCCTTGACACCCCAGCTCCTCCTGCCTATCATCTTAGAACAATCTTCCATATGTTGCTCTACTCAGACTTTGGTGGATTCCGGCTCCGGGGGGGAACTTCATACAACAAGAGTTTGTCAAGCAATACCAAATTCCTACCATTCCACGACGCCACCATTACTACTCTCATCTATCTCCAGAGAACCCCTCCCCCCCCCTTCCATGTCCTAACCTGAGCTGTGAGCCCAGTTATACTAGGCATGCCATGGCTTCGGCACCATCAGAGACAATTTGATTGATCCACGTCGGAACTTATCCATTGGGTGTACTGAATCCTGTATAGACTCCCAGGGGTCATCTCGACCAATAATTATGGCCTCCATCCTTCTGAGACTTCCAATACCATGTAAGATATCCAGAGAAACTCAAACCGTTCTGTAGCACTTTCAGGAAAACATCCTTAAAGTGGCCTACAAGCAACTAAAGGAGTAGATGGAACAAGAGAGATATAATGAAAAAAATTGTAAAAAGAAAATAGTCTAGTTAAAAGAAAGCTTGAAGCACTTTTTAAAGACAAAGATGAAGAGATACAAATCCTACAGACCCAACTTCTGGAAGAGAATTAAAAAAAGAGTGAAAGGAATTCAACAGTCCCATCTAGTTCTATCAGTCAAGACCCTCAGAAGGAGGTAGATGCCCCTACCCTCATGGAAGGGGCTGTCCTCTGCCAAAGAAGTTCAGAAGAGACCATCCCTTTGTTTTTGGCTCCCGATTCTTAAAAATAAATTGTCAATGCATTTTAACCGGCATCTCAATTCTTGAAAAGTTAATTAAAACAAACCATACTATTTGCAAAGCACTCACTGCCAAGGTTAATGCCAACACCTGCACTCCACTTGACTCACAAAGCAATTTCAGCCAGACAAAAGTCAATCTAGAGGTTCTCACGAACGTCACGACAACTTACAAATGCTCAGCGTTTCAACCGGAAATGCCGGGAAGCGCGCCAACCCAGCATCTTAAAGCTTCCTTTTCGCGCCGTTTTCTTGAAAAACAGCTGAGGCAACTAACAAATTGCACCATACATGAAAAGAACACTGACATGGTAAAAATTGAATGAATATGTGAACATATATAAAATAAATGTAAAACCAGCAGATAAAATACCATGGCACAAAAATAAAATTCAGCGATATTGAAGAATATTGCACCAGTATGATTTTTAAATTCATTGATTGTGTAACCATATATAAAAATAAAACCAAATTGAAAAATGTAACCATATATAAAAAATGTGAAAAATGTGACCATATATAAAAAATATAAAAACATAAATAGAAACTATATTAAAACAGTAAAACCAAAATCTATAGAACAGGACATGTAAAATATTACAAAGCAGAACATATAAAATTATTTTAAAAAATCCCAGAATAGTCAATTTCATTATTCAGGCCATTTGGTGACATAGTATTAAAATCAAAAATTAAATTTTGTTCTATCTTTAAAAGATTTAAGTCAAAATTGCCTCCTCGACAATTTTTATTTAATTTTTTAACAACACAAAATCTATATTCATCAAATTGATGTCCTGCTTCTATACTGTGTGCTACTAAGGGTTTGCCATCAATTTTTCTGTTTACTGCACTCTTATGTTCTATTATACGTATGTTAAGCGGTCTAATGGTCTTCCCAATGTACATCTTTTTGCAAGGACAAATGGCTACATATATAACTCCATCACTTTTGCAGTTGGGGAAACATTTCAAAACATACTCTTTATCTGTTGTACCTATTTTTATGCTTGTGGTTTTCAAATTAACATTACACACGCTGCATCTCCCACAAGGTCTGTGGCCTGCTGGTCTTATATCTTGCAGTCTGCCAATTGGTAATGCAGAGGGTGACAGGATGTCCTTCAAATTTTTGGCACGCTTGTTTGCTATCATTATTTCTTTGTCTTTAAAAGCTGGTAAAATTTGTAGGATATGCCAATGCTTCTTTAAAATTTTACTAATGTCATTGGTCATGCCTGTAAATGTGATAGGGCAGACTACTTTAGTTTTTTTCATTATTTTTCGCTTTTGGAGTTAAAAGCGTCAGCCGATTACAGGTGGCTGCCTGGTGATAGCCATCATTAACACAGGTTTCAGGATAGCCTCTTGCCATAAATCTCTGTTTCATTTCTGCAGACCTCACTACAAAAGTATCATCTCTTGCACAAAGTCTCCTAAGTCGTAAAAACCTGTGTGTAGGGCAAATTTTTAACCAGCGGTCTACTGTGGCAACTATCAAACCTAAGTAATTTATTTGTGTCTGTGGGTTTCCTAAAAACGTCAGTAAGAAAACCTTCTTCAGTGTGTGTAATCAATATATCTAAAAACGGGATGCTGTTGGAACTGTAGACCATATTGAATTTCAGATTATCTAAATCATTAAGCCAATTTTTAAATACAAACAGTTGTTCCTCATCACCTGCCCAAATCATAAATATATCATCTATATACCTCTTCCAAATCTTAATTTGATCTTGAAATATGTAGTTATTCAAATGCAATTCCTCAAATTTAGCCATATATAAATTGGCAATGGATGGTGCCATAGAGGAGCCTATAGCAACTCCTTTTGTTTGATTGTAATAATGCTTGTTGAAGGCAAAGAAGTTATTGTATAGGGCGATTGTGGCAATGTCTATGATGAATTGAGTGGGTATTCTTTTGTGTAGTTTCCTATTGAGTAATCGATCTTCAATGATTTTTAGTGCTCCTTCTAATGGGATGTTGGTGTATAATGATTTGACATCTAATGTCACCAGAATAATATTGCCATTAAAATTGGGTAATGCTTGTAACATGGTAATTATGAGCGAGGAGTCCCGTACATATGATGGTATAAGTGGTACAGCCGGTTTGAGGAAAAGATCAATAAATTTAGAGATAGATTCCAAAATGGAACTATTCCCTGAAATTATCGGTAAACCTGGGGGATCAATGAGGGATTTGTGTATTTTAGGTAGCACATAGATGGTAGGCATCACTGGATGTTCCACTTTAAGATAGCTTAATTCCTTTTTAGTCAAGTATCCAGAGGCACTGGCTATTGAAAGTAAGTTGTCGATTGATTCCTTCACTCTTACTGTCGGATCCACAGCTGAGCGTTGTTGTCGTGACATTCATGAGAACCTCTAGATCAACTTTTGTCCGGCTGAAATTGCTTTGTGAGTCGAGTGGAGTGCAGGCGTTGGCATTAACCTTGGCGGTGAGTGCTTTGCAAATAGTATGGTTTGTTTTAATTAACTTTTCAAGAACTGAGATGCCGGTTAAAATGCATTGACAATTTATTTTAAGAATCGGGTGTATGGTTCAAATACATTCAAGAATTCTACTCTCAGCAGCCTAAACTGTTCTTTTTAAATGTCTGATATATATTTGTTAGTGTTTTACAGTGTTTACAGCAGTGAGTGTTGTTAAAAAACAATATATTTTTTAAGAATCTGGTTATTTAATTTTTAGAATCTGGTTAATGGCTTAAATGCATTTACAGAATTTTGAATATTGTTTCATTCCATAACTGGCTGAATTAGAATGATTTTTTAACTTCGACAGACATAGAGCTGACAACCGGTGATAAGTGTGCTCAATGACACTTTAGTCAAGTAACTATAACTGCCTTAAATTGATTTTTTATCTGAAATCTGGCTATAAAATAGTAACGTTGTCAATGTGTTTTCTAACTGTAGATTGGTTATAGTGATGATAGTGTTTTTTGCAATTAAATAGTTGTACAGTGCTGCCAATATTATATAAAAAAAAGACATTTTAATCCATCTAGCTTAATGCTCTGCTGCGTTAATTTTTGTGTTGTAAAGGGCTTCTTTCAGTCAGACTGCTAATAATTTTAAAACCATTCAGCTCATTGCTGTGCTGTGTTCAATTTTTTGTGTTCAAAAGTGTTTCTCTCAGTCAGACTTTGTATCGAGACTTTGATTCAATGATGTGTTACTTTGTTTCACATAGAGGTATCTTATGCTCAGTTATGTCTGGCTTTTCAGCTCATTGGAAAAGTTCACCTGCTGTTTGGAGACTAATCCTCTGCAAGAATTGAAATAGGTATTTAAAATGATTTCAAGGTTGTTTACAGTTTTGTAACAACTAACAGATTGTACCAATTAATTTATCTTCCATTAGAAGTTTTTAGTACCTAATAGGATAGCACTGATTAATAATTTTATGTGGACATATATGAGTTACACATAAAGGGGTAGATTTTAAAAGAAGCGCGATCAGCCTACTTTTGCTTGCGCATCAGACTCAAGCAAAAGTACGCTGGATTTTAGTGGATACGCGCGGAGCCGCGCGTATCCACTAAAATCCTGGATCGGCGCGCGCAAGGCTATCGATTTTGTATAGCCTGCGCGCGCCGAGCCGCGCTGCCTCCCCCCGTTCCCTCCAAGGCCGCTCCGAAATCGGAGCGGCCTCGGAGGGAACTTTCCTTTGCCCTCCCCTCACCTTACCCTCCCTTCCCCTACCTAACCCACCCACCCGGCCCTGCCTACACCCCCCCCTTACCGTTGTCGGGGGATTTACGCCTCCCGGAGGGAGACGTAAATCCCCGCGCGCCAGCGGGCCTGCTGCACGCCGGGCCGCGACCTGGGGGCGGGTACGGAGGGCGCAGCCACGCCCCCGGGCCGTAGCCACGCCCCGTACCCGCCCCCAAAACGCTGCCGACACGCCCCCGCAACGCCGCGCGCTCCGGCCCCGCCCCCCGACACGCCCCCCTCCGAGAACCCCGGGACGTACGCGAGTCCCGGGGCTCTGCGCGCGCCGGGAGGCCTATGTAAAATAGGCTTCCCGGCGCGCAGGGCCCTGCTCGCGTAAATCCGCCCGGTTTTGGGCGGATTTACGCGAGCAGGGCTCTGAAAATCCGCCCCAAAGACTTTACAGACCATGTTTGAATAACACATCGTCTGTTTTTGTCTAGTTTTTGGTTTGTGATTAAGTGTGTCATGAATCAATTTTAATTTTTATATGATTTAATTATCTGTGTATGGTGTATATGTTTTTATTCGTATTTATATGTTTCTATATATGTTTCATTTTATTAGCCCCTGAAGCAGCTCGCAGAGCGAAACTCGGCCTGAGTCGGGCTTTTATCACATTTTGTGCTCAATAAAGAGCTCAATAAAAAACTCCTGGTGTTCATTGATTCTTTTTGCTTCTGGTCGCTACTGCAATATTGGATCAATTTCCGGTTTGTTTGTTTTTTGAAGCTGCAGAAAAGATGCACTAAAAGCTGTGGCACTCTGGAAGGGTTGCCTTCTAGTTCTATAGAGTCAGTCCTGGGATATCGCCATAGCAGTCATAAAGACTTATTCTGTGTGGTGGATCAGGAGATGTCAGCCACATGCCTGGATGAGCACAGGTAGCCTAAAGGTCTACTGCAGACTGGGAATGCAGGATCACAGTGGCAAATAGTAGATGGCTGATAGCGACTATGGGGTTCTCTCACTCCAGCCCCCTCCTCCTCTTTGCCCTGATATCCCTAGCCCATTCCTTAATTACACTGTGTTTCTGCTTACTCTCTTCCCCTTCACCCTGTGGTGATAAGGCCCCTATGTGTTATCCCCCTATCCCTGGTGAGTCTGGAGTAGTTCCTCTCCCAGCCACATAATTATGTACATCTGCTTCAATACTAATTTTGGGGGGGAACAACCCCAGAGTGGCATTCTGGCACCTTTTTTTCTGGGGAGTAGAGTACAGCCAGCAGGATACATTAGTTCTGCCTCTCACCTAGAAACGGAGCAGAGCTGGAGATGTCAACCTGTTCCAACTCTCATGCACAAACAGAGCAAAACACTGATCATTTCTGGCCACCCAGGGCCCAGAGAAGGCAGAGCAGAGCTGAGTGAGTTGGAGATCCTTACCCAGAGGCAGGATAGCCACATGACCCAGATTTGGGTGTAATATGTAGTCGTAATTGAGAAGGCCATGCAGTCTAATGGACAAGACTGAAGAGACTTAAGGTGATTGCCTGTTAGTCCCACTACTTCTGGCACTACTAGGTGAGTCAGCTTCCTGGTCAAGTTGCTGTTTATCATACTGGCTTTTCATACTCTCCCCACCATTTCTCCACTGGGGTAGGGGGAAGGTGCTAGAGAGTAAATGAGGGGATGGTCAGGAGAAGCAGGGCCACGTTAAAGAAACTGGTGGACGTAGGTAGAATACTTGGGGTGAGGGATTTTACTCCCAGAGATGAAAGAGCAGTGGGCCAGTCCCATTTTGTAGATGCCTTCAGGTACTTGCCTGTGTGGCCTATGGCCACATCTGAGCCAGGGGAGAAGTAAATGAAGGGATTGAAGGGAAGCTGAGTGTGGGTGAGGAGAAGACGAAGAGAGTTAATGTGGTAGGCAGTGGGAGGGCTAAAGAGTGAATGAAGGGAGGGAAAACGAGAAGAGGGTGTGTGGTGGGGGAAGCAAGGAAAGAATGAGTCAGGAGAGTATGAGGTGCTGTTCCCTGACTTACCTCCCTGGCTGTATTTTGGAATCGGTGAATGTTGATAGCGGGTGTGGCATATCAGTCTGTCCCCAACCCTAAGGAAAAGGATGAATGCAGATTTGGGCTAGAAGAGGAGAGCTTTGTGACAGACTTAGTGGCCAAGGAGCATGAGGAGGAGAGTAGCTGGAGAGAGGGGAAATATTGACCTTTGGGGTGGGGCAACTCAAAGAGCAATAGGGATAGGGATGAAATGTAGGGACTCTAGTACTACCGGGAGGAGATGAGGATCACCGGCGATTTCAGGAAGAGAGGTTGGCATGGAGACCCTGGATCACCAGAGCAGAACGGAGGAGGGAGGCCCATTCTGTCTACCCTCCTTGTTACCTTGCTGACCCTCCATCCACAGCCTCCAGCACCTCACAGTTAAGCCTCTGCCCTCCAGTGCTTATTGAGCTCTGGTAGAAGAAGAAGGGCTGAGGGCTGATCACTGCAGGAGGTAAAGAAGCAGAAGGTTTTTGCATCTCAGTGTAGGAGAGGGCTCATACCCAGCCCTGTCCCCTTCCCCTCACACGGGTTACACCTGGCCTGCTAACACCTCCTCTTTCTTTCCCTGCCCTCTCCCCAGCTCCACAGTTCCACTTCCTTATGGTTTACAAATTAAACCCACATCTCTCTCCTTCCTTAGCCACTCAGGTACAGGTCTCCTCAGCAAGTCACTTCCCTCTGCTTAGGGGGGGTCAGAAAGCTACTGGTGTGCTTGGTGTCTTCATCGGTCTCCTTGGACATGGATGTGTAGCCTGGCAATGTTCTGCATGATCTTCTCTTTCATTCTACACCTTTGGTGTAGAATGAAAGGATCAACACCAAATGTTGTAAGCATTCCTCTCTCTCTCTACCCACCACACCCAAACCTCTCTGCCGCCCTCCTTCTTTCCCTTTAAACTGTTACCTCAAAGATTGCCACACTACCCTGGGACTCAGGTACCGTCCGCCTGCAGACCATGGGCAAAGGTCGGGGATCTGCCCTTCCAGTCCACTCACTGGCTGCCAGGGTTTCTATCCCGGGTTATTTGGGGATTCCAGAGATTTATCATTGCCAAAAGCATGTGAGACCCCTGGGTATTGTTTGGGGAGAGGGCACGTGACCCTCTCCCTGGGGGAACTAGGATAGGAAAGATCTGCCCCACTGTGACCTTCCTAGGAAGCAGAGGAATATTGATGAGCCACTGCGGCGTCTTCTCATGTTTTCAAGCATTTTAGGGCAAGAAGACAGTTTGGTTAGAAGACCTGGGAGTAAGACTCTGGATGCCTCTTTTTCCTTCCCTGACAGAAGGAACATCGACAGCTGTGTGTGTTCCAGGGGGACCCCTTGCCAGCTTGGGATAAGACAGAGAGATTGCGAGACACATTGGAAGCCTGTCAGTAAGATCTGTATTTATGGAGATCCGAGGACCCTCGCTTGCAGGCCTATGCAGAAAGACGCGTTCACCCGAACACACCTTTCTGCACGCGCTTCAGCACACACTCTCCATGAGCCAAACCTTATGCCCATGCAGCAAGGAGTTTTGCGTGCAGAAAACGTGAGTTTCCAAAACAGGAGTACTGCTTAGCACCCTTGGCAGGGAAATCCCATGCCAATGAGAATGCCCTGATGCAGAGAGAGAGAGCATCTGGCCAGCAGGCTTTTTTTTTTTCACATTTGAAAAGTTAAGCCCCGGTTAGAGCTGGAGTTAGGATTCCAGCGCTATTATACGAAGAGTAAAAAAAAAAAGTTAGCATAAAGTTTAAAAAATAGTCCAACAGCGTGCAGGGAGTCACCCGGATCATGGCTGACCTTTCCGGGTAAATGACAGAAGCCGCCCCTTAACCCAGACAGCCTGTCAGGGATGCCTCCACCCTCTTCCCTGGTTAAAATGTGCATTTCACCTTTGCCAAATGCACAGTTAACATTTTCGTAGCATTTCTTAGCTTCCGACGCATTGGCATTTAATTAGCTTACTGCCTCGGGAGTTGTTTAAAAATGAATAATATTGATGTAAAAATACGTGCCCTGAAAACCTGCGCCCGTTTATTAGCGCCTAGACTACAGCATCAGCCTGTTGGAGCCTTCACCCCCCTGAGAGAGACAGAGGAATCGAAACTCTCAGCGCAGAGGCCCTGTCGGCATTTTTGTCTGCATTGCAGAGATTTTTCTGGCCAAACCCCTGGTAACCCGGGAAACGCTATTAATGAAGCCCTGAAAAATAAAGAACACACACACACACACGAAGCTGAAAAAAATGTAACACGTTTACTTAAAAAAATGGAAAACATTAACTATGCACATATGAAAAAAAAAAAATATATTGGCCGGGATGTGGAAAAACCAGGGACCAAAACTATTGACAAGAGCAGAGAAAAGGGCCAGGGAGGCAGGGAGGCCAAGATCAGCAGATTTAGAGGTGCGGCTAATGCACACCCAGGCGCCAAGCTGAAGCCAGCAGAAGCAAGGGTACGGCACTGCTGGGCCTCAGCTCTGGGCGGGGATGGATCAAGCCAGACCCTTAAGGGCTGCTTGCGTCCCTCTCGGCTACTCCGCCATCACCTGCTCGGCTTTGCCAACCTGGCCCCGAGTAACCGGCCGATCCGCTTGGAGCGAACGCTCCAGACAGTGAGCCTGGAGAGGATGGTGGAAGAGGCTGAGGGGTGAGGTGGGCCTCCCTCAGCCAGCAAAGACCGGGCCCAGTCTGTGTCTCCACACCCCCTACCGCCCCCAGTCCAAGGAGAGGAGGCTGTACTGGAATGGGGGAGAGGGTGCTGTGGCCCGGGGTGCACCTTCTGGAGGAGCAGGACCACCACTGCGCCTGCTTCTCCTCTGACGGCGGCTGGGGAAGGAGCGTCCTGCTCCTCCACAGTGATGACGGCTGCATCGGCGGGGTCTGGGGCTGGGTCATCGCCGGCCTCCTCGTGCTGCTCCTCCTCCTCCTCCTCCTCTTCCTGCGACGAATTGTCATCTGTGAAGAGAACGGCAACAGTGTGCGCCATATCGTGTGCTCCCATTCTGTTAGAGGGCATTGCTTTAGCTGGGGAGGTGCAGGGCAAGGGAAAAGCGAATTAGGTATGAGGCTCTGACATCCTATTATGTGGTGCCTAACCGATAGAAAAATCCTTGCACTTTCAGAATAGCCATTTCAGCTGGCTGTTATTTGACGCCGCCTTGCATGTGCGGTGACAAAGTTTGAAGTGATGAGTAGTGGTCTTACATGACAAGGCATCCAGAGCCATAAGGTTGCACCTACCAGCTGTGCTGGATGGGGCCCATAGCATGCAAACAAATATTAAAGTGGTCATGAAGAACCAGAAGGTTTCCCAAGCTAGGCCTGAGGGTAACTGTCAATGAACCCCTCATGACAGCGCTGCCTGTGACCCCCCCGAGAACTTTCTCAGTATAAGTACGTGTGAATGAGGATTACTGTAAGCTGAAAGCAGAGGCAGGGTCATGCGGAGCGGCAGGGTCTAGGGGAGTGTGCTGACAGAAACAGGACCTATACAGACCATGTGAATGTGGCCTTGATGGATAAAGAAACCACTTACCCCCCCCCCCCCCAGCTCCAGCCCGCTGAGCCCGCAGCCAGACCGGCCACCTCCTCTTATGCAGGCACAACCACCGGGCCCTTCTTCTTTAGGTCCTCAGGAACAGGATGACCAAAAAGTGCGCGCGCTATAACCGTTACTATAACCTCCTTAAAGGTTTGTCGTCATTTATCCTACTGATGTCTGAAGTGGGGTAGCCTGGTTCTTGGCACTCCGTTACTGTGCACAGAAGTGACGCGATGGCACCGGCACAGGCAGCCTGCATGATGGGCCCTAATACTCTAGGTCACTATTAAGGTAGCTGTGCAGTGCAGGCAGTGGGAATAACCATTCACCCAGAGGGGCAGCTTTGTGGGGCACAAAGAACTATGCAACAGGCCCTAACATTGTATGACACTGGTTATATATAAACGTTAAGCCAGAATAGTCCAAATATAACACCAGAGTAACTATGTTTGCCAGTATAATGTTATATACAGCAAAATGCATATTTTCATATATATTACATGATTCAGGCAAACATAGTTACTCTGGTGCTATATTTTGGCCCATATTTACTCTGGTGCTGTATTGTGGCCCATACCCACCCCAGCCCCTAGTGCTCCTCTCCATGCACTATATATCCCATGTCGATGGGAGGCTCCACTATTGAACTCCTGCTGCAGGTCCTCCCAAGCCAGCTTGCTGCACCTAAAGTTTCGCCTCAGACCAGCGCTACCACCAGGGACACTAAATGGGCGACAACATCCCTGGTGGTAAAATTTGGCTGGTGCGCTGATGAGAGGCTTTCCGTGGGCACACCCAGGAAGAACAGGAAATGCCACCCTCGTGGAAGCCTGTGTGAGTGCCAGCGCACAAATGCACATGCACGATGCACACACACGTATATGTCCTCGGAGGGACATGCACAACCGCAATGGCAAAGATATGTACATTTTGCAAGGTGTGCGTGCATGTGCGCACACAATATAACATGGCCTCCTTTGCGCATGTGCGCCTCTGAATGAGTGCTCATTGACGCGATGCTTGAAAGTTACCATCCCTGTTTTTGGATTGTCTTGGATATCAGTGGAATTGACAGAAAATCAAAAAGAAATCCCAGATGCCATGAAACTATAAAAGCACCTGCAGCCTCCCTTGCTAGTCTTGTGGAGCAGTACCTGAGTGCCCTGCTGCTCTGGGAAGTTGAAAGAGGTCTATTTGCACGGAGTGCCCCATTGTTGGAAAATCTCTTGCCTTATTTGATTGCGTAGTGACCACCCGTGTGGTTGAAGTTAGTGACTTAATCTCCAGGAAGAAGAAAATTCCCTAGGAAATTGCCTGTTTCCAAAATGTTGAGTTTTTCAGGCTAAATCTGTAAGACCTGGTTCCTCATTGTTGATATAAAACATTGCCACCTGGTTGTCTGTCTCGATCAACACCACATTATTGTTCAACTATAGAATGAACACTTTTAAAGCATTAATACTTGCTCTTCATTCTAGATTGTTTATATGAAGCAATATCTCTTTTTGTGACCAGGTTCCCCGACAGCAGAGATTTCCCAGGTGACCCCCCAATCTTCAATGGAATCGTCTTTGTTAGAGTTTCTTGAAATTGTGGTTGGTAGGAAATTTGAATAATCCAATCATCATGTCAGAGATTGGACGACACTATTGTTGGATGTTTTCACTTTGTGTGTCAATGGCTGAAGATGCTGGTTCCACTGAAATTTCAGTTGTCGCTGAGCTCGTCTCATATGAAGATGTGCAAAAAAGAATGACATGAACTGTTGACACTATATGACTTAGCGTCTTCATGGGCACAGACTTGTTTCTAGCCTATGATCTTTAGGATTAATTTGGTTAACTCATCTGCTGAAACACTTTGTATCCTAGTAGATCCTAGTGGGATCTTATGAAGTATATTATATGAGAAGGATTCATATCGGATTTTGGGAAACTGATGAGAAATCTTATGGATCGAAGAGTATTCATGGTATGATGGGGTGAAGCAACAGGCTTCCTGAAGAGAATAGCTTACTATGAGCCAGTTGTCTAGGCAGGGAAAAACAAAAAACATTGTTCACTCTTAGAAGAGCAGCAAAAACTGCAAAGCATTTTGTGATAATTCTGGCTGCTGCTGAAAGCCAAATGGGAGAACACAGTATTGGTAGTGATCACCTGATAAGGAGAAGTATACATTTTTCCTGTGGGCATTGTAAATCAGAATGTGAGTGTAAGCACCTTTGAGGTCCATCAAAGAACATCAACGGTTGTTCTTTAAGGGGGTAACTTTCAAAGCCATTTATTAGGGATGTGCATTCATTGGGTTTTTTTAGGCCATTCGTTTCATTCATTTCGGCCTGTGTGCGCGTATCTCGCAATCGGAATGTCTGCATGCAAAACCGCTGGTATGTGTGCACGTGGGTGCCTACCCGCCTGTGCATGTACCCTCGGTTTTGTGCGCGTACCTTCCGATCGCAAGATACATGCACACAGCTGAAACGAATGAAACAAATGGCCCAACAAGTGCTCATCCTTACCATTTATGTACAATAAACCAGGTTTGATGCAATAAATAGCCCAGGGCTATTTTATGTAAAATAGCCCTGGGCTCTGTGTGCGTAAAAGTATGCGTGTTAACTCTTTTATACAAACTGCAGAGAGGCGTTTTGGCGTTACCATTTTTGAGAGGGGAATTAGCTGAAAGGATGGTAACAATGCCAAAATATGAAGCTTGAAGAGACTACCTTACTTTCCAAGGGGAAGGGAATCTTTAGAGTTGGGCACTGGTTCAGTTGGGAAAAGTACAACCAGGGGACTGTACAAGGGACAAAGGACTGTTGCTCTGATTGTGTGAACATTTTCGAAGAACGGACAAGAGATATAAATCAAAAGCCATCTGTTCGCACAAGTGGAAGCAAAAGACTTGAGAGTCACGTGGTGAGAGGCTTTGCTGGAAAGCCTGTACATGTTCAGAAAATCCTTCTCGGTTTTTCCGAGTTCTGAGAGAGCTTTTCTGTCTCGGCACCACTGGATGATGTCATCTGCTTGTATCGCAAACTTTATCCTTCTTGCCTATGAAGGAATTATTTTACTATTTGGTAGCATGTATGTGATCATTTTTGCATACAAGGTTTCTAAAATATAAGCTATGCTTAAGATATGCATTTACAAGATATTTATTTATTTATTTATTTAGAATTCTTATATATCGACATTCCTGTAAAATATACAGATCTGCTCTCAGGATTGGTGTTTCAAATATGTTACGCAAAATAAAAGTAATTATAAAGGCTATTATGAAGCAGGCACATTGCTCACATTAAAAGCTGAATGATATGAGCATTAGGACGTATCATATTCACTTGTCCGCTGTACACCATCTGCACACATGAGTATGTAAAAAGATTTATGCTAGCATTTTATAAACTCTGTGGCAGGAGCCATCTTTCTGCCCTGAAAATACGTGCATATATTTGCAATGCAGGAGCATGCATGCTTTCTCTATCCATTTTATAAAAACACTCGGATATAATTTACATGCTGATAACCTAGAATTACACACAAAGGGGCGGATTTTAAGAGCCCTGCTCGCCTAAATCCGCCCAAATCCGGGGGGATTTAGGCGAGCAGGGCCCTGCGCGCCGGTAGGCCTATTTTACATAGGCCTACCGGCGCGCGCAGAGCCCCGGGACTCGCGTAAGTCCCGGGGTTTTCAGAGGGGGCGTGTCGGGGGGCGGGCCCGAACCGCGCGGCGTTTTCGGGGCGTGTCGGGAGCGTTCCGGGGGCGGGCCCGGGGGCGTGGCTACGGCCCGGGGCGGCCCGGGGGCGTGGCCGCGCCCTCCGGACCCGTCCCCAGATCGCGTCCCGGCGCGCTAGCGGCCCGCTGGCGCACGGGGATTTACGTCTCCCTCCGGGAGGCGTAAATCCCCCAACAAAGGTAAGGGGGGGGTTTAGACAGGGCCGGGCGGGTGGGTTAGGGAGGGGAAGGGAGGGGAAGGTGAGGGGAGGGCAAAAGAAAGTTCCCTCCGAGGCTGCTCGATTTACGGGGGTAGGCTGCGCGGCTCGGCGCGCGCCGGCTATACGAAATCGATAGCCTTGCGCGCGCCGATCCCGGATTTCAGCGGATACGCGCGGCCATGCGCGTATCTACTGAAATCCAGCGTACTTTTGTTGGCGCCTGGAGCACCAACAAAAGTACGCCTATTCGCGGTTTTTGAAAATCTACCCCAAAGGCACATACTCTGCACTTGCTCGCCTACTTGGAATCAGCAGTTTGCTGATACGTCCACCATGTCACTCTGAACCCCCACCAGTTCACCTAGACTTCTCATCCAAAAACTGTCGACAAAAGACATCGGATTTCGATTGCATGAGTCAATTTGCAGATGCACAGTGTTTGGACAAGTTTGGTAACCTATGAGGGTGATTTTCAAAAGGACTTACCTGTGTAAATTTAACTATTATTATAGCATGTTGAACCAATGCACGCACGTAATATAACCTGTACAGTTTGAAATCCGAACTATGTTTATAACGCCTACATTAACTATGTTAACAATCGCTTGAACCTTTTCAACACAATGTTAAACCTCGAAACTTTGTAAACCGTTGTGATGGCAATAACCAAACGACGGTATATAAAACTTAATAAATAAATAAATAGCAATTTTCAAAAGCCATTTACCCATGTAAAGTGCACATACACAGGTAAATCCTATGGACAACTCCATGGCATATATTGTAGCAATTTCCAAAAGCCCACTTACACGGGTAAAATGCATTTACATGTGTAAAACCTATTTTTAAGCATATAAATGCTTTTGAAAATCAGGCCACATGTGCGTATACTGCTTACAAAATATCAACTTAAGAATATACAAACATCAGACGTACCAAGCTGGGTTAGACTAAGCTCCATCAAGTCCAGCATTCTGTCTCCGACTGTGTCCAGTCCAGCTCACAAATACTTGTCAGGTCCCCAGTAGTGGAGATATTTCTTATATCTCACTCCCAGGGATAAGCGCTGGCCATCCCAAGTCTATTTATGGACTTTTCCTTCAGGAACTTGTCCAACCCTCTTTTGAATCTCACTATTTTAGATGCCTTGACCACTTCTTCAAGCAACAGATTCCATAGCTTGACAGTGCGCTGAGTGAAAAAATACGTCCTTCGATTTGTTTTAACTCTGCCGGTTGCTCGTTTCATGGAGTGTCCCTTAGTCCTAGTGTTGTTTGAAAGGGTAAATAACTGCTCCATCCCACTCATGATTTTATAAATCTCAATCATATCTCTTCTCAGTCGTCCCTTTTCCAAGCTAAAATGCCCTGTTCTAGTTAGCCTTTCTCCATAAGGGAGTTTTCCATCCCCTTTATCATTTTAGTCTCCTTTCTCTGTACCTTTTCTACATTTGCTATATCTTTTTTGAGATGGGCAACCAGAATTACACACAATACTCAAAGTGTGCTTGCACTATGGATCTATACAAAGGCATTGTGCTATTCTCAGTTTTGTTCTCTATTCCTTTCTGTTTGCCTTTTTGATCGCCATCACAAACTGAGACAAATATTTCAATGGAATACCCTTCCGGAGGAAGTGGTGAAGACTAAAACTGTGGAGGATTTCAAAGGGGCATGGGATAAACACTATGGATCCATAAAGGCTAGAAGATGGGAATGAAGAGAAAAGCCATGGGGGTGGCTTGCTGGAATGGAGGCTACTACCTGGTGAGATTACTACCCTTACTCAATAAGCCTTCACAATGTTAATGCAACTCCAACATTGTTCTCTGCTTCAACGGCAAGGGGAAATGTGGAAAAGAGGATTTGCATTCAGACAACAAGCAACAAGGACTGAACTACACAGTCTGGTTAAACAAATAAGCGTGGGGGTAGCTTGCTTATTGCGGCGATTACTACCCTAAACCAATTAAGCCTGATACCTCACTTTGAATGCATATACAGCGTTGCTCTCTGCTTCAATGGCAGGGGGAAATGTGGAAAAGAGGATTTGCATTCAGATAACAAGCAACAAGGACTGAACTATACAGCCTGGGTAAACAAAGAAGGGTAGGGGTAGCTTGCTTATTGCGGCGGTTACTACCCTAAACCAATTAAGCTGTTGTGTTGACACCATGTGGAGAACCATTCCTCTTCTAGCTGCTGATTTTCTGGCAGATACTCTTAAATCCTTGACTTCTTTGGGTAAAGACAATTCTTTTATGATTGGTTGTTCAACATCCAAGCCATCAAATGGAGGTAAAAGTCAGATGAAACAGGCGTCCCTCCTCTTGAGTTAGTAAGAATGGATCTAACCCAAGAGGTATCAGAGGATGGCTGTAGAGCTGAACTAGATACACAAACCAAAGTGGTCTGGGTCACGGTGGAGCTATGAGGATCAGACAGGCCTGGTTTTTTGCACCATTCTATGAGTGGAACTGGTGAAAAAGACTATATGAGATCCGCATTCCAATCTAGTAGAAAGCGTTCTGAGCTGATATGCTGGGAAGAATAGAGCAAAACCTTTTTAGTTTTTTGTTTTGTTCTGATGCAAATATATCAAATGCTGGTCATTCCCATACATTGAGCAGTCTGTTGGCTGTTAATTGCTGAAGATGACCACTTATGTAGTTGAAAAACTCTGCTGAGGCAGTCTGCCAGCATGTTGGAGATCTCTGGAAGGTAGGTTGCTTTCAGGACAGCTTAATGTTTGCATACCCATTCCCATATCTTTATCACTTCTTGGCAAGGAATCCATGACCCTCTACCCCCTTGCTTGTTCACAAAGAACATGGCGACTTGATTGTCTATTTGAATGAGAATGCTCTTTCCCTGGAGGAGGCAAGCAAAGGTCAATACAATGTACCTGATTGCTCTCAAATTGAGAAGATTGATCTGAAATTGTTTCTCTCTGAATGACTATGTTCCTTGAGTTCAAAATGGGATTGTGTGGTTTCCCTCAATCCCTTGTGGAGGCATTCTTTGCCAACGTTATTTGAGGAGGAGATAGATGTAATGGTTCTCCTTCCTAAAGACTGAAGAGGTCTAGCTACCAATGTAAATCCTGTTTCATTTCTGTTGAGATCTCCACCTTGTTAAGGCTGAGTTAGCTGATCCCATTAGACACGAAGGCCCCATTGCAGGAGATATGCGTGAAGACAGGTTAATCACATTATGTGAATTGCTGCTGCCATGTGGCTGAGAACAACCAGCACATCCCTGGCTGGAAACTGATCTGTGCTCAACAGTCTGTAGACTAGATACCAGAAAGTCTGTCCAATCTGCGAGCTAGAATTCCTGGAAGGGGTGTCTATGGAAATATGGACGTTTAAAAGTATAGAAGGGAAGCTTGTGAAGAGGGATATGCACACATACACACACACACACACAGGCTCCCAATCTCTTACTCACATACATATACACTCACACACCGTTTCCTCTAGAACATCAGAACATAAGAAATTGCCATGCTGGGTCAGACCAAGGGTCCATCAAGCCCTGCATCCTGTTTCCAACAGTGGCCAATCCAGGCTACAAGAACCTGGCAAGTACCCAAACATTAAGTAGATCCCATGCTACTGATGTCAGTAATGGCAGTGGCTATTCCCTAAGTCAACTTGTTTAATAGCAGTTAATGGACTTCTTCTCCAAGAACTTATCCAAACCTTTTTTAAACCCAGCTACACTAACTGCACTAACCACATTCCCTGGCAACAAATTCTAGAGCTTTATTGTGCATTGAGTGAACAAGAATTTTTTCCAATTAGTCTTAAATGTGCCACATGCTAACTTCATGGAGTGCCCCTAGTCCTTCTATTATCCGAAAGAGTAAATAACTGATTCACATTTTCCCTTTCTAGACCTCTCATTATTTTAAAGACCTCTATCATATCCCTCCTCAGCTGTCTTTTCTCCAAGCTGAACAGCCCTAACCTCTTTAGTCTTTCCTCATAGGGGAGCAGTTCCATCCCCTTTATCATTTTGTGCACCCTTCTCTGTACCTTCTCCATCGCAAGTATATTTTCTTGAGATGTGGCAACAAGAACTGTACACAGTATTCAAGGTGCAGTCTCACCATAAAGCGATACAGAGGCATTATGACATCCTCTGTTTTATTCACCAGTCCCTTCCTAATAATTTCTAACATTCTGTTTGATTTTTTGACTGCCGCAGCACACTGAGCTGACGATTTCAAAATATTATCCATTATGACGCCTAGATCTCTTTCCTGGGTGGTAGCTCCTAATATGAAACCTATCATTGTGTAACTAGGTGCTAGGTGATGCATATATAAATATTGTGAACTGAAATGAAGTGATAAACAAATGTTCGGTATATAAAAATGTTAAATAAATAATAAATAAATATGGGTTATTTTTCCCTATATGCATCACCTTGCACTTATCCACATTAAATTTCATCTGCCATTTGGATGCCCAATTTTCCAGTCTCTCAAGCTCCTCCTGCAATTTATCACAATCTGCTTGTGATTTAACTACTCTGAACAATTTGTATCATCTGCAAATTTGATAACGTCACTCGTCGTATTCCTTTCCAGATCATCTAAAATATATTGAAAAGCACGGGTCCCAATACAGATCCCTGAGGCACTCCACTGTATACTCTTTTCCACTGAAAAAATTGACCATTCAATCCTACTCTGTTTCCTGTCTTTTAGCCAGTTTGCAATCCACGAAAGGACATCGCCACCTATCCCATGACTTTTTACTTTTCCTAGAAGCCTCTCATGAGGAACGTTTGTCAAACGCCTTCTGAAAATCCAAGTATACTATATCTACCGGTTCACCTTTATCCACATGTTTATTAACTCCTTCAAAAAAGTGAAGCAGATTTGTGAGGCAAGACTTGCCCTGGGTAAAGCCATGCTGACTTTGTTCCATTAAACCATGTCTTTCTATATGTTCTGTGATTTTGATGTTTAGAACACTTTCCACTATTTTTCCTGGCACTGAAGTCAGGCTAACCGGTCTGTAGTTTCCCAGATCGCCCCTTGAGCCCTTTTTAAATATTGGGGTTACATTTGCTATCCTCCAGTCTTCAGGTACAATGGATGATTTTAATGATAGGTTACAAATTTTTACTAATAGGTCTGAAATTTCATTTTTGAGTTCCTTCAGAACTCTGGGGTGTATACCATCCGGTCCAGGTGATTTACTACTCTTCAGTTTGTCAATCAGGCTGTTGAATCCTTCTTCCAATTTTTGAATGAAGATCTTTTTGCTAAAATAGCCTCTGACCTCGCCCTACCCCTGGACTGCCCTGCCCTTTTTTCGAAGCCACGGGACATACGTGCATCCCTGGGCTTACGCGCTTCACCGGGCCTTTCTAAAATAAGCCCAGCGCACGTAGGTTTTTGAAAAAATCTGCCCCTAAATATCTGGTAGTGGCCTACAATTGACTGATCAAACTTTCAATAAGGTGTGGGGAATTTGTGAAGTCAAGTTAAAAGGCTGATTTTTTTTTTGTGTGTGTGAAAGTGGCACCTGCTTATAAATTAAAGGATGAGCTAGGGGTCAGTGGGAGGGCTGAGAAAACAAACACACTAACTTGTTTATTAGCTGCTTTACTGACTATTTAAAAAAAGCAAACACTATTTAAAAAACAAACACTAACTTCTGTTTATAAGCGGTCTTACTGACTATTTAAAAAACAAACACACAACCTTCTGTTTATTAGCTGCCTTACCTTTTAAAAAACAAACACATTAATTAATATACCCCAATAGTTTACTTTTCCCTAATACTTTAAAAAAAATTTCCCAAGCAGAACATACTGATTCCTTTCAGCCACCAGCAAGACGATCCTCTCCTCTCTCAATCACAGACTCACATGCAGTCATTCTGACCCTCTCCCTGTTCAGCTGCCTGTGGCTATCTGGCCGCTGTCTTCACCGTTCCACCGCTCACGGCCTGGGGCGAACCACAACCCCCCTTAGTAGGCCAATGCAGCTCCCTCTCCCTTCTCACATCCAACCCAGAAGTCTTGATCTCCCCTCCCCCTCTGTATTAAGGTCAGCGAGAGTCTGTCACTGACTGTTACGTTCGGCGGCCAGTAAGTTACCCCATCGGACCACTGCACTCATCCCCGGTCCTGTGAGGCGGGTGCCCCATGTCCCGGTACGGGGACTGACGTTCGGCGTGCTGCGCTGTTGCGCTGCTGCGCACACCGGGGCCGGTGTGGTGCGCGGCTCCTCGTGTCGGGGTGTCCCTTGTGCGGGCCGCCCTTGGCTCTCTCTGCCCTTCCCCCTGTTCGGCGCATGCGCGCGGGACAGCCTGGCCTCTTAAAGGGCCAACAGCAGGGGGACGGGCCCTGAAGCCCATGGCCCTTACTGATGACCTCATCAAGCCTGGGGCTATTTAAAGCCAGGCCCTGCCTTCAATCAGGGCCTCAGCAACAGGTCCTGCTCAGCCCTGAGTGTGTTGTTGCTACTTCCTGATCCTGCGTTCCAGTTTGCCTTCTTGATCCCGCCTTCCAACCTCGTTTTCCTGATCCTGTGTTCCTGTCCCGGCTCCGTTCCTGCTCCTGCCTTCGGACTTTGGCTCCTGCCTGGTTCATCGTCCTGCTTGTTTGCTGTCTTGTCCTGACCTCCGGCCTGCCTCATCGTCCTGCCTGTTAGCCGCCTGCCTCGACCCGGTCTGCCTGACGCCGCCTTGCCTTCTTCCTGGACTCCTCTCCGCGAGAAGACCCGCACCTAAGTCCTGCCAGCCCTGGCACCCAAGGGCTCAACCTGAGGGGAACGTGGGCTGGTAAAGGTGAAGTTGCTGTTGGGTCTTCTCCACCTGCACCGCCTCCCGACGACGAGGACCACGGGGGGGGGGGGGCCTTCCCTCAGTGGTGGTACCAACCTCGTCTCGGCTCAAGGGTCCAGATACTCAACACTGACCTTAATACTAAACACTGCTAGAATAATAAGACTACATTGGCCTGCTGAGTCCAGCCAGCAGCACTTAAATAAAAAGAGCTCTAAGGTGGAACTACATCTAATGCTCACTCATCTCATGCTTAGTTCACAAAGAGCTGTGAATTTCGGCTGCAAGCTCCCATATTTAAGAAATGTAAATAGCAGTGGGGGAACAGAAATGTAGGAATATTGATTCCCCAATCCATGCACACACATTATTCTGTGTAAGAAAACCACAAGAAAGTCTGGACCATCTATGCACTAAAGAGTCCATGCCTTTGGAAGTGGAGGCTGCGAGAGCCCAGAGCAGATTATATATCCTGCCAAATATCTGACCTTCGAGTCCTGCACAGGGCCACAGACCACGTCACATTCACCGTATCTCTGTCTGGCCGCTTCTTTCAGCAGCTCCCGTCCCTCCCGCACTTGCAACTCTGCTTTTCGCACGAGGAGAAGGCGGGGCCTTGCTTCGAGCCGATTCGCTGAAGCAAGGCCCCGCCTTCTGCCCCCGTGCTGTGCTGTGCAAACGTGCGTCTGCTGCTGCCGTCGCTGTACTGCTTGGCCTGTAGCTCTGAGGATCGCTTCCCAGGTCCTGCACCTCAGGTTTGGCTAATTGGCTTGCTCCAGCGTGCGTTCCTCGGCTGCTCTGATCCCTCTCCTCCCCCCGCTATGCATGTAGGGGTCAGGATGCCTGATGTTCCTCCTTCTACAAGTGGCTCCGTGTCTGCAAAAAAAAAAAGGTTGAGTTTGAGGGTTGGGATCGGGGATTCACTGAATCCCTTGAAGGCCCTGGCCGCATGCAACTGGAAAACACATCGCCATGTTTGGACAGTTGCTGCATTCATTGTTCTTTCTATTCGGGGAGGATCAGGAAGTCCTGGAAGTTAAACAATGAGGAGTTGATTAGCGAGATGGAGCCCCTATGCAGGGAACCTCTTACTGCCACAGTGTAAGCTTGAGCTATCTCAGAGCCCTTGTCCAAGTTGATCTCTTTTTTTTTTTGATTCATTTCGCAGACAGACCTGCAGATGGTCACATTTCAAACTTTGGGCAGGTAGAACCCTCTCGTTAAACCAGAAGTCCTCCAATCAGCTGAGTATTTAGGGAGGCTTCCACCATTACACTTTCCATCTTTGCCTCTGGGGTAGCTCCATTTAGCAGGGAACAGACACGGTAGCCCCAGGAGGAAACTTAACTGGCTGGGAGAAAGCACCCCAAACTGGGCCCGAATCCTCTTAAATTATTAGGGGGTTTGACGGTGTTCCTGGTGGTAGGCTGCTAGGCACAACAGGTAGTTGATTAACACATTAGCTTAGTCAGGCCCTGCCAGCTCTTGACGTCTCTTAGCGAGCTGCTGGAGCAAACTGGTGTTGGTTCCAATGATGAATGGAGTATCGTCTCGACCGTTAGCTTCGGGACACACCAGTGCCAACACTGGAACGGTTTCTTGGACCCCCGTCATATTTTCCAGGAATTCTACATCCACTACTACAGACCCTCAATAGGGGTAGCTTGACTCACTCAATCCCCAGATGGTCAAGCTCTCTATGGGATGTATAGGTAAGAATTTAAGACGAGCTTCATACCAGTAGTCAAAAATGATGGTAATTTGTGATGCTTTTGCAGGGAGAGCCCCCACTTTCATGATCACAATAGACTTGGGCCCAACCAGCTCATTGGTAGGTGGGAAACCTCTGAATGAGGGTTCATACGATGTATGCTGGAGCAGGGTCTCAGCTCCTCCATCAACCGGGCCTCTCTGAAGTTTCTTGGAAGAGATGAGAAACAAGTTAATTTCTCAGCTGCCAACCGTAAATCTGCTGGGTTTCTGCAGACTTTAGCCCTGTGGCCATCATGGCCACACTGGAAACAGAACCCTTTCCCCGGTGGCTCTGGCTCATGAGATCGACTAGCTGTAGGATTCTCAGGGGGTCTCCAGGGTCTCTTGAGGGTGGTGTTGGAAGTCTTTGTAAGCCCCAAAGCGGGCCCCCAAGGCCACATTCAAAGCTATCTCCTGCTGCACATCAACAAGTAATTCAGGACCATTCTTTGCCCCGGTCAGCACTGGTCATGGGGCAATCCAGCTGAAGCCCTGGTGGTTGAGAAGGGACAGGGGCATAATGCTTTCAAGGAGGTGACCTCCTTTTGTAGTTTGTTAACCAATTCTGTCAGGTAGGATCCCTCAGAAAATTTAACAGAGGACTTGGCTGGCCGCTCCCTGGATAGTTGGCTCTCCAACAATGCTTGGCTGTCTGCCTCCTGTTCCTCTTTATCTCTAATCTATTTTAGCAACTGCAGGAAGCCTGGGGTTTTCCCTTCCTTTTTCGTGGCCACAGATTGTATCAATAACTGATCAGACTGAGCCACACCCTGCACTAACTGCTCCAACAAGGCCATATCTTTTTCAGTGGGTGCTATCCCCCTGCTTTTCTGACCACTCTCCACAACAGAGCCTCAGGACATCTCACGCAGTCAGACAGCTTTTCCCCGTCTCTTTGACAGATCTGCCTGAACCGGAAACTCAGGTCTGATCACTTTCATGAGTGCCAAATGTGATTTCAGGGCTTCCTTGCACTCCTTGGCCGTGGCCAGTGGATTCTCAGCTTTCACTGCTCTGTAAGTCTCCGGAGCAGGGCTTCAGAGACCCTCTCCTAGTCGCCGTCTCTTCTCCAAAGCAGAGCAGTCCCACTCATGACCGCCTGGGCGGCTGGCTCAATCCGATGTTCATAATCATCTTCCCCTCCAAGGACAGGTATCTTATCACAAAAAGTTCTCAATCATTTGTAAAAGCTGTGGTCATTCTGGGGCTTTCTGGTTGCCTCTATTACTTTCCCTACAGCCAGTATAAGAGATGCAGGGTCTGGTGGAGCTATCTCTGCTGGAGGAAACATTTCTTTTAGCTCTGTAACTGTTTTTCGCTTCTGAGCCAGAAAGTCAGTGAGATCCTCTGCAAAGTGGTATCACATGATGTTGAATCATTTTCTCTACTAGGGGCTCCTGGCATGGAAATTTTCCAAGGGGTGGCCCCCTTCTATGGGTGTTATCTCATGGGGAAGGGTCTGGATTGAGTTAGTGTGATGGCATACACACAAAATGCCATTCATTTCTCCTATGCAGATTCGCAGGTTCGGTCTTTTACTTTTATATTGTGCCAACCTGTTGCTGTACCTATCATGCAGAATATCCATTTGGGCAATCCTGTGCCCAAATGGATATTCTGAACCATAAAGGCCCAACTTAAAGCAACTTCCTCCCCTTTGCACTAGTTTTCTAGAATTCGCAAGGCCATGGTTACAGTAGATCACAAAGGTGGTTGGGTATTATTTATCTGGTCTGGGTGTGGTACAGGTAAACAAAGACATATTTTCCAATCCCAGCGCTGCCTCCACTCTGTGCCTCCCCCACCCTTCCCATGGTCCGGACTATGAATTTCCCCTATGCTCGGGGTGGGGAGTATCAAATGAGAAATATTCACTAATATGATTTATCTTCGGGTCCGTAGCCTGAGACAGGGTCCCAGTCACCTCGATACCACAATTCTGTGCCCTTCCCAAACAACCTCCCAATTGTAGCACCACAGACCAGATAAAATCATCACACCAGAATGAAACAGTAATGAACCTTTTTACTAGTATTGTGGAAGTAGACAGTAAATCCAACCAGAAGATAACATGGGAAAAGTACAGTAGTGCATATATAATATAAACATTATGTGTTGGAGCCTCCCAATGAGGACCTAGTTGCGTCTGGATCTGAATGATGTGTTCAGGACATGTCTAAAAGGAGTTTTCAACCCTACAGAGACTGCAAGCCACTACAGCAGGAATATAAAAATAAGTCAAAAACCCCTGTGTGCTCTCCTGTGAATGACAAATGTTCTGCAAGAGCCAGCATCCCGCACTCACAGCGATAACAATTTGGGAAAAGGGCCGAAGTCAAGCATAAAGCTTTACAGAAGTCGGTCAAGTAGAGGCAGGAGGCAAACTAAGCAGAATTAGACCAGTTGCCTAAGGTACAGTGAATCCTTTATTTAAATACAAGTGAAAATGCAATGCGCCCAGTTGTAACTGTTTGAGTGCTGGCAGGTAGTGCTGTTTTAGATTGCGAGGTTTATTATATTGTAATTGTAATTTAGGTTTCTCATCTACGGCTTTCTGAGGACCAAGCCCACACCCAACAATAGTCCTAATACCACATGTGTTCCAAGGGTCTTTTTGGCTTTCATGCAGGGTTTCTGCTTGATATCACAGCAGTGCATGCAAATATAATATACCTGCTGTTGTGATGTTTTTATTTCAAAAGACTGCACTTTTGTTTGAAATAAAAACATCACAACAGCAGAAAGCATGGGGGGTAACCTGCGTGAGGCGGCGGTTACAACCCTTAACAGAATACATGGGGGCAATCTGCTCAGAGAGGCAATTACCACCATAAGCAGATTGCTGGGCAGAGTAGATGGACCATTTGGTCTTTGTCTGCCATCAATACTATGTTACTATGTATGTAGCATGTATATTATATTTATCTATTTATTTACAGTAATTTCTCGCCTGCCCAATTACCAGACATCTGTTCTGGGTGGTTCACAGTTTAAACATACACAATATAAAAACAGATACATAACATAATAACAGCTAAAAAAAAATCCCAGCCCTCACCCAAAGGCTACGTGAAACAAATATGCCTTCACCTGCTTACGAAAGATCTTATAATCCTGCAACTGAGGAATTTCCATAGGGAGCCCATTCCACAGAGAAGGGGCAACCCAGAAAAAAAAAGCTCTAGTCATGGTCTCTTGAAAGCTGGCCTTGGCACCTACAGGAACTCAGAACCCCTCTGAATGCAACGAACAAATAGGTGAATACCAAGACACTTGAACTTTTAAATAATCCTGCCCCTCTCCATGAACTGCGCAATATACCAAAGATAAAATCTTGAATTTAACTCTTTGACTGATAGGGAGCCAGTGCAGGGAGCTCAGCACCGGAGTAATGTGGTCCTTCAGAGGGCTCCCTGCCAACCAAAGAGCAGCTGCATTCAGCACCAACTGCAATGTCCTTAGCTGACACTTAGGTAAACCAATGTAAAAGGCATTGCAATAATCCAAAGTGGAAAAGACAAATGCCTAAATCACCACTCTGAAATCTTTCTGGTCTAAAATATATTTCAAGCGTCGTAACTTACAAATTGGAAATCATCAGTATTTATTTATTTAATAATTTCTATATACCGACGTTTCATGTGCGCATAGCTATTCCTGATGCCTTTCAACTAGCTTGATCACTCCATTCTTATACTTCACTTTCAATGCATATCCAGCATAGTTCTCTGCTTCAACAGCAGGGGAGAAGAAAAACTGATACTTCACGCATATCCAGCATAGCTCTCTGCTTCAACGGCAGGGGAGAAGAAAAACTGATACTTCACGCATATCCAGCATAGCTCTCTGCTTCAACGGCAGGGGAGAAGTAAAACTGATACTTCACGCATATCCAGCATAGCTCTCTGCTTCAACGGCAGGGGAGAAGAAAAACTGATACTTCACGCATATCCAGCATAGCTCTCTGCTTCAACGGCAGGGGAGAAGAAAAACTGATACTTCACGCATATCCAGCATAGCTCTCTGCTTCAACAGCAGGGGAGAAGAAAAAAGGATTCGCACTCACAAAGCGGGGAGTAGCTGGCTTGTTACGGCGGTTACTACCCCAAACCAAATGTGCCTGATACTTCACTTTCAATGCATTTCCAGCATAGCTCTCTGCTTTAACGGCAGGGGAGAAGAAAAACTGATACTTCACGCATATCCAGCATAGCTCTCTGCTTCAACGGCAGGGGAGAAGATAAACAACCAATAAGGGCTGTATAACATAATCTGGGTAAAAACAAATAAGCATGGGTGTAGCTTGCTTATTGCGGCGGTTATTTCCCCTACTACCCCTAACTAATCAAGCTAGATATTTCACTTGGATGCAGCTCCATCACCGCTCTCTACATTAATGGTGGGGGTGGAAGGGAAATAGAACCAAGAGCTAAGAGAAACAGATAAGTATGAGAGAAAAAATGTGTGAAGCTTGCTGGGCAGACTGGATGGGCCGTTTGGTCTTCTTCTGCCGTCATTTCTATGTTTCTATGTTTCTAAAAAGACCCCAAGATCCTGAAGCAAATGACAAAAGTGACGCATATATAGATTAAAGAGAACCGGTGACAAAGATGACCCTTGAGGGACATCTGTTCTCACTGGAGTCCAAACCGAACTGGAATCAGCAATACGCCACCTCTTGCCATTGACCTTTTAAAAAAAAAAAAAAGCCAGACCAATGACAAACTACATCCCTAATCCCAACCTCTGCAATAAAATCTTATGGGAGAGAGAATCAAATGCAGAGGATATTTCTGAAAAAAAAAAAGATCATAATCTCCCTTGACAAAATCCATCACAGAGAGCTATAAAGATAGTCTTCCCTGTCCCTTCCTGAAACCACTATCTGTCATGCAAAATCAAGTTATCTTCTAAAAAATTAACAAATTGATTCAGAACCACCCTCTCTATGATTTTTCCCCAAAGAGGGTAGATAACTAGTCAGCTCCTCTAGGGGTAGACAAGAGCTCTTCAGGATGGGATGCACTATCCCCTTTTTTTAAACTAAGCAGGCATCACCCCTTCCTCTAGGGAATGGCTAATTAAAGAGGTGAGTGTTAACAACCTATCCCCACCCAAAATGTCAAAGAATCCACAGAAGACCCACATCTAATGGACTGAAAGGAGCCCTTAATACCAAAAGGGACTCCTCCACCTCTGCAGAAGCAACAGGTTCAGAATGAGTCCAAATGGAAGTGTTCACCATGATTTAAAGGCAAAGGCTCAGGAGAAGAAACAGGTACAACCGATGATGGAGTCCTAGATACCTTCTCATGACACAAGTTACAAAAGGCATTGCAGTCCATCCTGATTGTCCTATCCTTATCAAACACTGGCCCAGTCAAATGCGAAATTACATTAAACAAAGTTTGAGAACGATTTAAAGAATCTTAGTCAAATATTGTTTACAATTACTTTCCAACTCCTGTTTATACTGCCTTCAAAAATTCCTGCCTCAATATTTGAGTCTTCCATTTAGGCCATCTGCTTTCCACGTGCCGCGTGGCTCGTTCCTTAGCCACTAAAGTCCTCAGTAAGGATAATAGTAAGAACTTAAAAGGAGCTATTTTACCCAGCACCATGGAGAGATTATCTTCTAATGCACTGCTGTGATGTTAACAGAAAACTCGGCATAAAAGCCAAAAAGACCCTTGGAACACATATGGTATTAGGACTATTGTACTGTATTTTGGGTGTGGGCTTCGTCCTCAGAAAGCCATGAGCAAACTAAATTAGAATTACAATATAATAAACCTCGCAATCCAAAACAGCAGTAACTGCCAGCCCTCAATTACAACCCTAGGAAAAGGTGACCCTGCAAACATTACACCAGGCCCTAAAACACCAATATACCTCTTATAAGGAAAACAGAACAAACCAAATCTCTACAGATCCCTACATAGAAATGAGACATTAGCAGAATACCTCACCATAATCACAAATGCAGAACATAGACAGACCCTCACCAAATACAGAATAAAGTGACCATGAAGTATAAATGGAAAAGTACAGACATAAATTGAACTGGAAACCATAAGTCAGACTCCATATGTAGTGCACCAATGGAAAAAAAGAAACATAAAAACCCCCCACTATCTTCCGTATGTATTAATTCTGAGGTAAAGTGGAATACTGAAAATGAAGCAACTGAATAATCCTCCTACTCTCAATTTCAAAAACCTATATTCTCAATAGATGCTGTAGAAATGACCTTCATACTAGGCATCATATGTTTGTGCTGTCATACTTATTACTCTGCCTTATATATAATATGTTCTCTTTTGTGGATTTTTTATTTGATAATTGTGAAAGAAAGAAAAATATTAAAAAATAAGAAGACAGAATATATAACAGAATCCTCAGTTAATATAGGATGAACTGTGATTTTAAAATGACCGATGATTACATATGTCAGGGTAATAAGTGTGACAGCACAAACCGATGATGCCTAATATGAAGGTCATTTCTACAGTGAATATTGAGAATAACACATGATAGGTCTAAGCGATTTACAGTAAAACATACATAAAATAATTTGATAACATCATATAAAAAATAAAATAACATAACAGTAAAAAATTCTTCAAAAACAACACAAGAACATGACAAAACAAAAAACGCTCCTCGGAGGTAGTCTGTATTAAACAATAGTTATCAAAAACATTGCTTTACCATCATCAATTAATCAAGACTCGCCATAAGCATATTGTAGAAGGAAGCTTTTTAATAGGCGGCTGAATTTTTTTAAGTTGTTTTGTGTACGCACCTCATATGGTAAAGAATTCCATGACGATGGGGCAGCTACAGAAAACGATGTTTCACGGGTTGAAAAAAGACGAGCAAGACGGACAGAGGGTATGTCTAGTAAACCACATTGTGATCACCTCAACTCACACGTTGGTTTGTATATCCTTAGTAAGGCATTAGTCCATGGAGGAGAATCAGGACTAAGCAATGTGAATACCGTCATGGCAATTTTATACCAGATACGCTCAGATATTAGTAACCATTTTAGATTGAGAAGAGTAGGTGTGATATGATCGAATCATTTTGTATTTGACACAAGTCGAGTTAAGTAATAACTGTAAAGGTTGTAAAGTAGATTTAGGTAAACCTAATAGCAGACTATTACAGTAATCGACATGGAAAAATAATAGCTCGTATAATGGTTGGAAGTCAGAATTATAGAGCAAGTGACGTAATCCAGAAAGTAAACGTAGTTTAAAAAACCCAGTTTTAATGAGTGCTTTAATTTGTGGTTTAAATGATAAAGTAGGGTCAAGAAAGACACCAAGGCTTTTAATAGGTTTGTTGAGAGAAAAAGAGAGATTATCAAATCACAATAGTATCATTCTGAGAATCACAGTGGGGGCGATGTAGCAGCAAGAACTCAGTGTTATTTGTATTAAGAGACAGTTTCTTCTGGTGTAACCACTGTTTTATAGTTGTTAAACATAATTGAAGATGGTCTACTGTGTTTTGCCAAGAAGTTTGAACTTTAATGAAAAACTGTATATCGTCAGCATATATTTTAAACCCATCCGTAACACTAGCCAACAACTTGGTAATGGGAGCAAGATATACATTGAAGAGCATCACGGATAACCAATATAATATTTCAAAACAACATATACATCAAATAATACCCGATTAATTAAGAACATAAGAACATGCCATACCGAGTTAGACCAAGGGTCCATCAAGCCCAGCATCCTGTTTCCAACAGTGGCCAATCCAGGCCATAAGAACCTGGCAAGTACCCAAAAACTAAGTCTATTCCATGTAACCATTGCTAATGGCAGTGGCTATTCTCTAAGTGAACTTAATAGCAGGTAATGGACTTCTCCTCCAAGAACTTATCCAATCCTTTTTTAAACACAACTACACTAATGGGTAGATTTTAAAAGCCCTGCGCGCATAAATCCTGCCGGATTTGCTGGTGCGCCTATTTTGCATAGGCCACCAGGGCGCCAGAGGCAGGCGTAACTTGACAAAATAAGATAAGGGAGGGGGTTTTAGTTAGGGCTGGGGGGTGGATTAGATAGGGGAAGGGAGGGAAAGGTGGGGAAAAGTGGGGGGACACAAAAAAAAAAAAGTTCCCTCCGAGGCCGCTCCGATTTCAGAGCGGTCTCGGAGGGAATGGAGGCAGGCTGCGCGGCTCGGCAGCTCTACCACCATTACCTCTCTCACCAAATCCTGTGCTCCACTGAGAATTAGATCTAAAATTGCTTCCTCTCTTGTCGGTTCCTGAACCAATTGCTCCATAAAACTGTCATTTATTCCATCCAGGAACGTTACATTTACCCAGGCAATACTGGGGTAATTGAAGTCTAAACACACAAATTCTCTTAGTGAAAAATCCCACGATTAAAATGAACTATATCGAAACACGTGGTATAGAAAAGTTAAACCATCACATCGCTATGAAATTTTATCTTATGTATTTAGGGACCATCATACCACCCACAGTGCTCACAAGTCAGACTTGCATCTCATGCACTTTAACGTTAAAGTGCATGAGATGCAAGTCTGACTTTATGTTAGAAAAGCCTTATCTACATAGGAGTTCTATACAAACTTCAAGAACAAGGGAAGGAGGTGGAATCAGACAAGGTAAGAGACATCATTATGATGGCATTCACAAGGGAGATCTTGCTTGTAGGTGATCTCAGTATACCAGAGGAGGCTGCCTTCTGTAACATCATTCAGGAGCAGAGAAGTCCCGAATACATTACACGAGTCATTTCCCAGGCAACTACTGGGAGAGCCTACTCAAGAGGACGCTATGCTAGATTTGGTACTGACAAATGGAGACAGCATCATTAACCTCAGCTCGGGGAAAGTGTAGGATCACTGTACTGTGCGATTCAATATTAAACTCCAACTCGAACTGAAACACACTAAGACCAAGCTCTAGGACTTCAGGATGGTTGACTTCAATATAGGGTGGCCAACTGCCAGTTTGGGGCCAGACCCTGCAAAACCCAGTCAAGCAAGGCCGAGGCCCAATCGGTGGTGAGGATGTGAAGCAGCCCCAAGCACCTGCCTGCTCTTTTCTGGGGCAGATGCAGAAGAGGCAGAAACGCATGCTCAGTCAGTATGGGCTGCTTGCAAAGAGCGCTGGTTCGCTTTCCTTCCCGCTGTCTCTCAAGTCAGCCCTCAGTTTGTGTGCAAAGCAGCTGCTGCCTCCGTGCTGCCCACCTGTTCTCATGGGGTTTGGCTCTCCACTTCAACTCCTGCTCCTGCAGTGCAGAGACCCCTGCAGCCATGGTGCTGGCTTGCCGCTGACTGGCGTGCCTGTGATTTCCTTTAGTTTGGTGTGGCCAGACAGCATTAGGCAGTACGGCTCTCTCTCCAAGTTAAAGACGAATACATTTGTTGCACCTCGCTCGCTGCTCAGTCCCACTGTCTGCTGCTTCCTTCCTCCGAGTTCTGGGCGGGCCCAGGCATCTCAGGGAGTTTCAAATTGTACTGCTGCTCTGCTTGTACATTCTGCATCCCACTTTCAAAAAATAAAAGGTGCCTTGTGTTGTTAGCTGCTGCTAATTAATGCCTCCCTCAGACCCACACAGACAACGTCCGTGGTCTACACTCACCCCTTCCTCCCTCCTTCAGGTCTCATCGCCATCGGACCTTGTCCTGGTTGCCACTGTCAGTGTCACCAAGAAACAGGGGGAAAAAAAGAGTGAAAGATCATATATGAAGATGTATGAAAGTAAGAAAGAATGTGTGAAGGCGTGTGTGAGAGTGAGAGCATGTGTGTGTGTGTGCTCACGCGTGAGAGAGAGCATGTGTAAGGATGTGTATGTGTGTGTAAATGAGAAAACATGGCTGTGAGCATGTGTGTGTGTGTGCACACGCGTGAGAGCATGTGTAAGGATGTGTATGTGTGTGTAAGTGAAAAAACATGGCTGTGAGCATGTGTGTGTGTGTGAGAGCGAGAGCATGTGTGTGTGAGAGAGAGAGAGCATGTATGTGTGTGTGTGTGTGCGCACACGCGTGAGAGAGAGCATGTTTAAGGATGTGTATGTGTGTGTAAGTGAAAAACATGGCTGTGAGCATGTGTGTGTGTGTGAGAGCGAGAGCATGTGTGTGTGTGAGAGAGAGCATGTGTGTGTGTGTGTGTGCACACGCGTGAGAGAGAGCATGTTTAAGGATGTGTATGTGTGTGTGAGAAAACAAGGCTGTGAGCATGTGTGAGAGAGAGAGGCAACGTTTGTATGAGCGTGTGAGTGTGAGAGAATGAAAGTGTGTGTATATCAGATGTAGAAGAAAGTTTGGTCAGTCCCACCCCCACCAATAATCTATGAAAATCTCAGGGTCATTCTAAATGTATTTACTTATTTAAATCATTTTATATTCCGCAATTTCCATATTGTTCAATGCGGATTACAGGAAAAACATACATAATAAAACAGAAATAAAATACAGAAAGCATCATAAAATAATAAAACATAACAGATCATTTACTGTACATGCAGATAGTTCGCTGACCGCAGCATATATGGAGTGCCGATTAGGTGATGAAAAATTCCCAGGTATGGAAAGCAGGGGATTTTTAAAATCTTTATTACCTTTCATTATTGGGTGTTATTTGATGTATCTGCTGATGTTAAATATTTTACTGGTGTTTATAAAACATTTGTAAAAATGATATGAGTTTTAATTATTAGACGTTCTGTTTGTCAGATGATTGAATTATGTATCTTTGTATTTTGCACAACATGGGAGGAAATGCGTTTCTGTTTTTCCAGTGTTGCATTGCACACAAAGTCTCCCTCCTGGGGTTTCTAGTTTAGTTTTTGTCTGCATCTTTCTATTTCTATTCTGTTATCACTTATGCTGTGTTTGGTGAGGCTCTGCCTGTTTTTATGCATTTGTGACTGAGGTGAGGGATTCTGCTGGTCTGTATTTTCTGTGTAGGGATCTGTAGCAGTCCATCTTGTTCTGTTTTCTAATTTCCTCCCCCCAATAGGAGGTGTATTGGTATTCTAGGGCATGCTGCGATATTTGCATTCCTGTCTTTTCAGATGCCAGGTTGTGCTTGTTTGAGGGCAGGTTTGCTACATAGGCCCAGAGTGTGTTTTTTCCAGGGTTTTGTGTTACTTCACAGAGAGCATGGTAATGAAGGGTGTTTGTGTCACTGTAATTGAGATAACAGAATTTGAATTTTCTTTTTTGCATGATGAGTAGTAAGAGCAAGCGCCCTAATTCTGCTCTGCACCCACTATTAGAAATGTTTCTGTGGGTACAAAGTGTCTGCAGAAGTTGAGGTGTAGGATCTTTACTGGGGTTCTGTCCCATTCTTCATAGTTTGGGATTAATAAAAGATCCCAGACCTCTTGTTGAGGGGCTGTATTTGTCCACAGGGATTTGTGTTACATATAGGGCTCTTTGAGCTTTTCTTGTACAACGTAAGACACATTGTGATATTTTTACCTCAGAAGGCTGTACCTTGAATGTCCTTTTTCATGTAAAATGTATGATTATAAATGCATTATTTTTGATTGTGTGCAGAAAGGCCTTTTAATTCATACATAGATGTAGTCCTGAAGTAGATCACTGGCAGGATCTAAAATATCGTCACATTTATGCAAATGAATAAATAGCAGCTGCTTGGAAGACTGCTGGTTCAAGAAGAGGTTATACCTGCCCACAGGCAGAGGGACAGGTAGAAGTGATGAAAACAAAGGGAGGCAATAAGCAAGGGCCCAAATAGAGGAGAAAACTGCCCGGTTGATAAAAGAGGACTTTAATCCTTCTTTAGATAAAAAACGGGATAGGCAAAAAAAACAAAGAGAAAATAGATAAGATAAAAGGAGAAAGTGGGATTTGTGAAAAGGACTGGCAACAAGCAGAAATATTAAAATATGTTCTTTTGCTCGATACTTACGGAAAACAGGGAAGGTGATGAATCTAAGATGGGAAACGGCATTGATAAATGTGACAATATTACAAGTGAAATTACAGAGGAGGAAATATACAAATGAAAGCGGATACAGCTATAAGATATGACATGAGCTCAAGAATGTGAGGACAGCTCCCCTCGCACTTCTAGTCAACTTGTCCTTGAAGACGTGGAAAGGCTCTGAAAGGCTGGGGAAAAGCCAGACAACTGCGGACCTGTTAGACTAACATCGTTAGGGTGTGCAATTATGGAAACATTACTGAAGAAAAAGATGGCCTTGCCTCTTGAAGCAGGACACCCAACAACAGGGCTTTTACCAAGGAAAGATTCTGCCGGCCGATTCTTTAATGAGGTGACAAAAGTGGAGGATCAGGGAGGTATTGTAGCTGAACATCTGGAAGACCTTTGGCACTGTTCTGCGTGGAAGAAAGATACACAATCTTGGAAAAAAAGCAAAGTGATCAGGGGAGTTCCCTAGTGCTCAGTACTTTGGCCGGTATCATGACATTTGAGTGAGGAAAAAATATGCTGGCATACAGAAGATACCAAAAGCTGTAAGAGTAGACATACCAAGAGTGGAAACAAGTCAAAAAGCTAGTCTCCCACTAAAAGTGTACAGGTGTGGGAGTGGCATTCTTGTACCCCTGCCAGGGTCTGTCCACTCACATGCACCCGGTCATAGTCATCTGTCTTCTCAAATGACCGTGGCAGATCTAACAGTCATTCCACGTGCTGTTTCGGCAACATTTCCTGCTCCTGCTTGGCAAGCAGTGGCTCTCTGCCCTAGTTCTCCCTCCAACATCCGAACCCCCAGAGTTACCACACGGATCAGCATGAAAGTTAGCAATTGCAACTCTGGTGTCATTTGACACCAAACGCACAACATCCTGCCTTATCTCGTTTGGATTGTGATAGGAAGTCGGAGACAGAGAGACACAATCTCCCCACAAGGTATGCTGGCTACACTTTGCACAAGAACACCTAAAAATGAAGGGACTTGAAAAACTATAAACACTGTCAAGGGTTTGAAAAAAGAGCTTCAGTGCAAAGGAGTGTAAAATCACGCATTTTGGATGCAAAGATTCAACTGTATAAGTAAAAGTATCATCAGCAGGAATAGGAAGGTAATATGACCTTTGTATAGGTCACGTGCGAGACGCCATCTTGTTCTGTTTGGAGGCCACACTTTCAGAAGGGCATTGAGAGGATGGAGGCAATTCAGGAAAGAGCAACAAAGAAATCCCTAAGGCACTGAAACTGTACTCACTGGAGGAAAGAAGGGACAGAGAATGGGAAGATAAACTTTCCACTGAAAAATCTTCCTAGAAACAAAGAGTATGTGGCATATAAAATAAGTTTAGTTATGTTTGTTATTTAAGTAACCTCTATTAAGCTGTCTAATAACTTTACTTTTACATTTTTAATTCTAGATGTTCTATGTATTCGACTAAGGAATTATATTTCCTGCTTGTTCAGATTTCAGTGTAAACCGGCCTGATTTGCATTTTATGCAAGAAGGTCGGTATATAAAAATTAAAAATAAATAAATAAATAAATATAAGGATCATGTGGCCATTCCAGTCTAAAAGGCAAACTACAAACGGGCAGAATTACCCACGACTCTCAAATACCATACAATATATGCAACAACATGGATGAGAGCCAATATAGTTTTATTATACAAAAATACAAAACATCAAAATTATTTAAATACCCCAAACTGCATACATATCCCCCATTCACTCCACATACTTACACCCATCCCTCATAAAACTGTCTTTCAAAGTTATTTTACGAGGGCTGGGTGTATGCATGTGGAGTGAATGGGGGATATGTATGCAGTTTTGGGTATTTAAATAATTGTGATGTTTTGTATTTTTGTATTGTTGTATAATAAAACTATATTGGCTCTCATCCATGCCGTTCTAGTCTACCCGTTTTTTCAATTCAAGGACTAGGTGTCATGATACGAAGTTGCAGGGAAGAAGGTTCAAAAGAAAAATGAAAAGATATTTCTTTATGGAGAGGATGGCAAATGCCTGGCACAGGCAGTGGCAACCAAACCCATGAGAGAAAGACACAGAGCACAGGGCAGGTGGGGAAAACAGAAGAAATGAAAGAGGGGACATGAGAGTTTGCTCAGTCCTTTGAAACTTAAGAGAGCCAAAGTGAGGCAAATACAAACAAATAGGCAGAGAATTGTGGTGCAAATCTATCAAACTTCCAAAAAGGCTTAGGTAACCTGCACAGACTAACAATGGTTATAATCCTAACAACACTGGGATCACCTGCCCGCAGCAGGGTTTACGTTCCTAAACACCTTGGCATGACTGCATCAGGATTTCGAGAAGGCTAGAGCAACCTGCGCCGAGTGTAGCATGATAACCCCAACAGCCAGTGCCCTGGCTAGCCTAGGGCCAATATGACCGTGGTCAGAAGGCGCCGGACCCAAAGGGTGGTGCGGGGTTGGCACCGCCGCCGCCAGGCACGGTGGAGGCTTCCGCGCTCTGGCGAGGGCCGCGCCTGCCGCGACATCCCTGCCTCCCAGAAGTAGCGGCGCTTTCCCATGCGGCGCGCTCGAGGCCCTCGCAGCCGCGAGGGCGCAGTGCCAAGCACGTGCCGGGCGGAGGCGGGGCAGGCAGCACAGGGAGCAAAGTGGATGCCGGGGCTGTGGCTGCTGCCTGGACAACGAAGCCCCGGGGCCCAACCGATCCCAGCGGCGAGCGCCAAAACGGAGCTGCGTCGGAGCCTGGCTCAGAGAGGATGATGATGTAAGAGCATGTGTTTGTACACACCTGTGGGGGAGAGAAATAACATGTGTGAGTATAGGGAGAGAGAGAGAGCGAGCATGTGTCTGTGAGGAGGGAGAGAGCATTGTGTGTGTATGTGTGTGAGTGATAGAGCAAGCACATGTATGTGTGAGAGAGAGAGAGCATGTGTCTGTGAGGAGGGAGAGAGCATTGTGTGTGTATGTGTGTGAGTGATAGAGCAAGCACATGTATGTGTGAGAGAGAGAGAGCATGTGTCTGTGAGGAGGGAGAGAGCATTGTGTGTGCATGTGTGAGAGTGATAGAGCGAGCACATGTATGTGTGAGAGAGAGAGAGCATGTGTCTGTGAGGAGGGAGAGAGCATTCTGTGTGTATGTGTGAGAGTGATAGAGCGAGCACATGTATGTGTGAGAGAGAGAGAGCATGTGTCTGTGAGGAGGGAGAGAGCATTGTGTGTGTATGTGTGAGAGTGATAGAGCGAGCACATGTATGTGTGAGAGAGAGTGAGCATGTGTCTGTGAGGAGGGAGAGAGCATTGTGTGTGCATGTGTGAGAGTGATAGAGCGAGCACATGTATGTGTGAGAGAGAGAGAGCATGTGTCTGTGAGGAGGGAGAGAGCATTGTGTGTGCATGTGTGAGAGTGATAGAGCGAGCACATGTATGTGTGAGAGAGAGAGAGCATGTGTCTGTGAGGAGGGAGAGAGCATTGTGTGTGTATGTGTGAGAGTGATAGAGCGAGCACATGTATGTGTGAGAGAGAGAGAGCATGTGTCTGTGAGGAGGGAGAGAGCATTGTGTGTGTATGTGTGTGAGTGATAGAGCAAGCACATGTATGTGTGAGAGAGAGAGAGCATGTGTCTGTGAGGAGGGAGAGAGCATTGTGTGTGCATGTGTGAGAGTGATAGAGCGAGCACATGTATGTGTGAGAGAGAGAGAGCATGTGTCTGTGAGGAGGGAGAGAGCATTCTGTGTGTATGTGTGAGAGTGATAGAGCGAGCACATGTATGTGTGAGAGAGAGAGAGCATGTGTCTGTGAGGAGGGAGAGAGCATTGTGTGTGTATGTGTGAGAGTGATAGAGCGAGCACATGTATGTGTGAGAGAGAGTGAGCATGTGTCTGTGAGGAGGGAGAGAGCATTGTGTGTGCATGTGTGAGAGTGATAGAGCGAGCACATGTATGTGTGAGAGAGAGAGCATGTGTCTGTGAGGAGGGAGAGAGCATTGTGTGTGTATGTGTGAGAGTGATAGAGCGAGCACATGTATGTGTGAGAGAGAGAGAGCATGTGTCTGTGAGGAGGGAGAGAGCATTGTGTGTGCATGTGTGAGAGTGATAGAGCGAGCACATGTATGTGTGAGAGAGAGAGAGCATGTGTCTGTGAGGAGGGAGAGAGCATTCTGTGTGTATGTGTGAGAGTGATAGAGCGAGCACATGTATGTGTGAGAGAGAGAGAGCATGTGTCTGTGAGGAGGGAGAGAGCATTGTGTGTGTATGTGTGAGAGTGATAGAGCGAGCACATGTATGTGTGAGAGAGAGTGAGCATGTGTCTGTGAGGAGGGAGAGAGCATTGTGTGTGTATGTGTGAGAGTGATAGAGCGAGCACATGTATGTGTGAGAGAGAGAGAGCATGTGTCTGTGAGGAGGGAGAGAGCATTGTGTGTGCATGTGTGAGAGTGATAGAGCGAGCACATGTATGTGTGAGAGAGAGAGAGCATGTGTCTGTGAGGAGGGAGAGAGCATTGTGTGTGTATGTGTGAGAGTGATAGAGCGAGCACATGTATGTGTGAGAGAGAGAGAGCATGTGTCTGTGAGGAGGGAGAGAGCATTGTGTGTGTATGTGTGTGAGTGATAGAGCGAGCACATGTATGTGTGAGAGAGAGAGAGCATGTGTCTGTGAGGAGGGAGAGAGCATTGTGTGTGCATGTGTGAGAGTGATAGAGCGAGCACATGTATGTGTGAGAGAGAGAGAGCATGTGTCTGTGAGGAGGGAGAGAGCATTCTGTGTGTATGTGTGAGAGTGATAGAGCGAGCACATGTATGTGTGAGAGAGAGAGAGCATGTGTCTGTGAGGAGGGAGAGAGCATTGTGTGTGTATGTGTGTGAGTGATAGAGCGAGCACATGTATGTGTGAGAGAGAGTGAGCATGTGTCTGTGAGGAGGGAGAGAGCATTGTGTGTGTATGTGTGAGAGTGATAGAGTGAGCACATGTATGTGTGAGAGAGAGAGAGCATGTGTCTGTGAGGAGGGAGAGAGCATTGTGTGTGTATGTGTGAGAGTGATAGAGCGAGCACATGTATGTGTGAGAGAGAGAGCATGTGTCTGTGAGGAGGGAGAGAGCATTGTGTGTGTATGTGTGTGAGTGATAGAGCAAGCACATGTATGTGTGAGAGAGAGAGAGCATGTGTCTGTGAGGAGGGAGAGCATTCTGTGTGTATGTGTGTGAGTGAGAGAGCGAGCATATGTATGTGTGAGAGAGAGAGCATGTGTCTGTGAGGAGGGAGAGAGCATTGTGTGTGTATGTGTGAGAGTGATAGAGCGAGCACATGTATGTGTGAGAGAGAGAGCATGTGTCTGTGAGGAGGGAGAGAGCATTGTGTGTGTATGTGTGTGAGTGATAGAGCAAGCACATGTATGTGTGAGAGAGAGAGAGCATGTGTCTGTGAGGAGGGAGAGAGCATTCTGTGTGTATGTGTGTGAGTGAGAGAGCGAGCACATGTGTGTGTGAGAGAGAAGAGAAAATATGTGCATGCCCCAACACACATACACCACATACCACACACATACACACTAATCAACAACAATCTCAGGGGCAGGGTGGCTGGAAATCACAAATTCCCAGGTATGGAAAAGCAAGACAGTTTTTTAAATCCTTATTAGTTTTACTTATTGGGTATTTGATGTGCACTGAAATATTTTCTTGGTGTCTGGGAGATTTTTAAAAATGATGTAAATGAGTTTTTAATTATTGGATATTCTTCTATTGGTCGGCTGTTTTGAAATATGCACTTTAAAGGATTGAAATGTATTTTTATTTGTGTAACAGACTTCTCACCAGCTGCATTTCAAGTCAACATATGACAAACATTGAACAGGAAATTTACTATTAGTGATTAATTCTTGATTTTATTGTCTTATGTTTTCTGAGGAATGGTGATCATTCTGTATTTCCATTATTGCATTACATACAGAGAGTGGCTTCTTGTGGTTTCCAGTTCGGTTGTTGTCTGCACATTTCTATTTATATGTTATGTTCTCCTTATTCTCTATGTGGTGAGGGTCTACCTTCATTATGCATTTAGGCCTGAGGCGAGGTTTTTTTGCTAGTGTGTAGTGGCCTGGCTTTTTCTGCTTTCCTAATAAGAGGTGTATTAGTGTTTTAGGGCCTGGTGTAATATTTGCAATGTTGCCTTTTCATGAGTAAGGTTGTTACTGTTTTAAGTGCTGGCAGTTTAGTGCTTTTTATTACTTTATTTGTATTTATTCCTCGTTTTCTCAGTTTTATTGTTTTCTCACGTTACATTTATTTATACTTCATATAGCAAGAATTAAGGGTCAGTCTTGTAGAAAATAAGGATCACATCCTTATAGACCTAAAGGTCACACATTTGGGACCAAGGGCGCACTTGTGTTTATTAACATTTATTTTTATTTATTTTTTAATATACCGACAATCAATCTGACATATCACATCGGTTTAAATTCAGGTACTGTAGGAGATTATAACAGTAAAACTATTATGCTTTCAATAAAAAAAAAAAAAGTAAGAGTCTTCCAGCTCGTGGTGTCGTGTTGTGCCCAGGGTGAGGGCGCACGTTTTTAACTGGCCATAGGCGCCACTGGCTACGGCTCTGCCAACATCAAGCTTCCAAATGGTGGGGGTTAAGGTACATAATAAAGCAATCATGGCTAAGATCCAGCCATCGATGAGCGTGGGGACCATGGGTGTTTTGATGGCTGCGTGTAGATTATGAAACAACTTGGTAGTAAGACATGGCAGAGGGCCTGCCTATTGGATTAAGTGTTAGTCTTGTACGAATCAAAGGGAAAGACAGTTAAAGGCCTATGGGTGGAGGTGGAGGTGAATTTAAACAGCTTATGATAGATACAGAGAGCAGTGGTAGCCACAGGGTGGAGAGAGGACCAGGCAAACAGATCTGAGAAGAGCTGGTGTGTGTGTGGGTTTAAGGATGACAATGTATAGGCTCATCCACCCAAAGAAGTAGAAAACCAGAGAGGAAGAGTTCCCATTTGGGGAGATCGGATGGGCCAGTGGGGGTTTTTTTTATATCCGCTGTCACGTCTTACCCCAGATTCTAAAGTTTAAACTGCAGTCGTTTCCTAAAGCTCAGTACATGAACGTGAATGCTTGAAGCTTGCCCCAAGCTCCTGTTTCTGAAAATAGCGCCATTCATAAACGGGGGTCCTCATGGCTGTAACATTATTCTAACCCCCCTACCTTGCACAAGAAATGATTTCCTGCCCCACAGCCCCAAACCCACTGGCACTGGTCAGCAAAGGCAGCCTGAAAGCAATCCCTCTGGGGGAATCGTACAGCACCCAGGCATCAGTGGGGAGGGAACTGTGCTTTTTTTAATAGGGATGTATAAGGTATAACCATTTCCAAAAAAGCAATCTGAGCATGCAGACCAGACACGTAACAAATTACTTTTAAACGAACAAGTAAATAAATGTTAAAGAGGGCTGCCCCAATCAGCCCACAGAGCTCTCAATCTGTGCATCTGCCAATGCAAACAGCAAAAGGAAATGCGAAAAAAAAAAAAAGATAGTTTCACTCACCTAAACTGCTGTGATTAGTACAGCCATCCATTTTAGGTCAGCAGGTTTAAAAAGAAACAAAACAAAAACCCACACACACCTAAAAAAAAAAAAAAAAGAAAAGCAACACTAGATGCACTCCAGGGCAGAAACTTGGAAAATGCTAAAAAGAGGTTTTTTTGGGAGCGGAAGTTTTGCAAGCAGGTCCCAGCGTCAGCCTCCCAACTCTGGCTTAACAGGTCCGGGGCTCACACTTCAGCCCGGTCTGGACCAGCAGCAGCAGCAGGACCCAGAGCTGCCAGAACCTGGCAGGGAGAAAGCCCATTTCCTGTCTCTCTCACTCTGCACACAGGAAAAAAAAAAAACAACAACCCAGAGCGAAAGTGAAGGCAGAGGACGCGCAAGATGTATCAACAAACGGCGAAAGCCTGCCCCCTCTCCTCCCCCAGGAAGCGGCCCGAGCCTGTCATTTCCCCTGCATTATTACTGCTGCTTTCAGGACACCAGGCTGGCTGGAGGCTTAACCCCCTCTGCCGGCGGACCAGCAGATCCCAGATCTGCTAGCCCGGACAGCCTGTCCTCCCCCCCAGAAGGGTCGCCTTTTAGGAAACCCCGAAATCAAACCGAGGGAGCTTTGTGTAACCTGAGCTGCGGTAGGAAGTGAAGAAGATCTTTGAAGGGGGCGCCCTCTGAACCTGTTACATTTCATCACTTGTACCGTCCGCACGTTGGGGAGCTGAGGCGATATTTGCGCGCAGAAAATGGGCGCGCAGTTGAGGAATCGCAGAAAGCTGGGGTTTTCCTTTTTTTTTTTTTCTCAATGCGCCCTTGAGCATGGCCTACCTGTAAGTCAGCCCTACGTTGGCTTAAAGGTGTGCCATGGCTGAAAGGTCTGCGCAAGTGGATCTAGGTGAGGTAGCAACTCTAGAGCAGAGGCTGGCATACCTTGTCAAAATTATTCACCTTAGAAGATCTAAATCAGGTTAGGTCTGGTCAGTATTTAGATGGATAAATAATACCAAGAGGAAGGACAAACAGTTCACTAATCTCCTTTGAAGTTCAGAAACAATGAAGTTAGCATGTGGCACATTTAAAACTAATCGGAGAAAGTTCTTCTTCACTCAACACACAATTAAACTCTGGAATTTGTTGCCAGAGGATGTGGTTAGTGCCATTAGTGCAGCTGGGTTTAAAAAAGGATTGGATAAGTTCTTGGAGGAGAAGTCCATTACTTGCTATTAATTAAGTTGACTTAGAAAATAGCCACTGCTATTACTAGCAACGGTAACATGGGATAGACTTAAGAACATAAGAAATTGCCATGCTGGGTCAGACCAAGGGTCCATCAAGCCCAGCATCCTGTTTCCAACAGAGGCCAAAACCAGGCCACAAGAACCTGGCAATTACCCAAACACTAAGAAGATCCCATGCTACTGATGCAATTAATAGCAGTGGCTATTCCCTAAGTAAAATTGATTAATAGCAATTAATGGACTTCTCCTCCAAGAACTTATCCAAACCTTTTTTGAACCCAGCTACACTAACTGCACTAACCACATCCTCTGGCAACAAATTCCAGAGCTTTATTGTGCTCTGAGTGAAAAAGAATTTTCTCCGATTAGTCTTAAATGTGCTACTTGCTAACTTCATGGAATGCCCCCTAGTCCTTCTATTATTCGAAAGTGAAAATAACTGAGTCACATCTACTCGTTCAAGACCTCTCATGATCTTAAAGACCTCTATCATATCCCCCCTCAGCCGTCTCTTCTCCAAGCTGAACAGCCCTAATCTCTTCAGCCTTTCCTCATAGGGAAGCTGTTCCATCCCCTTTATCATTTTGGTTGCCCTTCTCTGTACCTTCTCCATCGCAATTATATCTTTTTTGAGATGCGACGACCAGAATTTTACACAGTATTCAAGGTGCGGTCTCACCATGGAGGGATACAGAGGCATTATGACATTTTCCGTTCTATTAACCATTCCCTTCCTAATAAATCCTAACATTCTGTTGCTTTTTTGACTGCCGCAGCACACTGAGCCGACGATTTTAAAATATTATCCACTATGATGCCTAGATCTTTTTCCTGGGTGGTAGCTCCTAATATGGAACCTAACATCGTGTAACTACAGCAACGGTTATTTTTCCCTATATGCAATACCTTGCACTTGTCCACATTAAATTTCATTTGCCATTTGGATGCCCAATCTTCAAGTCTTGCAAGGTCCTCCTTAGCTTTTGGGTAATTGCCAGGTTCTTGTGACTTGGATTGGCCACTGTTGGAAACAGGATGCTGGGCTTGATGGACCCTTGGTCTGACCCAGTATGGCATGTTCTTATGTTCTTAACAATCTTTTAATTGTGTACGGGCAAGTGTGTCAGCGTCACAAGTAACTTATAATAACGGCTTCATGGTCCCTTCACACGGGCTGTGTTTCGAGAAAACTGCATTGGGAGGGGAAACCTAGAAGAAAATAACAAGCATCAAGAATAACTTTAAAGGAAAGGACAGAAATATCTGAGAACACGAAAGTGCGTACAAACAGGACATCAGCATATATTCATGGATGTATGAGTTAAGGCTAATATAGAAGGTTAAATGCCAGAGCAAATGTCAAAGAGTGATAGTAAAGGAACAAATTAACAAGAAATATTTTTCATAAAAAATGTCAAAGGGCATTTGAGAGTAGGGGGTTAAAGAACGTCAACAGTGGAATCTAAAGCATCATAAAAAGGTATAAATTATAGTGAACGGAAGGGAGACCCTAAAATGATATGGAAAATATATGGAGAAAAATATAACTTTCTCCCCAAACAAACAGTTGCAAGGGGAACGCCTACAAATATGTTCTTGTATGTAAAAAGTTGTAAAGGAGTGAAAGGATTGGAACAGTTTAAACAGAGAAAAAGAAAAAAAAGTGCATAGGTCGGCAGAAGAAGCAGTAACCGCCCAGGGTGATGCCCCAGCCTGGGGTTAGGTGCACGCGTCCCTCTGAATCAGTATTGACCTAATACCCCCAGCATGGCGTTAAGGGTGCCAGCTGCATAAACTGACCATGGAAATTTACCCCTACATTTTGAAAACAGCTTTGCATTACAGAACTGAGGTCTGGTTCCTCCACAAACGATACTAATAGGGTAGCTCTCTCCACAATTTCTATTGTGGAGGATTCTAGAAACTGTGTTGCATTTCGTACATTCAATTGATGATGTTGTGCATCACCTCCTCTCACATTTCGAAAAGGGAGAAAGTAAACTCTGTTAAATGATGGTAATTTATCTAGTGGTATTTTCAGTACCTCAGTTAAGTATCTCCTTAATGTCACCCTAGGCTGTTCACCAATGACTTTAGGAAAATTAAGAAGTCTGAGATTAAGAAGTCTCAGACGATTTTCCATAAATTCAATTTTTGGTATTTAATACTAATTGTTCCTGTATTATTGTGGATTGTACTTCCAGCCCTTTTTTTTTTTTGCGCCATCTTCTAGCCCTTGGATACGCCTTTGTTGCTCTTCTAGTATGGTATTACAATCTTGAGTAAGAGTGTCCACTTTTTGTACGCTAGCAGCAATTTGAAGGGAACACTTTTGTACTTCTGATCCTAGCCGTGCGACGAGCTCCCATATGGAGTCTAAGGTCACTACAGATGGTTTAATATAAGGATTCTCCATTCCAATTGATTGAGGTAAAGGTTCTTGTACTGTAGGGACCACATCTTCCAGATTCGTCGCTGAATCTAAACTCCGAAAATCCCCAGTGGTTCCCTCTACATTGCTAAGAGAGCTCACTGGCTCACCAGTTAGTGATATAACTGCTGGGGGTTCCTGCGAGTTTGCTGACAAATATTTCCTCAGGACTGGGGGGCTCAAGGTGACCTCCCCGGATGAGACGGAGCCTCCTTCTCCAGCCACATCAATTGGGATATTTGCCCCTTCCATTTGTGGGTGGGATGCTGTATACTGTGGGATTGTCCGCTGCCTTGTAAGGATCGTTGGAGTGGAGGGATAAACTCTAACTTTCCCTTTCCTTTTTCGAGGGCATAACTTATAAGGAAATAATTAAAGGAGCTTACCCAGGGCAGAACAGTCACAGCAAGCACGTCGCTTCTTAAGTCTCTTTTTCTTTTGAGAGTGAAGAGGTTTGCTTTGGGAGGCATCAAACCTGCATCATGCCTCTGTAGCTGGTTTCTTAAGGTCTTTTTTCATTTTTCCAGATAAAGCCGTACGCCCCTTTGGCGCGCGCGGCTTAGGCAACACGCCGGTGGTGTCTAATGCGCCGCAGTAGAGCTGTTTTTAAATGCCCCTCTGTTAGTTCCCAGCTGATGACATCACAGGACGGGGTCAGGAATTGGTGTTCGGGGCTCCGTCAGCACAATTTTCAAATTGGGCCCAGTGCAGAGTGAATACCTCCTTCCACCACTCTCTTTCTCTCTCTTACCTCCCGAGCTGTTTTTCGCTGCAGTAGAGCTGTTTTTAAATGCCCCTCTGTTAGTCCCCGGCTGATGATGTCAGGAACTGGCACGCGGGGCTCCGTCGGCACAATTTTCAAATTGGACCTGGTGCAGAGTGAGTACCTCCTTCCACCACTCTCTTTCTCTCTCTCTCACCCCCCCGAACAATTAAAGATGTTCTTAGATTCGCGTAAAAGGATGCTCTCTTCCTCCTCTCCTCAAGTAAGTCCCATTAACCAGGCATAAGAGGATTGGTGCATGTCAATGCTATTTCTTTGCTTAGTTTTTTCTTCTAAATGGCTCCTTTATATTATTTGTCTTCTATTTCCTACTCCCAGCAAATAGTGCTCTAGGTAAAAAAAATGATTGTTTCTATGAATTTATGTTTTTTTGTTAAGCAATTTTCTTTGTTTCTGTACAAAGTATGTGACTTCGTAATAATTTGAGAAAATTCAATAAATAATAAATTTAAAATAAAGGGTGCCAGCTTGCAAATGAGGCGTTAAACCAAAGTTCCGTCTACACTGCGGACCTTAAAAGATTCTCTGCTGGCATTTATGATAAACACGGCTAAACTCAACTACACCCAAATTAAAGTTCACAGTATTTTGCAAAGGAAGAAGGCAGATGCATGAGGACTTGCAAGCTAATTGGGTAGGAGGTGAGGAAGGATAGATGTTCTTTCCTTTACAAATTTAGGAAAGTTTGTAGCACCATCTTGTGGTAAAAAAGAATTTCACTAAGACTACTCAACTACATTTTAAAGGCACCCCTCCCCATAAATAAGGATTTGATTATTCCACAGAGCTGCCAACCAGGGCTGGAGTAATTGGGGGAGGGGGGGGTGCAAATCGTGCATCTGCACAGGATGGCAACGTCTGGTAGGCACCTGTTCATCTTGGACTGTGGTGTTCAAGGGTCCTGCTCCCTAACCAAAGGTGCAACCCATGGATCTGCACAGTGTGGCAAATTCGGGGGGGATGGCGCATTAGAGCTGGGTCCCTGCTTATCTTGGATTTGGATTTTAGATTTCATTACTTAACATTTCCAAACCCAAGCTCGATGCGAATTACATTTTGGTTATAGTAGGTATTTTTCTGTCCTGGAAGGCTTACTGTCTATGGGCCTGATTTGCTAAGCATTTTTCCCATAAAAAACTATTGGGCTGATGTGATATCATGCGCGTGCCACTGCGCATGGCGTAACGTGTGATTGGACGCACGTTTTAGACTTGCGAGCAGAACCCCTGATCCAATATGGGGATTAGCGCGTCCAAAACGTGCTCCAAATCACCGCGTAGCTAATAGCACTCATCACAGGTAAATTCAGGTGGGTGAGGCTATTAGCTCATCCCCGCAACCCAATAAGTTTTCTGCATGGCAACGTGGCAAATTTTATGCCAGCTTGGGGCTGGCGTTAGGGTAGGCCACCCTCAAGGGTGCATTGAAAAAAAAATTAAAATCCCGCTTTCCGTGATTCCTCCCAATAGTATCATCGTGGTACTAAATAGGAGGAACCAAATAAAGCAGCATTTAGTTAAAAAGAAATAGATTTGGAAAAAAAAGTTCTGGACGTCCAATACACGCACAAGATACACAGTCCAGGCCGTGTGTCTTGTGCGTGTCTATGCCGGTAGCGGGAGAAAACGGACGCTCGTAGATTGATCATCGGTTTTCCCAACCTGCTCGACAGCCACCTCTCCGGTGCACCTGATGCCCAGGAAGCGCTAGGGACGCATGTTTTTCCCTAGCGCCTCCTTTTCAGTGCGACCCCTCGTTTAAATATCCGATCGCTCACCCAGGAGAGGTGGCTGAGTGCGCATTAGGAAAACGGGCGCTCAACACTGAGCTCCCGGTTTCTGTGCACAATTATTGCATTGGCCCCAATGGGAGAAAAGCCTTCATAAATCAGCCCTTACGTTTGTCCCTGAGGTAGTAGAGGGCTAAATGACTTGCTCAGGTTCACAAGGAGTGGCAGCAGGCTTTTAATCCTGGCTTCTTTAGTTCTCAGCCTACTATTCTAGGCTACTCCTCTGCTCAATGAACCACCATGCCTTTATGTTCCACTCCTTGAATTCCACAGACTAACCTCAGAGCTCCTGCCACTCTCTTGTCAAGATAGCAGAGTTGCTTACCTGTAACAGGTGGTCTCCGGGGATAGCAGGTTGTCTGTCTTTATAAGTGGGTATCACCAGGGGGAGCTGCGAAGAAGAGAGGAGTTTACAGGGCACTCCCCATCCCCTGAGAACTTTGGAGGCTGTTTTTCACTATCAGGCCTGCCCTGGACTGCTGGGCCTGCCCCGAACTCCTGCAAGGAAGACATCAGCAGCAGCGCAACTGCTGGCTCTTTAAATCTGCCAGCTAAGCGGCGCGCCGCCGCCGGCAGCGTGCCGTCTAATCCGCACGCGCCAAAGAGGCGCGCGGCTTTGTTTGATTTTTTTTCGCTTTTTGTCTGTTTGGCTGTTTAAATGGGAAAGAAGAGAAAGGCCAAAATTGTTACCTCCTCTCTAACTATTCAACATAATCGTGGCCCTATGGACGCTCACTTGATTAGAGTCAGTGAAATGCCAATTAGTGACTGTGTTGTAGGCACTTCTAGTGCCTCCTTGAGTCCAGGCAGTGGTCCTCCTCCTCCACAACCATCTGGGGACTTACCTGGTGAAGTTTATCAACCAGAAGTGTTGTTAAATCCTCATCGAAATGAATGTGAGTCCCCAACATGGATCCCTCAATCTGTGATGATCCCTAAGATCAACATCTTGGAACAGTGAATGAGTCTGTTTTGTTATCTAATACGGATAGGGCACAGCAATGTCCTGAAGAACCTATTAATGTCACACTCACTGATTTGTGGAGGATGTTAGCTAAGTTGGACTCTAATGTCTCTCAAGTAAATGCTCATCTTTCTTCTTTAGTTAACGCTAATAGATCTTCTATTGAACAACATAGTAAGAAAATTACTGAGTTAGAAACATCTGTCCTAACATTGAATTCCAAAGTTGAATTATTACAAAATGGTGAGAATATGCACATCAATGAGAGGGCTAGATTCATCATTCTTCGCAGAACGAATCCAGTGAAAAGGGGGGCAGGCGTGCGAAAGGCTGCAGCTGTTCGCACCACGGTGCTGCGATTTCGCCGGCCCCAGTGCAGCCAGCTGCAGCCTTTTGCACAAATAGCGCCCCTCACATTATCGCCAGCAGCGGTGCTGCGGCTGACTCCTCCCCTCCTGCTTATTTGCATCCTATTGCACGCGATAAGGCCCTAACGCATGCGATATGCATTTAGAAAATAAACCCCATAGTTTGCTGCTTCATACTGAAATGGAAAATATTGAAAATCTGATTAGATAAAAAAATTTGCGTCTAATTCATTTTCCTTAATACTGGTTTACTCTCTCCTTATGAGATGTATAAGAAATTTCTTAAATAAATTTTGTCTTATGATGAGGGTAATATTCCTGATATTTCAAAAATGTTCTATTTCTTTAAGCAGAAAGGGAGCATAAATTTCGATCAGAGGGGAAATGAAGAGATAGCATCCAGTCCAGGAATTACTACCTTTTTAGAAGAGTCAGTGGATGTAATAACCAAGAGAGTTACTCTTTTTGTATCATTTTGCTTGGATCAGGAAAAGGATTTGGTGTTTCAGAAATGTTTTAGGAGGAAGGATGTTTCATTTTGCAGTCAGATAATTTTTTTTTTCTTTCCTGATGTCTCTAGAACCACTCAGGCTCGTAGGAGGCACTTTCTATCCCTGAAAAACAAAGACCTAGCTATTGGTGCAACTTTTTTTCTTAAAGTTCCCTTGTAAATGCTTTGTTACTTTTCAGGCTAAAAAATGTATCTTCACTGACCCTTCCCGTTTTTAGTTGATAAAACTAACTTATGGGATAATCCTCTTTAGCATTATTAAAGTTATAAGGACCTGTATCTACTTTTGACTCCTCTCTCCCTATTAATAATTATTTCTTTTTTTGATGAAAATCTTTCCTTTCTCCCCCAGTTTATTGGGTTCAGTTATGCAGGTGAAGTTTTTGTTGAAATCATTTTTGCCTTGTGATGTAGTCATTTTTTCTTATACTGCATAATTTGTTTTCCTGTATTCTTTATATTATATATATATATTGAAAATCCAATAAAGAAAAAATTGGAAAAAAAAAGTGGGTATCATCATCAGATGGAGCCTGGTATAGAACATTTATTTAAAAATTTCCCATAACTATGAGCATGTCCCACTGGGTATGTGCAGCATGCTATCCTGTCATGCAGCCATGAAGGGCCCCTTCAGTCTAATTCCTTAGCTTATACTAGGAGAAGCCAGCTCCAAGGGGAGGCGAGTGCATTTCATTAGGACTGACTCCCTGATGTTTTCGGAGAACACCTATTACAGATAAGCAACCCCACGAGGACAAGCACGATGGCAGTCCTCACAAGGGAGGAGTCCCTAATTAGAGACTGCCAGAATGAAAAAAGGAAACCAAAAACAGTGCCAACAGGCACAACAGCAACTGTTCTCGCTGGCAACAAGCCTTTTTTATCTGTATAATTTTCTGATAGGGGCAGCCTGGAACAAAACAACAGGCCCTAGGATGGATGGAATTGGATTCTACACTTCAAACAGCTTCCTCAGGACAGACTGGCTGAACCTACTGTCGCATCGGGAGTCCCTGTCTAAACCCTAATACAATTTTAACGTGTGGAGAAGACTCCATATCGCAGTGTGGCAGATCTGCTCCCTGGAGACCGATCTTAAGTGGACTGCTGACGCTGCCATGGCACAGACACTATGAGTTTTGCCATGACCCACGAGGTTCAGGCTGCCTGGGCAATAACAGAAGGCAATTCAAACTCTTAGCCAATTGGATAGAATGTGTTGGGCAACAGCAATCCCAGGTTAGATGATATCAAAAGAAACAAAAAGCTGGGTGAACTTCCTGTAGGCTTCAGTTGATTCCAGGTCAAGGCTCTCTTGCAGCCCAAGCTATTCAGTGCTCGTTCATCTTTGCGGACATGTGGCATTAGAAAGAATGTTGAAAGGATGAGTCAGTGATTAAGATGGAAGTCCAACACCAGGATGTATGCGCAAAATCACCCTTCCATGAAAAAAACGTTTGTGTAAGGTAGATAAGTCTCTAGAGCCTGGAGCTCACTGATTCTGTACCCCAAAAGTCACCCTCACCAAAAATATGATCTTCTATGTCAGGTTCTTCAGCTCACATGAGTCAATTAGCTCAAAGGGAGTTTTCATCAGCCAGGTCAGTAGCACACTGAGGTCCCCTAATACAATGGGATGCCTGTTGAGAGGCTTCAAATTAAACAAACCCAGCATAAATCAGACAACCAAAGACTGTACAGAGATGGGTCTACCTTCTACCGGGTGGTAATAGGCACCAATTGCACTTAGATGAACCCTTACTGAGTTAGTCTTCATAGCTGACTCAGAAAGATGTAGAAGGGAATCAAACAGGGTATGTGTGAACCTGGAGAATGGATCTTGGGCCTTTTCCTCACACCAAAAGGTAGACTGCTCCATTTTGGGCCATATGATTTCCTCGTGGAATTCTTCGTTGAAGCTAGAAAGGCCGGAGCCAGCAGCCAAGCCCTGGGATAGTGCAATTGCCCCTGCAGCAGAGGAGGGGCAATGAATAGCAGCAACAGACCATCAGAGAGAGGACGTGTCTGTTTGTGAATACATGGAGAGACAGGCCATAGACTGGGGTTAGGCAGAAGGATTTACATGTTTCAGACCCCCTTCGATAGAAGATGAAATCCAGACTGAAACAGATTTTTTTTGGTAGCAGACAAAAATAAATGGTGTCCTGGGGTGGGACAGTAGTGACTGAAAGAGGCTGGGTTCCCCAAAGTGCAGGTGACGCTTGCCCCTGGGAGATTATTCTGCAGGGATGATGTGCTGTAAGAGTAGTGTTATCTCTGAGCTGAAGTCCCTATTTAAAATACAGGGATGGAAAATGTCCTCTTAGTCAGTGGTGTAGCCAGAACTGAATTTTTTTTTGGGGGGGGGCAGGCAAGGTTAACATGGGTGGGCAGTAAGAATATAGGTTTGAGCCCTACTAGTTTTACTCTTACCAATAAATAATGCCTAACAGAGCACCTGACAATGGATTTCTTTGTAGTCTGCAACAGCCATCATGCATCATGAGTGATGCTTTAAAATATTTTGTTTCAAGCACTTATCAACATTAAAAATATATTATTGATATGAAATAATTTATTTTATATGTATTGCAGTTTATAAATACACAACAATATCAAATTAAAAAGTAATCAAAGAACACATCACAGAAACATCAAATCCAATCACGTAATTAAACAAATATCAATGTATTCTTTTATGAATCCTCTTTCCAAAAATGCAGACTATAACATAACTACAATGAATCATCAATAATCAAAAGAATCATAAGAACTTAAGATTTGCTATGGGTGCAGAGCAGAACTATGATTGTTCATATTATAACCCAAAATGCAAAAGAAATATATTCAGATTCTGGTGTCACCTCAGTAACAGCAAAACAAACTGCCTCCACTATCAAGCACTTTGTGAAGTAACACAAACACTTACAAAAATATAATAAAAAACAATATAGAAACTTACCATACTATACAACAACAGTAACTCTCAAGACTCAAACAGCAGCAACCTTATCTATGAAAAGGCAGCAAGGCAAACATTACACCAGGCCCTAGAATACTCATACAGGAACCTACTGGGCAAACAAGCCAGACTGCTACAAATCCCTACAGAGAAACTACACACTAGCCAAAATACTGCACCTCTGTCACACTTGCATAACACAGATAGACCCTTACCTAATACAGAATAAGATACTACAAATTAGAAACAGAAACACGCAGATAAGACTGAAATGGAAACCCCAAGAAACCAGACTCTATGAATAGTGGAATACTGAAGAAAAAAGTAAAATACAAATATATAAGAAATGCACATTCCCAAAGATGGCATATTTCAATCGCTGAATGTCAAAATAATTTTTTTTTCTTCTTTGTTGTCCGATCTTATTTTTCTAATCAGTTGGTCACAGTCTCTTTTTTTTCCATTGTCTGTCTTTTCCTAATTTCTTTTTCAATGTGTCTTTTTTTCTTTCTGTTTCTTCTCTCTTCTCCTGTCTTCCTTCCTTCCTCCCTCATACAGGGTCCCACTCCCACACACTCTCCCTTACGCAGGCTCCCACTCCTACATGCTTATCCTCTCTCACATCCACAGGAGTTCAAACGCCCTCTCTCTCTCTCTTTCATACACATACAGGATCTATACTCTACATGCTCTCTTTCTCAAAAACACATACAGGCTCACTCCCACACACGCTCTCTCTTTCTTTCTGTCTCACACACACATGATACAGGCTTCTCACTCCCATGCTCTCTCTCACACGTTCACACACATGCTTCTCACTCCCAAGCTCTTTCTCACACATACACACAGGTTTCTCACTCCTATGCTCTCTCTCATGCAAAGACACATACAAGCTTCTCACTCCCACACACTCTATCAGGGTTCTCCCTGTCTTCTGGGCCTCCTTGCTGTGACAGGCTTCTTCTTTTCAGACTGTTTGGGAAGTGCTCCATGATGGCCCTGCATCAGGCCTCCTCTTCTTGGGCCACATGGGATGAGCTCTGTGACAGCCCTGCATCGGGCCTCCTCTTCTTGGGCCACATAGGATGAGCTCTGTGATGGCCCTGCATCAGGTCTCTTCTTCTCCGGCTGCATGGGATGAGCTCTGTGATGGCCCTGCATCAGGTCTCTTCTTCTCCGGCTGCATGGGATGAGCTCTGTGATGGCCCTGCATCAGGTCTCTTCTTCTCCGGCTGCATGGGATGAGCTCTGTGACGGCCCTATATCAGGCCTCCTCTTCTTAGGCCACATAGGATGAGCTCACGATGGCCCTACATCGGGCCTCCTCTTCTTGGGCCACATGGGATGAGCTCTGTGATGGCCCTATATCAGGCCTCCTCTTCTTAGGCCACATAGGATGAGCTCACGATGGCCCTACATCGGGCCTCCTCTTCTTGGGCCACATGGGATGAGCTCTGTGACAGCCCTGTGTCGGGCCTCCTCTTCTTGGGCCACATGGGGTGAGCTCTGTGATGGCCCTGCATCAGGCCTCTTCTTCTCGGGCTGCATGGGATGAGCTCTGTGACGGCCCTGCATCAGGTCTCTTCTTCTCCGGCTGCATGGGATGAGCTCTGTGATGGCCCTGCATCAGGTCTCTTCTTCTCCGGCTGCATGGGATGAGCTCTGTGACGGCCCTATATCAGGCCTCCTCTTCTTAGGCCACATAGGATGAGCTCACGATGGCCCTACATCGGGCCTCCTCTTCTTGGGCCACATGGGATGAGCTCTGTGATGGCCCTATATCAGGCCTCCTCTTCTTAGGCCACATAGGATGAGCTCACGATGGCCCTACATCGGGCCTCCTCTTCTTGGGCCACATGGGATGAGCTCTGTGATGGCCCTATATCAGGCCTTCTCTTCTGAGGCCACATAGGATGAGCTCACGATGGCCCAACATTGGGCCTCTTCTTCTTGGGCTACACAGGATGAGCTCCGCAATGGCTCTGCATTGGGCCTCTTTGTCTTGGGCTATACCAGATGAGCTCCATGATGGCCCTGTGCCGGGCCTCATCTTCTTGGCGCTGGGCAACGCTGATTGGGTGGGCCTGAGCTCAAAGTGGGTGGACCATCGCCCACTCAGGCCCACCCGTGGCCATGCCACTGCTCTTAGTCTCTTATCTTCTACAAACTCATTCTATTCTAGGATTCCCTGAGGGTGGGAGGGGGTAAAAGCTCTCTCCCAGGCGCAGGGTACTGTCTGTTCACAGTCTCTATTACAAGCAGTAAAAATCTGGCTGAGGCTATACTGTGGTTCAAACATAAATTTACTGAGGTAAATTCAAGTGTAAAGTGAATATCATTGACAAGTCTAATTGGCAAACAGTTCTTTGCAAAGAAAGATTTTCTATATAAACTTGCAACTCTGTGATTCTCTTCAAGTAGTTTCCAATCCAGATCCTTTCCCGGTCACCAGGGGTAGTTTGTATTAAGCTTCCCTCTACCATTAGGGTGGTCTGCTTGGGTTCAATAGTTACCCCAATTTAATTCCTAATTGTCTCATACCTTACTTTAGAAGCCTTGAATAGATGTCTGCAGCTTCTCCAAATCGCTCCAACGCTTTTGGTATCTGAATGGCACCTTAGAACGTCTCTTCCAAAATCTCTTAGTGATATTTCAGATGGTTAACAGCTGATGGATGCCCCTGTTCTCTTTTACTTCTTTCTCCTTGTACAGGAACATGGAGGGAATGTTCCAGGCTCCTTAACAGTTCTGGGGTTGTGGATCTGAATTCCCCAGCTGAAGGAACCTAGATGGACAAAACAGTACTGAAAATCCATAATACAAGGGAAGGGTAGGTAAAAGTCTTCCCTAACAGAAATAAGGAAACTGAGAAAGAAAATAGAAATTTAAACAAAATACTACCATTACCTTCAAGATGAAAATAAAAAGTCACCCTTGACTACAGCAGGCTCTGCTGTTTCTAGCAGAAAGCATTACTATGGGAGCAGTCCACACGAGGGAGCTGAACTTCAGGTGGTTTGTTCCTTACACTAGCACACAGACTTCCTATACGAGTTAAAACAAAAACAAAAGAACTTAGCAGGGACCTTACAAGGCCATACTGTTGCAAATATAGTGAGCATACAGGAAGAAAGATAAGTATGCGGCCTATGTGCCTGCCTCTTTCCATAACACTGGCTGTCTAGTAGACCCATATTTTTACCGTACCTTGTACCACTCCTTAATGACCACTTCAATCAGTGGCATAGCTGCCATAGAATGAGCCTGGCAAAGACCCCAGGGCCACCTGCAGGGCGGGGCCACCCAACAGAGCCCAGAGGCCTGGCAGGGCTGTCAGTGGACCACAACCCGCTGGTGGCCTGAAAAAGAAAAGGTCAGGCATGGCCGCCAGCAGATCCCGACTGTTTGGCAGCCCAGAAAACAACAGAGGCCCAGAGGGAACATCAGCAAAACCCAAACTACCAGCAGCCTGAAGAAAAAGAGGCCCAGCAGACCAAAGAAGAAATGAGGGCCATCAGTGGACCCTATCCCACCGGCAGCCCTAAGAAAGGAAGCCCCAACCTGAACTGCATGAAAGCATCTGTGTGTGTGAGAGTGGAAGAGAGAAAGCATGTGTGTACGTGTGTAAGAAAGAGCATGTGTACATGTAAGAGAGAGTATGTATGTGTTTGTGAAAGAGCATGTATGCGCGTGTGTGTGTGTGAGAGTGGGAGACATCAGGAGCAGGAGAAGGTGAGCGTGTATGTGCAAAAGAATGTGTGTGTGTGTGTGTGTGTGTGTGTGTATAAATGAGAGAGAGAGGAAAAAGTTTGTGCACTGTCCCTCCTCCAGCCTAATGCACAACAATCTCAGCGTGATTGGAAATAAACGGTTCCCAGGTATGGAGAGAGAGGGATTTTTTTTATCCTTATTTATTTTAATTATTGGGTGTCTGTTGTTTTGAAACATTTTCTTGTTTAGAGAATTTTAAAAAATTGTAATGGGTTTTTAATTATTGCATGTTTTTCATTTCAGTTGTTTTGAAATATTTATTGTTTTTATTAGTATGGTTCTACTATTATGTTGATGTTTTATATTTCTTGATTTTATTGTTTGCTCTTTTATGGGGAATGGTGATGTTTCTGTTTCCATTGTTGCACTGCATACAGAGTCTAGCTTCTTGTGGATTCCAATTCAGTTTTTGTCTGAACATTTCTGTTTAGACTTTCTGGTCTTTTTATTCTGTATTTGGTGAGTCTCTGTCCTGAATATGTGACTGAGGTAAGGTATTCTGCACCTATATAGTTTCTGTGTAGGGATCGATATCAGCCTGGCTTGTTCTGTTTTTCTAAAAGGAGGTATATTGGTGTTTTAGAGCCTGGTATAATATTTGCTAGGGGTGTGCATTAGTTTTACACATGTACAGAGAAACATAGAAACATGACAACAGAAATAGACCGTATGGCCCATCCAGTCTGCCCATCCAAGAAAGCATGTGATAAATACAGGGGATCTTTAAGGAAGTGATGAACATTATAATGCTAGTACACACGGGAAAATGGATAGTATGCATGTATCTTATCATAAAAAATGCATACTATTCTTTTTCCGCAAGTACTAGAAAGTTGGCAAGGTATGCGCATATCGTCAAAAAGATGTAACATTCCTAATGTTTTCAGGTCTGCTATTTCCTGGGTAGGTAGTTGCGCGGCAGGGTCGGGCTGTCGAGGGCTCTCCCGTGCGGCTGGGACCTCTGCTGCCGCTCCTGCCTTCCCCGATGCTCTGCAGCCGCTCCTGGGGTCCTCGGGACGACAGGGAGTCGTTCTCATCGGTGCCTGCTCCAGCCTGGGTCCTTGCCCGGCAGGGAAGCCTTCCCTGCCGGTGCCTGCAGCCTCCCTACTTTCTCTGCCTGACTTCTTCACAGCTTGGAGCCGCTCCAGCAGCCTGCCTTTCGACCAGCTTCTTGGCAGGGCTGCCCCCGCTGCCTGCTTGCTTCTCCTCGGGCCTTCCACGTGGCTAGGAACGCCACCAACGATCCTTCTCTTCTCCAGCTTCCCTAGGCGCAGGCGCGCACCTCTCTCCTGCTTTTCAAGGGCCAGCCAGGTGTGGCCCTCTGCTGACCCCTCCCCGGGCATTGTCCTCTTCTGCCCTACAAAAGGGCTCAGCATCCATTCCAGCTTTGCCTTCACAAGGAGTTAGACACTCCTGGTATCCTGCTGTCCTTCGCTCCAGGAGTCTTGTGATTGCCCTAAGGTATACATTGGAAGAACAACTCGCAATATAAGAACAAGGTTAAATGAGCATCAATCCCGGTTACACACCCAGACTTTAACGGCTCCAATTGTATCTCATTGCGTCCAATATGAACATTCTTTTAACAACTTAAATGGACCATTATCGATCAAGTATCGATTAATTCACGTGGAGGTGACTGCACACATTTATTGGATTTAAGGGAAGCCTATTGGATCTTTACATTGGGCACGCAATCCCCAAGGGGCTTAAATGAGGAACTAGAATGGAATATTTTCATCTAGTTCTATTACATTATAATAAAGTTTGGTTAGTGTTTGTTCAACAGTGGTCATTTATTATCTACATGTTAGAGTCAATGAGATAAAGCATAAAGAACAACCTTGCAGATATATCCCGGTGACAGTGCGTGATGACGTTTTCAGCGCATATTAGGATTGGTTACATTCTAAGTATTGGGTACGGATAAAAGCATCAGGTTCACCTGGACATTTAAACCAAAATGGCGACCACATTGATGGCGGGTTAAGAGCAGAGAAAACGCTGAATAATACCAATCACTAGATTAACATGTCTTGTCCCCTGATGAAGAATAAAGGGTTCGAAACAAGGCCCTGTTGGGACATTTAAACGGACGGAACATCGATTTGGATTTGAGTCACGAAGACATACACAGATAAGTTTAAAGAGGAAATTACTCCGTATAACAGCATCTCTTTAATATGTGAGAACATTCAATGTCGGCGTTTTTTGGGAAAATTTCGGCGTTTTGTTAAGAACAATCTTTCTAGAAAAATACATACATAGACAGAAAAGAGTTTTTCCCAGATTCACGATATCAACACACAAAAATCATATAAAAAAAGAACTCACTGGTTGGAGGAGGTTGATTCATGATTAGAATTACTATACACTGCTGGATGCAGTGATATAACGAAATTGTATGAAACCTTCCTAAAAAATTTTCTGTGGTAAAAATTTCTCTCTCCCATGAGAGATTTAGAATTATTTAATACTTAGAGATAGTTCTGTTATCAAAATATTTTGCGACAATAATAGGGTAAAATTGGGTCATTAGAGGTGATATCTTGTTCATTTTTTCCTCACTTCTGCAGCACAAGCCTCCGGGAGACTTCCACTTCTGTCCTTATCCCTGGTCTACGGAGTCCCTTGTGCTTGCTCCATCCGTGCCATAGAATCTGCCAGAACCTGTACCGCCTTAGTGTGGTCCGCGACCAGCCACTGGCGGCTGTGTAGGGCGCGTCTCGGTGCAGGCCTCTACAGCTTCTGAGACATGCTCCGTTTATTGCTCCACATCTCGTCTAGAGACTCTTCGAGTCCAGCGTGGTCCGTGACCAGTCCCGCGGGTGGACTGTGCAGGGCGCGCTGTGTTGCAGTCTCAACCCAGTACTTGCCTGAGTCTTCTGAATACCTAGAATCCTGCCTGAGTCTACGTCTACAGTATCTTGTTCCTGATTCTTCAGTACCTCGTTCCTTCCTGTGCTGGTCCTGCTCCCGCAGATATGGGACAGGGTGGTCCGTGACCAGACCAATGGTACTGGCTGTGTAGGGTGCCCTGAGGGACCGTGCCAATGTCCGTATACCTGAGTCTACTTCTATAGTACCTCGTTCCTGAGTCTCGTCTGTGCTTCCAAGTACCTCGTTCCTGAGTCATCTGAATCTCCATGTACCGGTCTTCGCTGACCTGGCCTCCACCCGGCCTGCCGCTTCTTGCCGTACCCTATGGCAGGTCCGAAAGGGCTTGGAACGGTCAGAGGACTGTTCATAAGACCACCATTGCGTTGCTGGTCTTCCGAAGCGTGCAGGTCCGGAAGAGGGTCAGTATCTCCAGTCATCTGTCTTCAGTCCAGCCTCGCTGCTGTCCAGTCCATGCTCGGGCATGCGTCGCCTGCCACGGCACCTCTTCGGAGTTCCTCTGGGGTCGAGCCGTGGTCCAAGAACACACATCCCCTGGTAAGCTGAACCGCTCTCCTAGCGCTTCACAACAGGAGGTTTACTATATTGTAATTCAGTTTATTCATGTTTTTTGAGCGCGAAGCCCAACACCCAATATGTGAAAAGGCCTAATGCCAAATGGGTTCCAAGTGCCTTTTTTTTGCTTTTCTACAGATTTTTCTAGTAGGCACCACAGCAGTGCATGAAAATATAACATATGTTGCAGTATATGATATTTTTACCTCAGAAGACTGTACTTTTATGTGCAGAAGTCATGATTTGTGCACATATTGTGTTTTCAGCACAGAAGACATGGTTTATGCATAAGCATATATTTGTGTGCACATTTTTTAGTTAGACCCCAAATTTCTTTTAACTCTCAATGTATTAGCATACCATTAGCTTACTGCATGAGGAGTTCACTTTTTTAGCATGAGTCAAGAAAATGTATTCTGAAGCTCAGTGCATATTTTTACATCCTATTACACTTTTGACTCTTTACAATGTCTTGTCCAATCAGCACAGACTCCAGGGTGTCACGATCTGGCAGGGCTGAATCAGGGATCACTCCCACAGAATCGATTCAGGACTGCAGGACAAGACTAGAGCTGGTCTTCTGCCTAACCAGCCCCCCTCCCCCACAGGTTGGGTTCTGGGGGCCAGTGGAACTGTCCTCCTGGCAAACATCATGGTGCTTCAGATACTGGCTGGAGACAAGGCACTGCACTGGAAGCTGGAGACAAGGTACTGGCAGGGAGCTGGATACAGGCACTGGTTGGGAGCTGGAACCAAGGACAAGGGCAAGGCCTGGGAAATAGACATGGGACTGAACTAGACTGGGCAGGGCAAGGACTGGACAAGGACAAGACTAGGCAGGGAACAGGAAACAAGAAAGCCCAGAGTGCAAGGCTGGCTAAGCCAACCTAGAAGGCCCAGAGGCTGTATGGTAAGACAGAAAAGTCCAAAAGGGCGCAGACAGTGGCAGGGAGGCCTGAGAGGCTGCTGAGCAAGGCCAGAAGGCCTGGAAGGGCTGAGAGCAAGGCAAGAGACCAAGAGAAGCCACAAGGCAAGGCAGGAGATCTGGGTAAGCCACAAGGCAAGGCAGGAGGCTTGGAGAGGCCACAAGGCAAGACAGAAGGCAGGGCTAGGCCACAAAGCAAGGTTTAGCCATACGAGGCTGGCCAGGTCAAAGAGCTGAGGTGACTCCATGAAGCGGCACCGAGGGAATGGACAGGCTGGGTTAAATAGGGCTGGGGCTGAGGCATTAGGTGATCAGGGGCGATGCGCAGCTGGGACCGGGGCTCGCTGAGGACCCCTGGTGGAGGGGAGGCTGCGCAGCAGGTGAAACCATGGCATGGGGAGGCTGCATAGTAGGAGAAACCGTGACACGGGGAAACTGACAGCATTATACATTGTTGTGTTTTCGGGGCGACATAGTGTTATGGAGGCCCATCTTAATTTCTCTGCCAGGAGCCCAATTCACTGCTAGCTACACCACTGACTACAGTCCTCGCACTACTAATCTTATATCACCCACCTTAATATGCCCCCTTCATGTAACAGGAATTTAATTATAAATTTGATTGTAATCTGCCTTGAGGCCAGCTTGGTAAAAGTAGAATATCAAATGTATATAAATAAATAAATAAATGCAGAGAGGTGAGTAAAAGAAAATACTGATCCTGAGAGAGGAAATTGTGTATTCATTGTATTTGGAGGTCACTATTTCTACCCCAAGTATCAAGATTTTTCTGTTGACCAAATGTGATTGCCTGGGTTTGCTGTACGATATAGTTCTAAAAAAATAATCTGCAGACACTTTGCTGCCATGTTACCTGCTGCTTGCTGAGCAAACTGCTGACTGGCCAGTATAGTTCATTTTATTTTCTTGTTTGGTCAATAGATCAGTTTGAGTCCATTTTTCAACAGTCTGCTTTACGTCACCTGTACAGAAAGGCAACCTGATTCCCCTGGACATTATTCGGGCCCCAAAAAGATTATTAGATTGGTTTCTTTTGTTAACACTTGTGGAAAAATGGATGGCTCTGTGTTTTTAAGGCCGCTCTCCGTGGAGATTTTGCAAAGAGCACAGCTGCAGGTCAGAATGCCAATTGTGTGCAGAACCTTGATTTGGCCTTGGGTGCTAGAGACACGAGCAGAGGGGAGTGAGAGTCTGCTGGCGATAGAAACATCTGAGCTACTGTTACAAAATCCCCTCATAAAAAGCCGTGATAACAGCTTGGGAATAAATAAGGAGCGTTTGCCCAGCTGCCTATGTGTAACAAATTGGAATAATTCCATTCCGTTAGCAATAAATTAGATGTAAGTGAAGGGTTATGGAAAAATACTGGAATGATAATTTTACTTCTGTGGGCTTATATTCGCTAGATGGCAGGCAGGGCTTTGACAAGGCAAGGCTGGGCACACTGGCTTGGATAAGGCAAGGATGGACAGGCTGAATGAGGCACAGCTTGGAGAAGGTAAGGCCCGCTCTAGGCAATGCTGGAGACTCATTGCTGAGGCAAAACGGAGGAGTCATGGCTGGGTTCAAATACCCAGGCACATGACGTCATCAGGAGGCTCCCACCGAGAGGATTCCCTCTGCGGGACCTTTAAGAGAGGCACGCACGTGCCGCGTAGCACAGGGAGACGGTGGGGGTTCGGTGGCCCAGAGGCGTCAGCACTGGGGCAAGTGTGACTGATTGCAGCCATCCCGCAGCCGGCCAAACATAACACGTGTAAATGGGCTTGAAAATTGCTTCAATATATTCTACTTTTACACACAAAAGTCCTTTTGAAAATTACCTCCAAAGGTTGTAAAAGCAGGTTCAAGGCACTCATGTACAGCACTAGGAAGTTTACAGTATGTAAGGGAACAGGTTTTATTGAAGTAACATAAACAGTGGAGTGCCTCAAGGATCTGTACTTGGACCGGTGCTTTTCAATATATTTATAAATGATCTGGAAAGGAATACGACGAGTGAGGTTATCAAATTTGCAAATGATAAAAAATTATTCAGAGAGTTAAATCACAAGCGGACTGTGATACATTACAGGAGGACCTTGCAAGACTGGAAGATTGGGCATCCAAATGGCAGATGAAATTTAATGTGGACAAGTGCAAGGTGTTGCATATAGGGAAAAATAACCCTTGCTGTAGTTACACAATGTTAGGTTCCATATTAGGAGCTACCACCCAGGAAAAAGATCTAGGCATCATAGTGGATAACACATTGAAATTGTCGGTTCAGTGTGCTGCAGCAGTCAAAAAAGCAAACAGAATGTTGGGAATTATTAGGAAGGGAATGGTTAATAGAACGGAAAATGTCATAATGCCTCTGTATCGCTCCATGGTGAGACCGCACCTTGAATACTGTGTACAATTCTGGTTTTCGCATCTCAAAAAAGATATAGTTGCGATGGAGAAGGAACAGAGAAGGGAGACTAAATGATAAAGGGGATGGAACAGCTCCCCTATGAGGAAAGGCTGAAGAGGTTAGGGCTGTTCAGCTTGGAGAAGGGGGGATATGATAGAGATGTTTAAAATCATGAGAGGTCTAGAATGGGTAGATGTGAATTGGTTATTTACTCTTTTTGATAATAGGACTAGGGGGCACTCCACGAAGTTAGCAAATAGTACATTTAAAACTAATCAGAAAACATTTTTTCACTCAATGCACAATTAAGCTCTGAAATTTGATACCAGAGGATGTGGTTAGTGCAGTTAGTGTAGCTGGGTTTAAAAAGGGTTTGGATAAACTCATGGAGGAAAAGTCCATTAACTGCTATTAATCAAATTGACTTAGGGAATAGTCACTGCTATTAATTGCATCAGTAGCATGAGATCTACTTAGTTTTTGGGTACTTGCCAGGTTCTTATGGCCTGGATTGGCCACTGTTGGAAACAGGATGCTGGGCTTGAAGGACCCTTGGTCTGACCCAGTATGGCATGTTTTTATGTTCTTATAAAGACCAAAAAGATCCTTCCAGTCTGCACTGCAAGGTGTCTAGGGCTCTAATTGTTGCTCTGTACAGGTCACTACTGTGCCTTCTGGTAATAACTGCCACTCTGTGCGGGTTACCCATATGCAAAAAGGTTACATCAAAATTACCACCTCTTATCTCGGTTCTTCATTTCCTTCCTCCAGCCACTATGGTTCCTCTGAATCCCGCTACCATTTCTGTCCTCACCATGTTTTCCAGGAGAGCATTTTAGGCATCCATTACCATTTATATGAGAAAGTATTTCCTGCCATAGTTCTTGATTCTATTTATTTATTTATTTGCATTTATAGGCCTCTAAAGCGTTAGCCCGAAGTGATTCACAGTTCAATATAAATTCTTAAAATCAGATAGACATCACTAATATCTATGCATCGAGATTTCCTTGATATTCCCTCCCAAAAGGTAGCGAGACTTCAGATCACTCATGAGTGCGCGTTCTCAGTTGCTGGGCCTATATTTTTTAACTCTTTCCCTTTATAATTGAGACAATTCACCTCTCTGAAAGAGTTTAGAAAGCTAATTAAAACATATTTGTTTAAATTATGTTACTTTTAATTATGATATTATTTTTATTGATTTTATATTCTTTTTACTTTCCATTTTAAAGACTGAGTTTTATTTGTCTGAATTTTAGTTTTGTGAGTATTTTATAATTTTATTTTTTGTGATATATTTTCTTTGCTAAACCAAGAATGGTCATATGTATTTTATTTGTATTTCTGTTTTTGCTAAATTGAGTATGTATGTATTTTTGTTCATTGCGCAGGCCTTCATTGTGTGGAGCGATTAAGACATTTTAATACATGTAAATGTATGTTGCACACACAGACTTTGCAAGGTGAGGCCAGGAGCAGCAGTTGCGCGGGAACAAGAGAAGTGTGCCCTTGGATCTCGGCGAACCAGGAGAGCAGCTCCAATGAATCACCGAGGCAGGTGAGACGATGTCCCATCTGGGCTGATACCAGGAGTCCAGGCCCCCGCCGACCTGCACAGCCTCGATGAGGCCAACCATGCAAGGTTGGTCTCTGCATAGTCCTCCGACCACTCCAAACCCTTTCGGACCTGCTGCTGGGTAATGGCAGAGGCGGCAAGCCGGACAGGAGACAAGGGCAGATGAAAACTCTGGAACGTGAAGACTCAGACAAGGAACTTGGAACATGGAGACTCAGGCGAGGAACTTGAAAGGACTCGGAACAAGGATTCAGCCAAAAGTATTGGGTGAGAACTGCATCGCAGCGCACCCTACACAGCCACCCATGGCTGGTCGCGGACCATGCTAAGCATGAAGCAGACTCCAGGAGAAGAAGTGGAACTTGAGACTGGAACATGTCGAAGATTCAGTAGAAGCCTGCTCTGGGGCGCGCCCTACACAGCCTCCCATGGCTGGTCACGGACCACGCTGAAGCAGACCAGGTTCAGGCAGAGTCTAGGTCATGGAAGGAAGTAGACACAAGGGAATCTGAAGGCCGGAACGAGATTCAGGACACAGGACCAAGACTGGACTTGGCTTCAAACAGGGAAATTCAAGACACAGGACCAAGACGGGACTTGGCTTCAAGTAAGGATGACCCTCTGGAGGCTTGTGCTGCGGATGAAAAGAAGGCCTTGTACGTCGAAGCACCCTACACAGCCCCCGATGGGCTGGTCATGGACCACGATGGTGGCACGCCAGGAAAGGTGGACGCAGGAACCTGGGAACTGGTTGCAGAGGCAAAGACAAGAACATCAGGACCAAGACATGAGGAACATCAGGGCTGGAACACAGAACATCAGGAGAGACCAGGAACAAGACGACGAAGAGCAAGGGAATGCCAGGCAGGAGCAGGAAGCAGGAGCCCTAAGGAGGACTAATCCCTTGCCAAAGCAATGCAGAAGTGGAAGCAGGGCCCTTAAATAGGGCTGAATATGAGGAGATGGCCTGGGAGGAGTTTAGGTGGGGCCCGGAGCATATCCAGCCACGGGCCCTTTAAAAGAAAAAGAGAGGGACGTGGCCTCGCCCCATAGGAGCAGCAAACAGGAAGTGCAGGACCCTTGACAGCGGCGTGCCTGCCGCTGTGAAGAGGAGGAGCCGGAGCAGGCCTCGACCAGGCTCGACGTCAGAGTGGCGGCGTCTGAGCCGCGAAGGAGCAGGCCTCCAGACCTGCAAGAAGACGGCGTTGTTGGTGGCCATGCTGTTGAAGGGCAGGCCGAAGTCGTGGCTCCCTCCCGCGGTGAAAAGGAGACAAGGCAGACGTCGGCGGCCTCTGGGCCATGAAGGGAAGACAGGCTGGAGGTAAGAGGCTGCCCGTAGCTCCGGCTGCGGGCAGCATCACCAGAATGTAAATGTAAATGTAAGTAATCAACTAAAATAGTATTGCTCTCATAAATATTTGTGCCCCCCCCTCCTTTGGTCCAGACTAGGACTTACCCTATGCTTGGGGTGGGGGGTACCATATGAGAAACTATATTTACTAATATGATTTATCTTGTGTTCATAGCCTGAGTGGGGGATGAGACAGAGTCCCAGTTACCCTAATACCACAATTCGGTGCCCTTCCCAAACAACCTCTCGCTTGTGGCACCTCAGATCAGATAAAATTATCACACCAGAATAAAACAGTAATTAACCCTTTTACTAGTATTGTGTAAGTAGACAGTAAATCCAACCAGCGCTGGAATTCATTGCCAGAGGATGTGATTACGGCACTTAGTGTAATTGGGTTTAAAAAAGGTTTGGATAAGTTCCTAGAGCAGAAGTCCATAAATTGCTATTATTCAATAAGGATTAGTAGCTTGGGAACTATTCATTTAGGGGCGGATTTTAAGAGCCCTGCTCGCCTAAATCCGCCCAAATCCAGGCGGATTTAGGCAAGCAGGGCCCTGCGCGCCGGTGAGCCTATTTTACATAGGCTCACCGGCGCGCGCAGAGCCCCGGGACTCGCGTAAGTCCCGGGGTTCTCCGAGGGGGGCTTGTCAGGGGCGTGTCGGGGGTGGGCCCGGTCGTCGCGGCGTTTAGGGGGCGTGTCGGCAGCGTTTTGGGGGCGGGTCCGGGGGCGTGGTTACGGCCCGGGGCGGTCCGGGGGCGTGGCCGTGCCCTCCGTATCCGCCCCCAGGTCGCGGCCCGGCGCGCTAGTGGCCCGCTGGCGCGCGGGGATTTACGTCTCCCTCCGGGAGGCGTAAATCCCCCGACAAAGGTAAGGATGGGGTTTAGACAGGTCCGGGCGGGTGGGTTAGGTAGGGGAAGGTGAGGGGAGGGCAAAAGAAAGTTCCCTCTGAGGCCGCTCCGATTTCGGAGCGGCCTTGGAGGGAACGGGGGTAGGCTGCGTGGCTCGGCGCGCGCCGGCTATACGTAATTGATAGCCTTGCGCGAGCCGATCCAGGATTTTAGCGGCTCCGCGCGTATCTACTAAAATCCCGCGTACTTTTGTTTGCGCCTGGAGCACCAACAAAAGTACGCCAACGCGCCTTGTTTGAAAATCTACCCCATAATGTTTGGGTACTTGCCAGGTACTTCTAACTTGGTTGGCCACTGTTGGACACAGGATACTAGATTTGATGGACCTGTGGCCTGACCCGGGATGGCATATCTTATGTTCTAACATTCAATGGGAAAAGTACAGTAGTAAGGTGTAATATAAACTTGCAGTTTTCTTATTTTAAATCAAGCAATGCAATACAAAAATAATACTGGGTATGGCCTGTTAGCCAGGGCAACCAACATATGGACAGTAAAAAAAAATAAATAAATAAGGAACGCTAATAAAGAAAGGTTGGGGGGAAAAGAAGTGAAGCACACAGCTTTCAAAAATTGTCTTTACTCCTGAGTACTCAAAAAGGGGGGGAGGGAACAGATCCACCCCAATGTCATCAGCTTGTAAAGGGTGCACCCTGTCCCAAACACAAAATTGTGTGGGAAAAAAACAATCAAGCAAAGGAAGCCTCTCTTGATGGTGGAGCTAGCTAGATGACAAACCAAATAGATAAGCACTGCAGCATATGTAAGGTCTCTCTCCTGAGAAGCAAAGCAGAAGTCGATCCAGCTGGCTGTGTAACAGTAAAGAAATGAGGATCGAATGATGTCAAAAGCCCTTTATTAAGTATGCCCGACTCTGGCCAAGTTTCGCTCTTTTACATAGAGCTGCCTCAGGGGCAATCAAATGAAGCAGGGCTGAAAAATTGCCTGCAGGGCTGATATCACAGTATCATACATAGGCTGGTGCCTGTTATGTCTTACAATACTGCTTGCATTAGTGGGATTAGTGGTATTATGCCGCAAAGCCACTTTAGTAATGACGACCTCAAAAGAAGAATAACGATTTAGTCCGTTGAAGCATGAAATTCTATTCAAGTGCAGTAATGTAGTTTTATATTCTCTTCATTCCTTCCATTCCTGACTCTTTTTCAATTTATCTTCAGTACTGAAAGCTTTGGAAACATGCCCTTCCTTTCCATTTTCCTGAACAGAAGTGAACTCAAATGGTGCCTGGCAAACTTACTTTCATTTTCAGGTTGGACAAAAAAGAGCAACTTATTTTTAACCCATGTCCAACCTGAAAATGAAAGTAAGTTTGCCAGGCACCATTTGAGTTCACTTCTGTTCAGGAAAATGGAAAGGAAGGGCATGTTTCCAAAGCTTTCAGTACTGAAGATAAATTGAAAAAGAGTCAGGAATGAAAGGAATGAAGAGAATATAAAACTACATTACTGCACTTGAATAGAATTTCATGCTTCAACGGACTAAATTGTTATTCTTCTTTTGAGGTCATCATTACTAAAGTGGCTTTCTGGCATAATACCACTAATCCCACTAATGCAAGCAGTATTGTAAGACATAACAGGCACCAGCCTATGTATGATACTGTGATATCAGCCCTGCAGGCAATTTTTCAGCCCTGCTTCATTTGATTGCCCCTGAGGCAGCTCTATGTAAAAGAGCGAAACTCGGCCAGAGTCGGGCATACTTTAATAAAGGGCTTTTGACATCATTCGATCCTCATTTCTTTACTGTTACACAGGTCTCTCTCCTGGAAAGCTTTCCCAAATGGTTTATGTAAGTAGTGGCCTGAATGGGGGTTATATTATGCCATAGAACACACAATATACAATATTATAAAAGCAAAACTTAGTTTATTAAATATGGTAAAATTTGCAGAAAATTGTATAATCAGCAAAGGTAAACAATATCAAAGTGAATATCAGTAAAAGCAAACATCATCACAGTAAGCATTACATAGATTAATGAAGGCAAATAAGCTTATAATAACAAAGAAATAAAGACAAGTCTATACAGGAAATACTTTCCTCATAGGTCTTCTTTTTTATGAGATAGTATATTCTCAAAAATGGAAGACTACAAGCTCAGGGATTCCAAGAACTAGCTACTTGTTCTTTGTCCATGGGTCATCCAAAGAACACTATCACTTGCAGTCTCTTATATTCTTACTTTCTGGCTTTAATCAAGAGTTTACAAGTTATGTGTTTTGACTTACACTCATAGCTTTGACAATATTTAAGGTCAGGCCAGCCATTGTTCATTAAGCTATGACTAATTAAAGAAGCTGGTACTGCTTGACTAAACACTGGCCTTATCTGTTAGAAAAACAAATGTGTTCCTGGCTCTTATCTCAGTGTCTGTTACTGAATAAACTTAGAGAAGAAGGAAAAAAAATATACAACAATATCATGTTTAAAAATGTCTTAACAATCCTTATGCTAGCTATATGCAATATATATACTAATCCACATTTATCAATTTATTGGTGATTATTTTGATCTATCAACCCCACCTTCTGGTACAATTCTCTTCTGGGAAACTAATTAACTAAGGGGGTAATTTTCAAAGGAGTTACGTGCATAAATGTAACTACTATTGTAGCAATTTTCAAAAGCCATTTACTCACATAAAGTGCACTTATGCGAATAAATCCTATGGACGATTCAATGGCATATATTGTAGCAATTTTCAAAAGTCCACTTACTCGAGTAAAGTGCATTTACATGCGTAAAACCCAGTTTTATGCATGTAAATGCTTTTTAAAATCAGACCCTAATTGCCTAAAATAATTGTAATACATTACTTTTAAATGAAAGTCTACAGTCCACCAGCTTCTCTTTCCCTTCCCTATCTCATGTGGCTATACCTGCCAGCAAGGGTTTATGCTTGACTTCAGCTGAAAGGCTGAAGCAATTAAGATGAGATACCAAATTTGTGACAAAAGGCAAGGAAATAAACCTTCTCCCTCCTCTGCTAAGCTGCTCTCTGTGCAAAGTTTAGATTACTTAACTCAGTCTCTTAGGAGAGTGATTCAGCTATGTGCTCCTGGGCCTGGATATCTCTAGAAAGGAAGTCTCTCAGCTCCTGGCTCCTCTGTCCCTTTGAGATTTTGCACATAGCTCGGCTATGAAGCAAGAACAGGTGTCTGTCTCTCTATTCCTCAGAGCACAGACTTCTGTCTCTTCCTCTTGATGATTAGTTCTTCAGGAGAAGAACTGTTTGCAGAGCTGCTAGATGCACTCTTCTCTTCCTGGCTCTAACTCCTGGCCGTCCCCCACTTTCGTGCTGATGCTGGAAGCTCTCTCTGCCCTTCGGGGTATTCTCTAACCTGGGTATCCTCTCCTCAGGTGCCCTTTGCTTTCTTTCAGGTACCTTACTGGGATCAGGTACTCACTCCTCGAGGGCCTGCTCTCCCTGCCTCAGTGCCTGTAACCATCTACTTCTGCCTACTGGAATCGCTACCACACAGCTACCAACTTAGTGAGTAATCTAACTTGTCAGTCTGTCTCATCTACAGCTCTGCTGCACTGGGAACCTGCAACCGGACTTCCCTAACCATCTCTGTGAGACGGGTCTTCTCTGCCGAGGATCCCTGGACTGCTATCTCTGGATTGCCTCACTATTGCCACCTCTGGTGGAACTCATCAGCTGTTTAATAAAAGACAAATCTCTGTGTTTGTGCGTCCTGAGTCTAGCCTGGTACTGTGGCTCCTCACAGGGCTCCTCCCTGTGGCTGTGGTCACCTCCACAGTACCCCGAGAATCCACTCAAACACCTCAAACCATAACAGCGTTCTACGGTTGCAGCCATGACATCCATGCATATCTGTTGCTGCTGAAGACGTTGGGCCAAGCCAGGGATGGCCTGGAGACCACTCAAATCCGAGTCCATGGTCTTGGCAAACTGTTGTGATCATGGACCCTTTCTCCGCGACATTATGAAGTCCGTCTCAAAGGTGAAGCCCCTGAGATCTTTGACAACGGAAGATGGTGCAAGCGAAGAAGACTCAATAGGATATTTGTCGTACAAATCCGCGTTCTCCTCCAGTTCAGTCTTTAGATGTTAGGACCAACAGCAAAGGGTGGTTGAGACTGGCAACGTGGTGGTAATTACTGGATCAGGAACAAGCTGGATCAGGAACGGACTGAAGCAGGAATGGACTGAAGCAGGAAACAGGCCGAGTGTTGTGTTCGGGCCTGCTCTTCGCCCCTCGTTCCACCCTCTCTACCTCTATGGCGACTCCCTCCGGGCCCTGATAGATGGCTTGCTGCCGCGGCGTCTCCATGCCGCTTCTCCCCAGCGTCCCCAGTCTGGCTCGATGCTGCGGAATGCACCATGTTCCTGATGACGTAGGGCGCGCGTGCACGCACGCTCCAAAGTATTGTACCAGCAAGGGCGTGAACCTCAGGGGCGTCCCCCTGTATTGATGTCATCCGCTTCCAACATAAAAGGTCTTCACTTGCGCTTACGATTTGAGTTAGCAAGGATTGATTGCCAGGATTCATCTGGACCCGCTTCTCTCTACGCTACTCTACCTCCTCAGACTTACCAGGGGTTACCCGCTCCTCGGGGGCCCTGCTCTCTTTTCTCTATTTCAGATTGTAGATAGGAACCGGTACTCGCTCCTCGAGGGCCCATGTTCCTGAAAACTCTGAAGATTCTCTACTGCCTAGAAGCTATTACAGATACAATCGTGAGTTGCCACCGCTCTCTCAGAGCTGTCCCTGGAACCAGGAACTCGCTCCTCGAGGGCCTAACTCTTTCCAGCTACTGAGCCTTTTTAAGATTCTATGTGAGATTGTCATCTACTACTGGCTATGTATACAGCATACCCTGTATACTCACTATCTATAGTCTTCCTATAGCTCAGCAGCCCTGGGATCGCAGTTCCAGTATCTGAGGGACTTCAGCCCTGCCGGGCATACCAGCTCACTACTGTCACCTCTTGTGGTTCTACTAACCTGTCTAATAAAGAAACTATCTGTGTCTGTCTCCATACTCAAGCTAGCCAGTGGTCCCTCTCATGATGTCATCCTGGGGGCGCTGTCATCCGCCATCGGCCCAAGGATTCACCTATTTACTACAGTGTGCTCACTCCTCCCCACTTCAGGAGCTGAGCATAACAGAGTGCTAGCTCTCATCTAATGTCTCCGTCCATCAGACATCAGAACCATAACAGATGCAACTCAGCACGGAGATTATAACAGAGTGCTAACTCCTCCCCTCTGGAGGAGCAAACCTCTAACAGATTGCTAATTCCTCCCTCCAGGGGAGTTCACTCATAACAGATTGCTAACTCCACAGTCTAAACCCTAACAGATTGCTAACTCCTCCCTCCAGGAGAGCTCAACCATAACACCAAGGCAAGCAAAGGCTGAAGCAAACGCAGGCTGGCAGACCTCACATAGCCCTTACTGTTGCCAAGACAAAAGGAAAAAGAACAGTTGGGCTTCAAATAGCCCCTGAGTTTGTGATGTCATCCTCTGTGTCTCGAGCCTTGGTTTCCTGCGCCCGGCCCCTTTAAGAAGTTGCTGATGTTGCGGGGGGGGCGTGCACCAACGTTCCCAAAATGGCCACCTGAGCCATGCGATCAGCCCGCAGCAGTCAGTGAGTGGCATGGCAGACCAAAAAATAGATTCCCCAGACCCGCTGGAGCAGGTAGGAAGGCCGATCATGGTGAATCACAGCCAGGTTTCCTAACAGTTTGATTTAAAATAAGAAAACTGAAAGTTTATATTATACTTTACTACTGTACTTTTCCCATTTAATGTCCTGGTTGGATTTACTGTCTACTTACACAATACTAGTAAAAGGGTTAATTACTGTTTTATTCTGGTGTGATAATTTTATCTGGTCTGTGGTGCTACAAGTGAGAGGTTGTATGGGAAGGACACAGAACTATGGTATCGAGTTGACTGGGACCCAGCTTCATCCCCCCACTCAGGCTATGGACCCGAAGATAAATTATATTAGTGAATATAATTTCTCATGTGGTTACTCCCCACCCCAAGCACAGGGGTAATTCATAGTCTGGACCAAGCGGGGGGGGGGGGGGGGATATATGGAAAGAAGAAAAAAAATATCCAATTGAGTGATAAACTCTTGCCAATAAACCAACCACTAAGAATGAACTGTAGCGAGGCAAAAAAATTTGCAATTTCATGTTGATCCTGCTACCAGCTTCTTTGACCACAGCAGACCTATCAAGTAATCAAGTAGTAGACATTTGCCTGCTGGATAGAGCCACCTACTTCCATTTAGAAAAGTCCTCAAAGCAGAGGATGCCGCCCATTTTGTTCTTGCTTCTGTAAACACTGTCTGAGGTTCAGAAGACAGAGTAGTTTTAACCAAAGCTTTTTCAGCCATCCATACAATACGGGCCCTAAAATTTGAGTTATTGATGTTGAAGGCCAAACGAAAAGGGAAGAGCCAATGACATTTGACATTTTCGGATTTAAGCTTAGTTGTGATTTCTTTCATCCCCCTCCTCCTAAGCATCATGGGAGATAAATCTTTATAAATTTCAAGCTTGTGGCCCTCTCATACAAATGCTCCAAGATTTCTCGCCTTCAATATGACCACATCACGTGGTAAGTTATTGAATAGTAGGCCCAATGCCCTAACAGCCCAAGCCAATTCAATTTGAGGAGTCTTATACAGAACCTGCTCATCATTTCCCAGCAGATCCATATAAATGCTAATAGTGGTTTCACAACAGTCCTCCTCATATTTGTCAATGTCAGGTAAACCTCTCATGCAGATGTTATTTCTCTTTGACCTGTTCTCGAGATCCTCTACCTTGTCCAGTATTTTTGACTTGGCCTCCTCTAACTCCTGGATTCCATTTTTAGCTTCCACCATTTGGCTCTGCTTGTTCCTCATGTGCTTCTTGGCCTCATCTATCCTACCACCAATCTCTGATATATTTCTCACTTCAGATCCGATATCATCTCCAATATTTCCCCTTTAACTAGGGCCAGATCAGTTTTGAGCTCTTTTTAAACCAAGTTCTAAGCTCAGATCTGTTAACTGCCACCTGGCCACAGCTTCTCTCCGAATCCTTGTAAGCCTCCTCATGCAGTGTCGTATCCTTCCTGGTGTTCCTCTGGCTTGCCTCCCCTGCAGCAAAAAAGTTTTTCTATCTCAGGAATTTTTGTACATGCTGCCATAGCTACTCTATGGTATTTCACTTTCAAGTAAAAACAACTCATTTTGGCTGATTTGATTATTTTTTTTTGGTCAGAGATTTTCCCTCACGCAGCCTCCTGCATTTGCCATGGACTCTCTTCCTCGTTTGGTAAATTAAAAGGAATTGTCTCTGTCATTCTCTTTACAAAATGGGTGAATGAGGTCCCTCCTTTGGAGACCTTCTCCTTTCCTGTGGAGGAGAGGGAACTGAAAGGAGACTCCCTTTTGACTCCTTCTGATCAGCATGGTCCTCAGATCAATAGGCTTACTCTCAGAACTCAGACTCTCAGCAGAATCAAAAATTGATGATTCAGTCCTGAGCGTGCATCTGCTAGGAAGACCTCAGTGAGGGCATCCCTTGCCCGCTGGTGTCCAGATTCGGATGAAGTTCTACACCTTGGAAAACATACCCCCCCCCCACCCAATGCACTAGTAATTGAGACTGAAGCGGTGATTCTCAATGCCGATCCCTTTTCAGGAACCTTTCCAGCAGATGCTCTGAGAGTCCTAAGGGGCTTATTTCTTAATTTCACCGAAAATATAACACTTTTGCATAGGATGTATTTGCAAACATGCTAGCCTAGAGGTCCAGAAGAATAAAGTCCTTACTACAGTAATATAAGGTGTGAATGACCTATGCAAGCTGTGCTGGCACTGCATCATTTTTTACTGGTTTGATGTTTTACTGGATGTTTTACTGGTTTGATCTTGTCTCTTCCTTGCTAATCTTACTGTTCCTATGTATCCCCTTCCCTATACCTGTTCATTGATTTTCCACCTGCTGTTAAGCTGTAAACCGATATGATGTCGCCACGAATATCGGTATAGAAAAATTTATAAATAAATAAATAAATACATCAGGCTGTATGCACACATAATACAACACATATTATTTGATATCACAGCATCCCTGCATTTTGCATTGATAATTAGATTATGAGTTGGATAAAAAGCAGTTTGATCCTTAAAATAACCCCTAATGCTGCACAGTGATCTTTAGCTGCAAAAAGCTTTGCTTCAGTGCAAATACAGTGGAAGGAAAGCATGCTTCAGTTTAAGCACAAACAGAATTCACTCTAATGGATCCACTGTGTATTTGTCAGAAAACAACAAGGAAGACAGATACAGACTGAAATAGTAAGTGAGAGAACTTGAGAAATAGTATAAACAGTGCAGAAGACAAAAAAAACTGAAATGGAGCATGGGGCATTTAAGTAACCCTTTTCCCCTGTTAACGTTTATTTCTATATGTTCTGCTGCCTCCCAAAGACCTACTTGAAGCACAACTGCTAAAGTTAGCATCCTGTTTCTCCTTCAGTCCACCTTCTTCCCAGGGAGATAACCTGGCCAACCAGGTGCAGGCTCCTTCTCCATCCCTCTGGACAGAGAACAAGGCAGCACAAGAAGGGACAGAGAAGTGGAAGAGAGAATTGAGTCAGATTGACTGAATGAAGATAAAAAGAAAGAAAAAAGTATACGCAAAAAAGAAAAGGATTTACGAGAAGCCCTTGATGTGTGTAATTGGGCTCTTAGAGTATTAGCAAGATGGCACCTGTAATGAGCTTGTCCTACTGTCACCTACAATTAGCAACAAGCAGGAATGAAAATGCATTTGCTGAGTTAGATGCCTGTGGGAACTCATTTAATAGGATTGGGGCTGGAGTGGGATTAAAGTCAAGTCATTAGCTAGGTTTACTTCTCCTGCAGGAGAAAATAATCATGCAGCTGCATACCTATAGCAAGTCCATCCTAACCTAGATTAACCTCTCCCTCTCTCCCACACATCCTTTTGCTTTTCTCTCTTTACACACAGTCTCCTGCAAACTACTAGGGGAGCCTGGTGGGAGGGGGGTCCCTTTTCCCTCTTGTTTGGAAAGTTTGGTTCCCCCCTTGGAGTCGGCAACTCCAAGATGGTTCTCTTGAAAGCCAAGTTCCCCTTTCAGAAGAGGGTGAAGTTAGCCCAAACACTGTGGCTAATTTCCTGGGTGGCAGTTCTTGCTGGGTGTCTTGCGTTCAGCATGGGGATCTTTCTGAAGGTGCAGCTAGGCAGGCATAATGAGTTGATGGACAATTCTCATATCCACGCTGTGCCCAATATGGTTATTGCTGTAGGGCTGGCATCCATTCTGATTAGCCTGTATGTGGGGAAAATCAGTCAGGACTCCCTGGACATCACCCGCTTCCCACGCTGGAACTCAGTAATGATCCCCTTCTTCTTCATCTCATTCCTCTTCACCTTTCTCATGCTGGTGGCCATCTTCCTGTCCTGTGTAATGAAAGGGAGCCTGGAGGATTCCCTGAGGATCGGACTAAAGAACGGAATCCGCTTTTACAAAGACACAGACACACCTGGCCGTTGCTACCAGAAAAGGACCCTGGACAAGCTACAAATGGAGTTCCAGTGCTGTGGCAACAACCATTACAAAGACTGGTTTGAGGTGCAATGGATCAGTAACAGATACCTGGACTTCAGTTCCAAGGAAGTGAAAGAGTAAGTACTGTGCCCCTCATCCGACTTAGCTACCTCTTTGAATGGAAAAAAAAAGATTAATAACCGCCACTGTTTGCTATTTTACGGTCAATGCCCTCTCCTCTAAAGTGTCTCATCTTCTTCAAGGGACTACACTGACCCTACCATGTAGGAAGCGTTCACAATCCCATACTATCATATCCCAGTTTCACGCCATCATTACAAGCCCTTACTATGTACCCAGACCAACATATGAAAGATCTGCAGAGGCAGATCTATTGGGGGAAAATGTCATAACCAACCACTGAAGTGTGCTGGATATAAGGAATTTGATGCAAAGAGAAAATGGCCACATATTTTTGCTAAATGAAGAGGAAACTCTGCAGTCTGATGGCATTACCCTCATTTGTCTGTTGAGAGTCAGTGCAGTCTGAGATTGCTGCCGTGATCACGGCCACGGCAGTCTCCAGTTATAAATACTTTGGTGGGTAAAATACTGAAATAATATCTAGAGAAAACGTGAATGCTTCCATGGCTGCAGAATCTGTTTATTTATTTATTTAAAATCGTTTCTATACCATTGTTAAGCAAATGCCGTCACAACAATAAGGCACATAACTTCATGTTGCTTAAGTGTGTTAAATTATATCAACTAACCAGGTGCCATCAAATACTGTAACATAGTTTCATATTAAATATTAATTGGTGGGTGTGATAAGTCGTGTCTACATCTATCTATATCAGCTATAAGATAAATGAATACTTAAATCTAATCCTTTGTTGTTGAAATAAAATAAAAATAAAATACACACAATTCGAGTAAGATGGTGTGTGTGTGTGTGTGTGTGTGCGTGTGTGCATGTGTGTGGGAGTTCTGCTGACCGCATCCTACGTTTCCCTGGAGTCTACTCTCCATTCTCTCTGTGATACGCTTGCTTACATAGCCATGTTTTTAAACTTTTTCTGAATGTTTTGATGTCTCTTTGCATTCTGATTTCTAACGGCATATTGTTCCGTATTATAGGTCCTGCTAGGGATAGGGCCCTATCCCTTACTTGGGTTAGTCTTGCTGTTTTGATTGAAGGAATAGTTAGGAATGCTTTATTGGCTGATCTAAGGTTTCTGTGAGGGACGTGTACACAAAGGGCCGTGTTCAGCCATTCTACCTTTTCGTCCTGTATTAATTTATGTATGGTGCATAGAGTCTTGTATTGTATTCTTTGCTCAATGGGTAACCAGTGTAGTTCAATCAGGGTATCAGTGATATGGTCTCTGAGATTAATACTACAAAAGGAAGAGATAAATTCACCCCATATGCGTGTGGTTCTTGGTCTGCGCTCATGGGTGCGCCGGTTTTATAAAGTGCGCTTCACCGCGCACACGTTATAAAATGTGATTCCTGCGCGCCCGGTTTTAATATCCACGCACCCATGTACGAGCGGTTGGCCTCTTGAGCATGCAAGGGGGGATTTTAAAAAACAACACGCGGTGACGCGAGTAGGCCTTTCCCAGTTCCCTCCCAGTCCCCTCCAATTAAGGAGCGGATAGGGGGATAGGAAAGTTCCCTCCCAAACTACCCTTCCTACCTTTTCTCCTCTCCTCTCCTCCACAACCCCTAACCCCTACCTATCTAGCCTAATTTTTGTTTTGTTTTTCAACTTACTTCATCCTAGGAGTTGAAGTAAGTTGCGTGCGCCAGCCAGCTACCAGCACACGAATCACTGGGGACAGCGCAAAATGGTGCTGTCCTGGCCGGCCCCCGCCCTGCCCAGACCCTATTTGATGGCCTGGCACTTCTGCGCGTTCCGGTAGATTCGTGCATGGCCAGGCCGTTTCTAAGATGTGCTCGGCGCACACACGGCCCAGCCACGCGCATGCCTCCTGTTTTTTTGCGCATGCGGCCTTTTGAAAATTTGGGCTGAAGGCCCTGAAGAAGAGGTTTCCTCCACCTGCTATCCAATCAGAGAAAGGTACAACAGAGAATACAGTATCCTTGTGATATCCAGTTCTAGAGGTACAACAGCATTTCGACATCTTAAAGAAAGCAGAAGTGTTCCTAGGTTCACTAATGAATGAACTCTATTTATTATGTTCTTGTTTCAGCATCAAGAGCAATGTGGACGGCAGATACCTGATGGACAGCGTCCCCTTCAGCTGCTGCAATCCCAGCTCCCCGGCCCTGCATCCAGATGCAGATTACCAACAACTCGGCCCACTACAGCTACAACTACCAAACTGATGAGCTGAACATCTGGATTCAGGGCTGCAGGGAGGCCTTAATGAGCTATTACATGGGGATTATGGCGACAAATGGGGTAGCCATAGCCTTGACTTTCATCCTACAGGTGAGCAGATCTGGAACACAGCAGCAACGATGCAGACATTGTCAGAGCATAATCAAAAGTCTGCTTCCTGTTGCCCTCATCCCCTCAGACCCCAACGCCTCCAAAGCACATACCATTTGCCAACTCGAGGGAGAGACATCAGTGCAAAGTTTTTCACACTAATATCCAGGAGCTTTGCATATCAATCAACCAGTGGAAGAAATTCAGTTCCATACATGATTACCAGTGATTCTTTCCTCCTTATTCCCTTCCTCTTCCTTTAACCTGTATGCGTTCCCAACACATTTGCCCTCCCACATCCCTCACCCCGCTTATATTTAGCGGATATCCAAATCTAAGTCACACAAATTATAAGTAGGTGCTAAAGACATCTCATTCAACACAGAGACTAATTCCAAGGCATTATTCTGCATTATAGGGAGGGTAATGATCCCAGTTCATTGTTGGAAATTTCATTGCTTGACAGGTTTACCAGGTTAGAAAGATTTTTATAATGTTCTGACAGTCCATATACAGCCTTAATTCTTAAGTCTTTAGGATACACACACAAGCACATCCTGCCATCTCTTGGAGTCTGTATGAGATTAAGCTCTGCCTCTTGAACCCTCTTTCATTATCTATGTGCTGAATCCTACAGTTACATCACCATTAAGACTTGGGTGAGCCTTTAGTTTAGTCACTAAGAGTGCAGGGGAGGTTACCATTCAATGCAGACCCTTCTTATAAGGGGTCTGGAATGGCTGTCCCTCTGATAGTCTATACAGCAGCTCTCTACAGAGAGCTCGAGAGGCCAGGGCCGGCACATCCACTAGGTAAAACTAGGCGATCACCTAGGGCAACAACCAGTAGGGGATGGCAAAGAGCAGCCATGTGGGGCCATGATCAGAACCCATCTCACTCACTGCCAAGAGGAATAGAGACTCAGTGGGCCACGAGCAGAGCCCATCCCGTTCGCGGCAGAGAGAAGACTTGGCAACTGCAAGTGGCGCCCATCCTGCTCGTGGCTGAGAGAAGGACCACACTCACAGCTGGAGAGAAGCAGACTTGACAGGCCGTGAGCGGCGCTTCTGTGTGTGTATGTATGTATGAGATAGAGAAGAAGCCTGTGTGAGGGAGTGAGACTGCATGTGTGTGTGTGAGAAAGGGAACCTGTGTAAGGGTGTGTGAAGGTGTATGTTTGGCTGAGAGGGATTGTGTGTGTAGGAGAGAGCGATGATGATAGTAGGAGGGAGGGAGCCTGTGTAAGGGTATGTGTGTGAATGAACCTAAGGGTGTGTGTGAGAGAAGGGGCCTGTCTGAGTGAACAAGGGCATGTGTATGTGAGGGAAAAAGGATTTTCACTCTGGGTCTATTTTTCAGGTTTTAAGAGTTTAAGTGGTAGGAGCCTTGTGAGAACCTGTTCACCACCTGGGCTCAGGGCATGTGGAACCCTGTGTCTGGGACTGTGGTTAGGGAAGACCTGCCCTCTGAACCCTCCATGAGGAAAGGAGGTGTCAGTGACCTGTTACAAGGAGGAACTCCGGTGTTAAATTCAGTTGGGGATAAAAGACGTTTGAGTTCAAGAACCAGGAGGACATTTTGGCTGCCCTTCCTTCCTGTTTTGAAGCAAAGAGAGCGGCTTGCTTCAAGGGGATTCCTCCCATCAGGGATCCAGAAAGAAGAAATAAAGAGACTGTGTGAGAATAAAGAGATCCTGAATATCTGCTAACCTTGGGTAAGGGAAATCAAACATCACTGTGGACAACCTTCAGGTGTTTTCTCTACCCTGGGAGTGATTTACTCTGTGCCATAGACTCTGCCATTTTTATCAGCTTGGAATGGGGTTGTTGGCCATTCTAAAGAGACCCTGCCCACCTGGGAGCTCCACTTAACCTAGTCCTGGATGTTTCCCAGGCCCTAATATGCGAATCCTGCACATAGAGGTAAGACCAAGTTTGCTTACTGTAAACGGTGTTTTCCGTAGATAGCAGATGAATTAGCCATGCTGTCTGGGACATCCTCTGTGCCACTAGGTGGCAGAGCTCTCAAAGATCACTAAAGGTCTTTAGTGAGGTGTTCCTTCTTGTATCTTCCCGTGTTTCAGAGTCTCCTCAGTCCGTATCAAAGCAAGACGAGATGCAATGCTGCAACTGTCCGGGGAGGCAGGCGGGTCAGCATGGTTAATTCATCTGCTATCTACGGAAAACACCGTTTACAGTAAGCAAACTTGCTCTTTTCCCATAGATAAGCAGCATGAGTTAGCCATGCTGTCTGGGAGTCCCCAGCTGATATATTGAGTGCGCATTTCTTAAATAATGTGTCCATGACGTATTGAGGTAATGCACTCAATACAGTAGAATACAGGCGGACAGTTCTCCTGAGCCGTTTTGCTGTGCTGCAGAGGTGCCCTTCTTGAGAATAGTCCATCTCTGTGTACGTCATCCGCATCCTGTTTATCCAAACAGTAGTGGGATGTGAACGTATGCAGTGAGGACCATATGGCTGCCTTACAAATGTCCAGGAGAGATACTTCGTGGAGGTGTGCAATTGAAGCAGCCATTGCACATACCTGAAGTGCCTTGGGTGTGGCGGATAGAGTCTCTGAACGCTTCTGGTAGCAGAACTGAATGCAGTTCGAGATCCAGGATGATAGTGTTCTCTTATGTTCTTGGATACGGGGAGTCCTGGTGCATTCGGGCTGAAGGAAAGAAAGAGCTGAGAGGCTCTGTGGGCAGAATAAGTGCGTTTTTTATAGTAGGCTAGCTCTCGCTTACAGTCTAATGAGTGGAGTCTTCGCTCGCCCTCGTTTGCATGAGGTTTTGGGTAGAAAGTTGGGAGGGTGATAGTCTGGTTGACGTGGAAAGCAGAAACCACTTTTGGTAGGAAATTAGGATGCGTACGCAGCGTAACTCTGTCATGGTAAAACTCAAGGTAAGGCGGGTAGTGAACTAAGGGTTGTAGCTCACTGATGCGCCTTGCAGAGGTGAGGGTGACTAAGAAGAGCACCTTCCAGGAAAGGTACCTGGGATGACAAGTGTCCAACGGTTCGAAGGGTGGTAACATAAGTTGTTCCAACACTATGTTGATATCCCACGGTACTGGCAGTTTTCGAGTCGGGGGCCGTAGACATAGGACATCTTTCAAGAATCTGGAGACGAGGGAATGACAAGAGATGGGCTCCCCGTTGAGAAGTGTATGGTAAGCTGCTATGGCACTGAGATGTACTCGAAGTGAGGCAGTGGCGAAGCCCTCCCTATAGAGCAGATGGAGATAATCCAGGAGGCGTTCTAGTGGACAAGTGAGTGAATCTGTTCCCTCGGCCAAACACCAGGAAGTGTAACATGACCATTTTCGTTGGTAACTTAGTATAGTTGATGATTTTCTGGAGGAGACCAGAATATCGAAGTTGAGGAGAAATGTTTAGGCTTTGGACTATAAGCCTTTCAACCTCCATGCAGTGAGATTCAGCGATGAATGAAGTGGGTGAAGCAGCGATCCTCCTTCTTAGGTAAGCAGTTGAGGGCTGTTGCCCAGGGGGATCGGTTTGTGTGTCGATAGTTGAACTAGTTAGCTGTACCACGATTGTCATGCCCTTGCTGGGGCAATGAGAATCAAATCCGCGTTGTCTTCGATGAACCTTTGGACTCTGTGAGAGTTGAGTGGTATCAGAGGGAACACATAAAGCAGACCTTGCAACCAATCTATGAGGAATGCACCCTGTGCCAGCCGGTGGGGGGCTGGGGTACACTGAGCAAAACAGTTTGACCTTCTTGTTGCATTCTGTTGTGAAGAGGTCGATCCAGGGAAGACCCCAAGTGGAGAAAATTTGAATGGCTGCATCCTGATGTAGTTCCCATTCGTGGGGATGAAATATCCTGCTTAGTTTGTCTGCTCTGGAGTTGTTGATTCCGGGTAAGTATGTGGCTTACAGGGAGATTCCCCTGTTGTGCGCCCACTTCAGGATCAACGACAGCTTCTCTGCAAAGACTCCAGGAACCTGACCCTCCTTCCTTGTTTATGTAAAACATTGCAACCTGGTTGTCCGTGTGGATCATGACAATCTGGCCTTGGAGGGTCCGCTTGAAGGTTCGAAGGGCATTGCGAATGGCCCGAAGCTCCAAGAGGTTTATGTGTTGGGCCCATTCCCATTGGGACCATAGCCCTTGAGTCTGTAGGCTTGTGAGATGGGCTCCCCAACCCATGGGGGTGGCATCTGTTGTGAGCACTACCTGATGGTGAGGGGAACGTAGAGGTGAGCCCGTTGACTCGCTGGTGGTGTTAGCCACCACTGTAGGTCTATCTTCATGCTGAATGTCAGAGCAATAGGAGTGGAGAGGGGGCTGAGTCTTCAGGCCCCATTGCAAATGATGCATATGTAGTCGCATATGCGGGACAACATAGATAGACGCTGCCATGTATCCCAGAATGGTGAGAATTTGGCGGGCTTGAGCTGTTGTACTTTCTAGGAGGCGACTGGCCAGTTTGGTCAGAGCAAGCGCTCAAGGCTGTGGCAGGAAGGCTTTGTCCTGAATGGTATCAATATGAGCTCCGATGAATTGCAAGGTTTGAATAGGTTGCAGATTTGACTTCTTGTAGTTTATCAGAATGCCTAGATTGTCTAGGCAAGATATTGTACGAAGTAGACTGGTTGGGGGCTACCAGTAGCCAGTCGTCCAGGTAAGGAAATATCTGAACTCCCTGTCGACAAAGGTGTGCCACCGCTACTGCTAGACATTTTGTGAAGACTCTGGGGGTGGAGGAGAGGCCGAACGGAAGTACTGTGTACTGGAAGTGTCTCTCATTCGCCATGAAACAGAGGTAATGCCAGGACTTGGAATGCATTGGTATGTGAGCATATGCATCCTTCAAATCTAGTGAGCACAATCAATCTCTGGGCTGAAGGACAGGAAGGATGGATTTGAGGGAAGTCATTTTGAATTTTTCCCTCTGCAGGTATTTGTTGAGAAAGCAAAGGTCCAGGATTGGACGAAGCCCCCCAGATTTCTTGGGAATGAGGAAGTATTGTGAATAGAATCCCTGTTGAAGTTGTGAGGGAGTCAATTCTCGTATGCATCATTGTTGGAGTAGATGGTGGATCTCCTGAAGAAGAGGTCCCCAATGTGCAGTGTGATTTTTTGGGGGGTCAAGGTGCGTCAGGGTTGGGAGAGATAAAAATTGAGAGAATAACACTCTTTTATTATGTTTAGGACCCAAAGGTCGGATGTTATGCTGTTCTAGGCTGGGAAAAAATAGGACAGTCTGCCCCCTTGTTGCATTCGTGCCTATTCTCGCCCTCGCTCCACCCTCTCTACCTTTGTGGCGACTTTCTTCGGCTCAGATGGACAGATGCAGCCGCGGCTTCTCTCCGCCTCTTGGTCCCGGTGTCCCCGGGCTGGCTTGCCGCTACGGGTCCGCCATGTTCCTGATGATGTAAGGGCGCGTGCACTCCAGACTTTTTATCAGCAAGGGCGTGAACCTTGGGGGCGTCCCCCTGTACTGACATCATCCGTTTTCAATTTAAAAGGTCTTTGCTAACTACAAACAAGTTAGCAAGGAACTTCAATGGGACTTGCTTCGGCAGTCCACGCTACTTGCAACTACGCTCCGAGTCAGCAAGGGGAATTCTTCTCCACTGCTCGGCCTTTTCAAACTTACCAGGAATACTCGCTCCTCGGGGGCTCCGCTCTCTCTATTCTTGATTTCAGATTGTTGGACGGGATCCAGTACTCGCTCCTCGAGGGCCTACGTTCCCGAAGACTCAGAAGACTCCTACTGCCTGGAGGTGATTGCAGACATGAACACAGTGAGTCCTATTACAGACAGGAACTGGTACTCGCTCCATGAGGGCCATTGTTCCTAATCGCTAAGGCTCCCTTCAGTCTAAGACGTTATTGCAGGTACGGAGATCGTGAGTTACCATTGCAGATTGTGGATAGGAATCGGTACTCACTCCACGAGGCCTATGTTCCTAACTTTCTCATACTCTCTTCTTCCTCAGAAGATATCGCATACCTATATCTTATGGATTATTATTACAGATTAACAGATAGGAACCGGTACTCGCTCCACGAGGGCCTACATTCCTAAATCTCTCCTAGCCTCTCTTCTATTCCAGAAGCCATCCCATACACAGTTATTGTGAGTTCTATTTCAGACTGCTTACAAGAACCAGTACTCGCCTGCGGCTCCTGTTCCTGAATACTGAAGACTCTCTGTTGCATTTAGAAGTCACTACAGAGATCTACAATTGTGAGTGTAACATCTATTACTGGTTATGCCCAGCACACCCTGTCTACTCACTACCTATAGTCTCTCCTTACAGCTCAACAAATCAGAGATCGTGGTTCCAGTATCAGAGGGACTTCAGCCCTGCCGGGCATATCAGCTCACTACTGCCACCTCTGGTGGTTCTACTTCCAGTCTAATAAAGAACTATCTGTGTTTGTCTCAATACTCCAGCCTAGCCGATGGTCCCTCTCAGGATCTCCACTTGAGGGTGCTGCCAACTGCCATTGGCCCAGGGATTCACTATTTCTACTAAGTGTTATTCCTACACTAATAAGAGCGGTATCATCATCTACCACTCTGTGGGAGCCAACCCACATCAGACCATCACTCCTCTCTCTGCGGAAACTGATCCATATCAGATAGCTATCTACCTGTGGGAATCATACAGGTTGCTGGTTCATCTTCTACAGGAACAAAGCACAACAGTTGCTACTCCTTCCCTCTGGAAGAGCAGAGCACTAACAGATTGCTACTCCTTAGTAAGATCCATACAGAGTGCTACTTCGCCCCTTGGTGGGGTGATCGCTTATAGCTTGTTAAAGCCTTCTTCTCGGAAGTATCCAGCATCCAGATTCATAACAGATTACTAACTCCTCCCCTCTGGGGGAGCAGATCTATAACAGATTGCTAACTCCTCCCCTCTGGGAAGCTGGCCTCTTTCAGATTGTTAACTCCTCCCCTTTGGGGAGCTGGTCTCTAACACTCCTACAGTTGGTGCCGGTAGCGCTAGTGATGACAACCCTAAAAACCTTGCGGGTTTTTAGGGGGATGAGGATCTGCTGGTTGGCGAGGTGCGCGAGGGCGTTGGCATGGCCTGTGTTGCTGAAAGGGCTGCTGGCAGCTGGGTTGGTAAGAGGGAGGTTGGTAGGATGAGTATGGCCTATAGATGTGTCAAGGGTAACTGGACTTCCTGTACGAAGCGAAATGCTGTCAGACGAAGGACCTTCAGATGAGGATGTCAAGGACAGAACGCCACCTTCTATTCTTTAAGTTTCACCACGATCTCCGTGAGCCTGACACCAAAAAGATTGTCTGGCTGCAGGGAAGATTTGCCAGTTTCTCATGCACTCATCTCTGATAGCACTATAGTGGCAAGACGTCTTGCCACTATAGCGTTTGCGGTTAGTCTTTGCCGATGATTTGAAACCTTCGTAGACTGTACAAAGAAGATGACGAAGGCCCTCTTCCATATTGTGGAATTCTTGAGGGAGGCAGGCATCTGGATACCCCTCCTGTAATAGGGGTTTCAGGGATTGAAGGCATTCGAACAAGTATTGTGTTACATAGAACGGGTGGTTCTGTATGTTGACATTCAACATACCCGACTGGAATGCTTTCATCCGAAATCATCTAGGTATTTGCCGTCTCTCCTCGGGGCGGGGGGGTTTGAGTGGAGCCTTGATTTTTTCGCTCTCTGCATTGCTGACTCTACGCATACGGTACTTTAGATCGGTCTTTCTTGAGGTTGGCAATGTCAAGAAGGGGGACTCCCATGCCTTCTTCATTACGGAGTCCAGAACTGAATGCGACAATAGTGCCATAGGTTCAGCTGGGCTGTCAAAGATTTTAAAAATGCCCAGCATTTCTTGCCTAGGATCCGGGATCTTCTTGGTTTTGTTTTTCTGCGGGTATTCGGAAAGCACCTTCAGACAGCTTTATGATCTAAAAGGCAAATTTATTGATAGCAATACAAAGACAATACAGTTAAGAGGAACAAGGAAAGAGGAAGTCGTTGTTTCTCTGGAGACGCAGGTCAGTGGCAATTGGCATTCAGCTTGCTTCTCAAATGCGGAGCCCTCGGGCTGGAGTTTATAAACTTTTTGCATTGTCCAATAGAAATACATTGATGCGCATCCTGGGTGTATTATCTTCTTCTAATATCCAATTATGATCGTTACTTTATAGTCCAATCAGGTATCGTCTCTGGGGTGTTGGCTTCTTCCGGTACTGAGCTTGCCAAAGCACATGGTTGTGAAATATGTTGCCAGCAAAGTCAGGAAATACAGATTAGGCCTAAGGCCTATATACAGTTTCCACGTCAAGGCGGTTGCCCACTTTCTCCAAAAACTGTGAGTAGGAGAGATGCTCTGGGGGACATACCAGTTCTGGCAGAATTTCCGCTGGGTCTGATGGATAACCCCGGTGAGAAGGATGAGTGGGGAGAGTCTTCTACCAGAGGAGAGGGTTTCAGAGGTTGATTCATGGGCAAAGGACCCGGAGTAGGAGAGCTCCCAGGGGACAATGGAGCGTCGGAGGGCTTGTCAGATGGCGATTGATGCTGTTGTTCAACTGAGGTCAGAAATTGTGTTAAGATCATGGAGATCTGAGATATGGCTTGTGAGGCTAAACCCGATGTAGGGGGTTGCCCTCGGTTGTGTCGGAAGGCCCGCTGGGGGTAGTGCTGCCAGTAGGATATCACTATCCGGCCTTCTGGGCTGAGCAATGTCAACCAGTGGGTGTCTGACTTTCTCGTATAGCGGGTCTTGAAGACTGGATCCTCCGTGGCGGTGTGAGGCCATGGAGAACATAAGAACATAAGAAAATGCCATACTGGGTCAGACCAATGGTCCATCAAGCCCAGCATCCTGTTTCCAACAGTGGCCAATCCAGGCCATAAGAACCTGGCAAGTACCCAAAAACTAAGTCTATTCCATGTTACCATTGCTAATGGCAGTGGCTATTCTCTAAATGAAATTAATAGCAGGTAATGGACTTCTCCTCCAAGAACTTATCCAATCCTTTTTTAAACACAGCTATACTAACTGCACTAACCACATGCTCTGGCAACAAATTCCAGAGTTTAATTGTGCATTGAGTAAAAAAGTACTTTCTCCGATTAGTTTTAAATGTGCCCCCTAGTCTTTCTACTATCCGAAAGAGTAAATATCCGAAAGAGTAAATAACATCTTTATCATATCCCCCCTCAGTCGTCTCTTCTCCAAGCTGAAAAGTCCTAACCTCTTTAGTCTTTTCTCAAAGGGGAGTTGTTCCATTCCCCTTATCATTTTGGTAGCCCTTCTCTGTACCTTCTCCATCGCAATTATATCTTTTTTGAGATGCGGCGACCAGAATTGTACACAGTATTCAAGGTGCGGTCTCACTATGGAGCGATACAGAGGCATTATGACATTTTCCGTTTTATTCACCATTCCCTTTCTAATAATTCCCAACATTCTGTTTGCTTTTTTGACTGCCACAGCACACTGAACCGACGATTTCAATGTGTTATCCACTCTGACACCTAGATCTTTCTTGGGTTGTAGCACCTAATATGGAACCCAACATCGTGTAATTATAGCATGGGTTATTTTTCCCTATATGCATCACCTTGCACTTATCCACATTAAATTTCATTTGCCATTTGGATGCCCAATTTTCCAGTCTCACAAGGTCTTCCTGCAATTTATCACAATCTGAAGAGGCCGAGGAGCTTCTAGAGATCCTTGGGGGAGATGGACCATCATCTGAATCCACAATAAGTAGGGGAAAAGATTCCCTTGGTCTTTTATATCCGGTAGAGTGCTTTTTAGGAGGCCTGGCAATAGGCTGTGTCGGTGTCAAAGGTACTGCCGTGGTGGAGTTGGCAATGCATTGATGGAACCTGATTTTGACGAATTTCATCTGTGCATTGATGCGCCGACGCTCACTCGACACAATCAATGTTTCTTAGCAGCATTGGGTGCGTTGATGCTTTTTGGGTGCGTTGGTGCTTCGATATTCGACGCCTTCAACACAGTATGCGACTTTGGCACCAGCGGGCACATCTCCAGCGCCCTGCGTTGATCTGGATCGGGCCTGTTTCGGCGCCGGATCCAATGGACCGGGGGGGGGGGTGTCCACAGAGGTGGTCCGATGATGGGAAGGGGCCTTTGATTTTCGGTGGGGTCCCAGATAAGATTTAGTGGAAGCTTCTGAGGGGGCATAAGAGCCAGACGGTGTTCCTCTAAGCTGAGCTATGCGGACAGTCCTCTGCCGTTGGGCCTGCGTCCGCAGTCCCTAAACTTGCCCTGATCATGGTTGGGACCCAAACAGATGTAGCAGAGCTCATGCCCATCTGTGGCAGACATGATCTTTACACACACACAGAACTTAAAGCCTGGCGGATGAGGCATATCAAGTCTATTTGACTTTTTCTGTGGTGTTTTTGTTGTTTTTCCTTCTTTTTTCTGTCAAAAAATCACTTTTTCTCACAGGAGAGGAGAACTCCTCTTGTAGTCAATCGCATGGAAAAAACAGACTGAGGAGACTCAGGGAGAACGCGGGAAAGATACAAGAAGGAACACCTCACTAAAGACCTTTAGTGATCTTTAAGAGCTCTGCCGCCTAGTGGCACGTAGGACATTCCCAGACAGCATGGCTAATTCATGCTGCTTATCTACGGAAAAAAGAGACTGTTAAGAAAACAAGATAATTCTGTGGTGGCTGCAGTTTGAGTTATTGTGCCATTCATCATCGTTGTTTGAACAGTAAAGACTTTAATTTTGGACACTAACCCAGTGACTCCAGAGTATTTCTTTCAAACTCACTGCGCCAACTATAAGGACAAGTCCCCTCTCCCAAGGGAACACAAAAGGGAATGTTTAAAAAGGACACCCCTGTCACAGTGGGCCCAGGAAACAAATCTCTCCCCCCCCCCCCCCCCCCTCACACACACCTATAAAGAATCCAGCCCCACAAGTAAGAGAGATTGTGAAAGAGCTAAGCCAGTGCGTGGTTCCAGCCCCAAAGAGCAACAAATTCTTTTATGGCCCTACCTGTGAAGGATAGGCACACCAGGGTGGGGTTACATCTATAAACTACAAGAATTTCTTAACTGTCAGCAGTATGTCTGCCCAAATAAATGCTAACAAAAAGTACTAACTCAAAAAGAAAAATTTGGAAAACCAAAAGAAAATATGTTTTTTCTGCTCTTTTCTGTGAGAAATTTAAACAAAACAATTCATTTGTAAGGTTAACTGAATTACTAGGTTAAAAATAATCTGTAAATATTCATTTTGTGTATTTTCTCTCATTATACAGCTACAGAGTATTGATCATCAATGCAGTAACACTTAGGGACTGACTAACTAAACTGCAGAAAGTTTGCAAGATTACTATGGGCAAACATCCAGACAAACTGTCCACAACAAACCTTTACAAATGAGCAACAATTTTCACAGCAGCAGAAGATAGGACCTTGTTAATGCAGAATAAAATCTGTGATTCCCCATGCTGATCCTAAATTACTGGGTCAATCAGTAGGGTGGAAGCAGTTCCTGAGGTTTTCTCTCCTGCTAAAATGATAGCAATTATTGTATCTATTGATGTGTGCAGAAACTTCTGTTTTGCATGTTACCACTGATGCGGTTTAGTAAATCAGCCCCTTAGTTACAGGATACGAACTAACAGGAGATAATACATGTCTTGTGGTCTCATCCACTGAAGATACAATGAAAATAGGGAACATAAGAGATATTCCGTGACAGCACATGTGTATCTTCCTATCAAGGTGTCGATGCTGGTGAGCCTGAGGTACCTTCAGACAGCCATGGAAGGAGTAGTGGGCCAAGAGAATGTGGAGTGTGACACGGAGGGCTACCTTCTGGAGAGAGGGCTGAAGGACACTTTTAAATGCACCATGGAACGAACCAAAGCGCTCTTCAAATCCAATCAGGTGGAAACCGCAGGAAGCACTGAAGAAGCAGTCCCCAGTTCCGGAAGCAAGTTAGACATCCTCCCACTCGTCAGGACAGTCCATGAAACCAGAGAATTCTCCATGCTAAGACTTTTGCTCATCCTTACTTTCAAGCTCTTCAGAAGCCAGGACCTCTATTACTTTCTAAGAACTGGACTCAATTAGATGTGATGATGTAGCTTTGGGAAGGAAGCCTAGCTTTGGTGAGATCTCTAATTATCAGACCATAGAGGAAAAGGCACAGTTGTGATGACCCTGCATTAGGCTTTATTATTATTATTCACTTCTTCTTCATTTGCATCCAGCATGCTTTCAGACCCACCAGATCTGCTCTTCTTCCCAATTCCCTTTCAATGCATTCTTTTACTTTTTATTCCTATCTTGCAGGAAAAACACTGGGACCACAACTACAATACACTGGCTCTGAAGTTTACAAAAAATCAAAACAAAACTGTATATCACTGGGAGATGGCTCACTAACCAGATGGGGAACATAGCGGCATTGAAATTTTGTAATGCACCTCCCATTTCAGACTATTTGCCTGATTCAATAAGGCTTTTCTTCCATTCTGTGTTTATGGGAAACAACCTTGATCTTTCTTCAGATTGCAATGGCATAGTCTTTTGCTCCCTTGCCATCAGACTGCAGCAAGATGGTGTTGCAACCTTCTTATACCCCAATCTATTTATATTAACCTTTATTTATATCACAGCTGCACTCCACTCACCCAATTCATTCTATGTTCAGGTTAGGATGGAGCTCTGTAATGCTCTGCACAGATATGCTTATCTGTTGCCCTAAAACTTCAGAGTGCTGCTGAAGTCACGCCATTCCAATGATGCAGTTGCCCTTATGTTTGGGGTGGGTAAACCTCTGGGCCCAAGGGCTAGAGTGAGGATCTGGGGTTGCAGTGGGGAGTCCCCGAGAGGTCCAACCAAGGAACAGGAGAAGTTCCCTCTGGAAGCCCAAGGGGCATGTGTGCTATCCACGGAGGCCCGACAGTGAGAAAACTTCTAGCCAGAAGTGATACACTCTTGCTACCATGGGCTAGGCCCCATCTCTGTCACAAGTAGGATATGGCCTGTGGCCATAGTTTGCTCATCTTTGCCTTATGTAGTCCACATTCTTTTACCCACTTTGGAAGTACTTCCTAATGCTACTGACACTCTTACAATCCAATAATAATTCAGTTTTACATAGTGGTCATCTTTTATTATATCTACTTGACCATATATTACACTGGTTCTATATTATAAATCATAATACTACTAATTACGATATATGTTGTCAGAACCAAACTACTTAAAAATCAATTATTGAGCTATTAGCTCTTGCACAGATTAGAAATTGATTTTATTTCAAGTTCAGTCTTTACTGTCCACCTTCTTCAATTTAGAATTGTTAAACTAGTACACCTACGGGTCTTTGATTGTATGTTACCAATCTAATATGTTGGATCCTGCCTTGGGTGAATACATAAGCGAGCAAGCACACTAAAATGGTTAAGCAATCAAGCTGTTATCAACAGATTAATTTTGGGGTAGCCCTCACTTCCCTAGATCTCAGACAATAGGACAAATTCCCTGAGGAGTATAATCAAGCTTACTTAGTTCAAAGCAGGCTATCCACTGAACCATATTCAGATAGTCTTAATATCTTGGTTTATTTTATCTGTTCACTGGATGCTGCAATCAGCCGGTGATCTTGATCTCAATAACCTCCTCCTTTACCAATTCTTTACCAGTTTCATGGAAACTGCACTTTTGCCCCCCCCCCCCCCCCCCCCCAAAAAAAAAACTTTCAGGATCTGTCATGCCCTCTTATCAACTTTAGCGGGATGGTCTGTGGTCCCTCCTCTCTTCACACTGCAGTGGAAGTTGCTTCCATTCTTCTGGGGCTGCAGTGGGACATTTGATATCCTCCTCTCTTTAGACTGTATTGGGGTGGTCTGTGGCTTCCTCTCCTCAAAATGCAGCAGCCCTCTCTTTAGTCTACAATGACTCCCGGTAAGTCTTTTCAGACTGCAGTAGAAGAGTTCGCCCCTCCCCACTCTTCAGTCAGCAGTAGAATGGTCCCTTGTTCTCCCTTCAGGCTGCAACAAAAGGCTCCTTTATCCCCACTTTTCAGAATACAGTGGTTTGGTTCTTGTCCCCTCTCTTCAAATTCCAGTGCCCCTGTCTCAACAATGTATCATTGTGAAAGAGCTTTACTTCATTTTCTGCAGCTTCACTGATCAGTAATTTGCATTGGCTCTCTCTCCTGCTTTAAAATCTCAAATGCTAGTCAATGTTTTCACTCTCAGTCCTGTATGTAGGTACATCTAACTCAATAAAATTCAGTAACAACCACAACTGAACAGTCTGTTTTATTTAATCACTAGGAAAAAAGCAGCTGGGCTGAAAGGGAACACTACTTACTGAGAACCAGACTGCTGGGATGAATAATCTGACACTCTGATAGGCCGAGAATCTTAAAACGTTAATTGGGAAATGCTTATAAACAGACTGTAATCCGCTAATATGGGCATGCGGGACTCCCGTGGCATTCCCCTTTCCCCTGAAATAACACACGTCACACTTTAATGGGTTAACAAAGGCTGCAGTTTATTAACTCATTACTCTAACCCTAGCCAACAACATAAATAACCAACACATCATTCCCTTTCCCCTCCAATCCCTCTTCAAAGGATGATTCCTCACCAACCCTGCACTTCAAAGGTGGCCCAACTAAGTCTGATCTTCAGATCATCCCACTTCAGCGGACCTCTGCTACCTGCCTGGTCCCCTCAGCCACTTCCCAACTGTAGAGAACCATCGGCACCAGCAGTGACCTCGCTGTCTTCCAGCAGCCCGTATAGTGGCCCCCCCCAGCTACACGAGCCTCCCATCTCAACCCCCCCCCCCCATTAGAACAAGTTGTTCATTACTCATCCTTGTTCCCCCTCCCACGGCCTATTGAAACCTAAATTCATTTTCTAACGCCTCTTGAAATGAACTAATAAAAAGGTTTATCCCCCTGTCAGATAGACGAACCCCATCTGACCTGAAGAGCCCCGGACAACCATCCACCAACCACTCATGTCTAATCCTGAAACCCCCTTGATACAACAATCATGAACCTTATTGCTTGTTTACCTTTTTAACCTCTAGCTTCCACAGAGGCAACTCGCTACAATTGAGCCAGACAATGATATCTGACCATCCGAACTTAATACATTCAGCACATTCAACAAAAGGTTTAAATCCTTCCATACAGCATGACAAAAACCATCGCCCCAAATCATTACCACCCAACAGCTCCGGCCTCCTCCTCCTCTATAGCTGCTGCACAATAACTTGAATCATGTGGTCCCATTTCATCACACGAAGTCCTATCCATCATATTTGGCATCTATCCAACTCCAGGCCCAAGTGCTCACCACAGAGTTGAGACAATGCCTGGCGGTGTGCCCAGTGCACAAATGAGTGGCCCAGGACCCAGGCATACCTGTTATGATCAGGAGGTTTGTGAACCCTTGGGCCAACGGGAGGTGAATCACCTTAGGAGATGGCTCCTTAGGTTCCCCCGTTGGGTGGCGAGGTGGAACAGAAGATGGGACTGGCTAGCCCTTCGGCATTGAAGACTGAGGCGGTCGTTGAGAGGACAAAGAGACGTGCTGTCGGAGCAGAGACAACTGGATCTTCGCCACTGGAAGCCCGCAGCCCCTCCGGGAGGAGCCCGAAGGGACCCGGGCCATTGGGACTTAGGTGGATCTTTGAGAGGTCGAGGAGACGTGAGGTTGATGCAAAGGCCAACTGGATCTTCACCACTGGAAGCCCTGGTCCCCCCGGGAGGAGCCCGTAGGGACCCGGGCCGCTGGGACTTAGGTGGGCCCTTGAAGATGGATGGTCCGGAAGAAGTCCGAGGTTGAGTACCAGAGGATCACCGCTTGCCAGTCTGAAGTCACACACCGAGGAATCACCGAGAAGAAGCAGGAACCAGGAATCAGGAACCCGAGGCACCAAAAGACTCACCGAAGCAAGCAGACTTGTAGCAACGAGTTGCCAAGTAGAGGAGTGAGTGGAGGAAGTCAGCTTTTATCCTTCCCTGTGCCTGGCCCATTAGGCAGAGGTGCAGTCAATTTAGGTGACGAGGTCCCTTTAAATCCTATGAGGAGGCACGGCCTCGCACCTAAGGGAAAGGCAGCCATTTTGGTTCCCGAGAGCAAGGCAGAGCGGCCAGATGCCGCGAGGGGAGGCCTGGGGCGGAAACGCCATTGTCAAAATCTTGAATCAAGACGGACTACAAATACAACGGTGAACTCCAGCTCTTGAGAAAGAACGATGAGCATTCGAAACATGGTCCCATGTCGGGCATGTTGACAATCTCTGGCTTCAGCGATGTTCACAAGTTAAGTTTTTGGAATTATATATACTGCATGATTTTCACATTGCATATGAAAAATACATAAAAAATGGGACTTTGACCGATGATTAAATATAAGGCTTATCATCCAGCGATCCTGCTTATAAGATGAAGCCTATTATGACTGCTCAATAATATCTTAAGCGTCTTTACTAATATTGTAAAGTAGTATTGGCATTCTGGTTGGTTACATTAGTTATCTGCCACTGTACTTCAATTTGTTACAATCGGGATTCACGTGAGTTATTGTTAATGTCTACTTCTGACATACCCATCTCTGCCGCACATAGCTGCTCCAATGTGAAAGGAGTGTGTTTTGTATAAACTTGGATCCCAACCCAAGCTCAGAATCACCTGGGTAAGCACCCTGGCAAATTGGAAGCACATCAAGAGAGACCTGTTCTGATGCACCAAAAAATAACCGCCCTCTGCTGGCCTCGTATGTGCAAAAGCCTGAGCAGCATGTAAAAGGCAAGCTGCCTCCTCGCTTACCCTATAGAGTATCACTGCTTGTCCCTTACCTCTCTGATCTAGTTTAGATCTATGGATGAGCAAACGTACCCATTCCTCTATGATTGCTACGTTGTCCCTAAGCAACCTCCGATCTGCCCGGCCAAGTCCTGGACTCAGCCACAAACTTCCCCACCCTTATGGTGCTGAAAAGTGCAAAAAGGAAAGCTACCTGAAACAGAACAGTCTCATAGTAAGACCAGCAAACTTTTGATAGCCTTCCCAAAATCACCCTGAGCTCTTCAAACCTAATAGGCCACCTTTTACCATATGTCTTGCCCCTATCATGTTCCCAACCACCCAGCATTCTTTTAATTGTGAAATTGCTCCCTGGATTGCCCTAACCTGTGACTTTCTGAAAAAGTCACAGGTTAGGGCAATCCGGGGAGCATCTCCCATGCTTCTGCAGGCCAAGTAATCACAAGTAATCCAGGTGCTCCAATCCCTTCTTGTCTGCATGCAGGGTCAAATGACTGAATGTGTCCCACTTGAAACAAGAAAGGGGATCTGTAATTAAATTCTCAACTCCAGGAACATGCCTCGCTCGCGCAGTGATATTCCATTTGCTGAACCCTCTCAATACACTGAAACCAGCTCACACCTTGCTGCCTGTTAATTACCTCCACCACCCCTTGATTATCACATCAGAATTAAACCCACAGACCCGTGACCCCATAATATTAAAGCCACAACAATGGGAAATATCTCCAGGAAGGTAATGTTCTTGGTAACCTCTGCCTCAAACCAAGCCTCAGGTCACCATGTGGCACACCAAGCACCCCTCCAATAAACCCCAAACCCCTTTGCCCCCGTGGCATCGGAATACAATCAAGCTCCCTATTGGACAGCTGCTAGTCCTGCATAATTAGTACTCCATTAAATGTCTGCAAAAATGTATCCCGCATAGCAAATTCCTCTCTGATCAGTCTTCTTGTAAATTGAACAAAATAACTTATCTTAATCCTAACGTATACCGACAAAAGCCTGCAAATGAATGCATGCCCCTCTGGAATGACTCAACACGGAAAACTGAGAGAACCAATCAGGAACTACACCTGACAAAGCGTCACCTTTTTAGCTGACCTCACAAATTTGTCCAAATCCTTGAGATTACATGCTTTCTCCTCAGGCAAACAACACACCATGCTCTCCAAATCCAACTCTATTCCCAAAAAGTGATCCTCGACACCGGCCCTTCCATCTTACTATGAGCAATCGAAATCCCTAATTGTCTAGACACTCCAGAAGACCCTCCAAATGTTCATTGCAGATCTTCCTAACTGAGGAACCCACAAACAAAAAATTGTCCAATAGTGCAGTATGGAGTACAGCCCTGTAACATGAATCGTCACCCAAGCATGCTAAAGGTCTTGAAAAAGGCAAGCGACACTGCACAGCCCATAGGCAAACACCGATCCATAAAAAACTGATCCTGGAAACTGAAACCCAATAAAGAAAAACTGTCTGGATGGATCAGCAGCAACTGAAAAGCAGATTTGATATCTGCCTTAGCCATGAACGTGCCATGTCCGGCTTTCCTCATCAAAGACATTGCTTCATCAGACGTCGCTTACTTCACCAAACACCTGTTTCAAGGCACAAAATTATTCACCGAACAACCTAAAGGAGCCAACAAGTTCAAAATTAATCTGAACTTGCCAGCCTCCTTGGGCATCACTGCGAATGGAGACAAGTGCATTATTTCGTATGTAATGCTGAAAAGGGACCCACAATACATCCAAGACTCAATTCTGATGCTAACTTCTCCCTCACAATCTCCACAGAATGCCTTGCTGATCTAGCGGTTCCTCGCCTTATCTTTGAAACTCATATGAGGAATCAAGAATCCCTTTGCAAAACCTTCCCTCAAAAACACTACTGTTGCCCTATTTGGATAATGCTGTAATCACCCATTCATTTCATCCATACTGACCAGCATGGGAGACCACCTGTGCAGAAGATCACTATTTCCCATCCCTGCCTGCTACACTTTTATGCAAGATGTGTTGCTCCACAGTCTGAACAAGCATGACAGAACTTCCAGTCCGGGAACAGACAGGAGGATTTATTAAATCTCCAGCAGACATCCGAGCTGCTAGCCTGACCTTTGACTTTCATTCCCATTTTAGTCCCAAACTTCCGAAAGGAAGCCCGCTGAAACCCAAGCTCCCGAAAGGAGCTGCCCTGCTGCCCCAACCCACCTGTCTTGTCAGCCCTCTCTGTGTCCCTTGTTCGTCATTTTGGTTAACCAAAGATTAATATCCTGGGTGCCCCATGACCTGAACCGGCTCTCTTCCATTTTGTCTCTGAACCATTCATCATAGTTCAGCTAGGCCCACTCTTCGTAATCCCTGAATGCTCCAAAAATACTATCGGCATAAGCCAACAATGCACCATACTGCGGATCAAAGTGCCCTTCGACACTGGCCAGCCTCAGAAAGCAACGCACTCAGTTAAGAATGTTCCTTGGAATCTTCTTAGGAGCTGTGCTCTCCTTATCCTTCTTCCTTCGCTTCACCTTTCTTGCCCACCTCCTACCCTCTAACAGTTTAAAAATGTATCTATACATATGCTTCCTTATTTTCTCTCAGCCTTCTGGGTTCCCCTTCCCACAGCTCACTTAAAGCCATTAAAGCAGTGTGCCCCATATCTTGCCCTGGACCACTGCCCCCAACCACACTCACACCCAGCCTGGACTGCTCTGAAGATGAGGAAGAAGAGCTCTCCCTCACCCTCCTTCCCCCATTCTTTTTTCTTAATTCTGAATGCTCACCCCCAGATGATCCTGGTCCAGGTGCATCTGCTCCTGTCGCCCCATTAGACATCTGCCATGGGTCCTCAACTTCAACACCCCACTCTCTGCCACTTCACGATTCCTCCTCTCACTCAGCATGCTAGCCCAATGTTCCTGCCTGTCCCACTCCGGCCGTCAGACCTCTCCATGCCTCCTAATGCGAACGGCTGGTTAGTTCTTCCCTTCCAGCAGCACCTGAAACAACAGAAAGAACCTCCTCCCTCTACCTCCCTATGGTCCTCCATAATGTAATCCAGACCCATTGGACCCCTTCCACCTCAACCTCCTTGAAACGATGACCACCGGCCCCACCTATCCCCAGACTCCCACTGCCCTAACACCCCACCCCTTCCTTCACCTGGCCTCCCTGGCCACCATCCCAAGCCTTCCAAACCCCCTCCACTTACATGTCCCCCTAATGCCCATCCCATTCGGGCATTCTCCCACCAACCTTCCCCCAAATCAGAGGTCTGCCACTCCGGCAAAACACCCCCATCCCCACCTGTCCAACCCTGCACATTAAAACCCATTCCTCCTTCCACAAAGGACCCCATACCCTGCACACGATGAATATAAATACCCCTCTCCTCCTAATGGTTGCTGTGAACCTGATGCCATTACCGCAACATGTTCTCTAGGCAATATAGCCTCCTCCACATTCCCAACCTTCGTAGCCGCTCTCCTCCTACCACCCACATCCTTACCTCCAAATCTGTGTGTACATGTAACCTCATAACTCACTCGAGCTCCCTTACATACTGCCTTTCTCTTCCCTTTGCCCCATGTGTCGATCCTTTCACCTGGGCAGCCTCACCTTTCTTGTTTTTCACTTTATCTACTCTCCCTACTCCCTTTCCCAGTTCAACTCTCCCCATGGTAACCCAGCCTCCCGGTCCACATGATGCACTTGCCTCTGCCCCATTCCCTGCATAGCCCGACACACCTCTCACTGCGGTTATCCCCATGCCGCCAAAAACCCTCTGGTAAAGCTCCTGAATCTGGGGATGGAGCCACTGCCCCCCACTCCTCCCCCTTCACTGGACATAACTCCCAAGCCGACCTCACCAGAGACTGTTCTTCTTTCCTCATCGCTCGTCCTCTGCTCTATTCAATGACCACAAACGGCACTGCCTGGCCCTCCTTCCTTTCAACCGCCTCTGAATTGCCACCTGGCTGCATGAGTCCAAACGACTCCTCACACTCCTCAACCAATGCCATCAACATCTTAGGTCCAACACCATTCTCCGAAGACTCCTGCAAGGCCATCCCACTCTAATCGGGCCTTTGCACACCACCTCTGCAGGTTCTCACCATACCACCAACTCACCATAAAACATTACAGGGAAAAGAAAACCTAAAACGGATACATATCCAAATTAGAAAACCAGCCCAGCAGCTGACACCTCAGGAGTGAAGCAAGGTATAAGAACATAAGATTTGCCATACTGGGTCAGACCAAAGGTTCATCTAGTCCAGTATTCTGTTTCCATGGCCAAGCCAGGCGACAAGTACTTGGCAGGATCCCAAGGGGTAGATAAATTCCAAGCTACTTATCCCGGTGAACCCTAACCCTTGCAAATTTTCCGCCTGGCATGACCCAACTAGGCAGGTATCCAATCAGAGAGCAGCACTCACATCTGAATGGATCACCCTGGTTACTATTCCTTGTTCCACCGACCTCTGCTACCTGCTAGTCAGCTTTGAGGGGTGAATGCCTACCCTCAGCCGTGCTAAAAGTGGCAGAGTGGACATAGTCCCCCAGCCTTACACTTAGCATGATTTATTGCTGTAAGTGGAATAAAACACTTTTAAATAAATAAACACAGCTAGTCCAGATGCCACTATGACTGCTACACCACTCTTTCACTGCTCCATCAATGCCATTACACTAGTCAACAGTGGACATATGTTTTATGGATGAAAGATCACACAGCAACTCTTCAAAATGTCTTCTAAGTATCTCCAATACAGCCAGCCAGTTGTAAGGTGGTTTTGCTAATCTGGTTGCTGTGCCATTATGTAGCTGCCTGTTTATTTGGCAACCATTTCAAGGGTTCCAGGTGACCAAACTCAGTGTTGATAAGTTAAAACATAAGAACATGAAAAATTGCCGTACTGGGTCAGACCAAGGGTCCATCAAGCCCAGCATCCTGTTTCCAACAGTGGCCAATCCAGGCTACAAGTACCTGGCAAGTACCCAAAAACTAAGAATATCCCACGCTACTGATGCTAGTAATAGCAATGGCTATGTTCTAAGTCAACTTGATTAATAGCAGATAATGGACTTCTCCTCCAAGAACTTATCCAAACCTTTTTTAAACCCAGCTACAGTAACTGCATTAACCACATCCCCTGGCAACAAATTACAGAACTTAATTGTGCATTGAGTGAAAAATAATTTTCTCTGATTAGTTTTAAATGTGCTACATGCTAACTTCATGGCGTGCCCGCTAGCCCTTCTATTATACGAAAGAGTAAATAACAGATTCAAATTTACCCGTTCTAGACCTCTCATGATTTTTTTTTATATTTAAAGTTTTTTATTAAACAGAATATATTATACATTGAACCATATACAATGATCAATTATTCATATAATCATACAGACATTAAAACATCAAAACAAATGTATCTTATTCATCCATGGCACCCCTAGTGACGAGTAAAGCTGGCTTGTATATTGATTCACCCATTAGAAATCCGACCTTTATACCCCTCCCCATCCCCCCATGTGTCTATTAACTGCGTTTATATGTGAAAAATATGAGAATCTGTCAAGCTATGGTTCCTATGGCAGCTGAGGTCATGCTACACTACATATGGCTGATCTGGTCAGCTTTGGCTATCTGTGTGCTAGGGGTTTGGTTGGTTTTCCATGCTTGATATGCTTGCCATGTCTTTTCAAATTTAAGTATGCATTTATTTTTATATGCAGTTATTTTAGACAATAAATAAATTTTGTTCACCTTTTGTTGTATGTCTTTCCGTGACGGTACTCTGGAGGCTTTCCACAATTTTTCTATTTCACATCTGGTGACTGTCAAAATATGGTGGGCTAACCTGTTATCTTCTCCAATATTCCATTTATTGTGGTGCCTAGAAGCGCCTGGGCTGGTGTGATCCGGGAGATGCCTGGCACCATCTCTCCCAGCCATTGAGTCACCTCCCCCCATACCCCTCCAATGATTAAGCAGTCGAACCACATATGCAAAAATGTGCCTTCCACCTTACAATTCCTCCAGCATAGACAAGGATATGCGGGTGCTAATTTATGTAGCTTTTGTGGGTACATTTACCAATGAAACAACAGCTTATAGGAATTTTCTATGAGATAAGCTGCAATGTACCCCTTCCCTAGACCTTGAAAAATCCCCTTCCAGTCCTGAGGCGACATATCGAGTTGGAGATCTCTCTCCCATGACCTCAAATAAGGTGCTTTTGTATCATCAGTTTGCCCTAACTATATATATATATATATAACTGAAAGCAGTTTAATTGACTTAGCATTCCAATCATAGAAGCACGGGCAAAATGACGTATTTGTGAGTATGGAAATATCGCAGAAGGGGGTAAATCATATTGTCTCTGTAGGTCCGGAAAGGGTTTTAGCTCCTGCGGGCCCCAAATCTGTTCCCACGTCCATATCCCCTTGTCGTTCCATATTTGAAAAACCGGGTTCTCACAGCAGGGCTTGAAAGCCTTGTTTGCATACAGGCTAGTGCTGGCGTGGTGTTCTCTTGTTCCCAGGACTCGAGCCCCTTTTTGTTGCCACAGTTCTAGGAAGATGGTGATGGAGGGGGGTAATATTGACTTGGGCTCGGTGATCCACGTCCCACGTGGCTGCCAAAGTATACTGTTTAACAGTACCTGCCCGAAAAGTTCCTGGTTAGGCTGCACCCACTGTTTGGGGGGGATGTCTCCTATGGCAGTCTACCAGTTTTTTAAACTGAGCAGCCAAGTAATACCTGGCAATCTCTGGGACACTGAGCCCTCCTTGCGCTCTCGGTTGATAGAAAACCCGACGCGCCACCCAGGGCCTTTGCCCTGCCTATATAAAACGTATGCATTTCCTCTGCCATATGTTCAATTGGGTGTGGGGAATCTTAGTAGGTAATGTTTGGAATAGATATAAGTTTGGGAATCAGTATCATTTTTATCACTGCCATATGGCCCATCCACGATGTGTGATAGCGGCTCCATTCCTCCATATCTTTAGTCAATTTATGCCATAAAGGGACGTAGTTTATGTGAAACAAATCTTGGGTAGCGCTGATCATCACCCCTAGATACTTGATTTGTGTTTTCGCCCATTTAAATTGGAAATGCCATTGTATAGTTTTTGCCTCCCTCAAGGCACAGTGATATTAAGGATCTCAGATTTCTCCCAATTAATGCAAAATCCCGACACCCCACTAAACACCTCCATTTCCCGAGTTAGCTATGTAAGTGAAGATAGGGGTTCGGTCAGCCTGATCAAGATATCATCACCGAATGGTGAAATTTTCGATGTAACCAGCCCCCACTGTGATGTCGACATTACGTCTAATGCTTAGTGCAAAAAGTTCTAAGAACAAAGCAAACAGCAGTGGTGATAGGGGGCAACCCTGTCTAGTCCCTCTCCCTACTGTAAAAGTAGGCGAATATCCTCCTTTGATCTTAATACACGCCTTAGGGGCAGTATACAACTGTCGAAGCCATAGCAGGAAAGGGTCCCCGAATCCCATCCTCTCCAAAGTTTTAAACAGATATGGCCAGTGCACCATATCGAAGGCCTTTACAGCATCTATTGATAAGGCTAAAGTTGGGATATTGTATTTTTTTGCATTCCAGATATGGTCCAAGATTTTGTGAACATTGTCTGCCGCCGTTCTCCTGGGTATGAACTTCGCTTGGTCAGAGTGTATTAATTGGGCGATAAAGCAATTTAATCTACTCGCTAATATTTTCGCTAATAGTTTGACATCAATATTCAGGAGTGAAATTGGAAGGTAGGACCCACACACCGCAGGATCTCTCCCTGGTTTTGCTAATATGGTAATCCTTGCTGTATTAGCCTGTGTAGACAATTTTGCCCCTGTTCTCAAAGAGCTGAAAAATTTCAAGAGTACTGGTGCCAGTAATGTGGCATATTTTTTAATAAAATCTAGGAGTATAGCCATTGAGACCCGGTGACTTACCGGGTTTTAATGACTTGATGGCCTCCTGAATTTCCCTTAATGAAATGTCTTTATCCAAAAATTGTCGGGACGTTGTCAGCTCTGGTAAGGGTATACCTTCCAAGAATTCATCTATTTCCCTCTTCACAATGGTCGGGTCCATGCTATATAAAACTGATGGAACCGGCGAATTATGGATGAATTGTCTGTCAATAAGTCACCCTCTACGCTCTTTACCTTTGGTATAGTGGCTTGTGCTTGCCTGTGTTTGAGTGTTTCTGCTAAAAATCTCCCCGCCTTGTTCCCCCCTTCAAAAAACCTCCGTTGCAATTGTTCTAGTTGATGAGCAATTAAGGCCGAGTCAAAGGCGGCTATCTGGTCCCGTACTTCTTGTAATTCCTGCCCCTTCTGTTTTGCAGTACGGTCCCTCATATGTAGATGTTCCAATTGCTGTAACTGAACCAGCAATCTATTTCTATCCCCCTCACGTTGTTTCTTAATATATGAGGCTCTGGCAATAAAAGTCCCCCGAAGCACTGCTTTTAAGCATTCCCAAAAGTTCCCTGGGTTAGTGTCCCCTGTATCATTTATTCGGGGATAATCTTGAATCACTTTGGCAATTTGGTTCTGAAACTCAGTACCTTCTAACAGTGAATCATTGAGTCTCCAGAATCGTTGACCTCTGTCATAGTTCTGTAGCTTCAATTGAAACCAAATTGGCGCATTGTCTGACCAAACTATAGACTCAATTTCCACCACACTAACCGCATTTAGCCTGGTCTTATTTTATTTATTTATTTAAGGTTTTTATATACCGGCATTCATGATACAATCACATCATGCTAGTTTACAGTTGAACAAGGGGGTGCAAAATAAATAAAATGAAACTGGAACCTGTGCAGAGGAAAATTAAAGATACAATGAACAAGGAAGATCGAACTGGGAGAAGAGAAAAAACAGTAGTAACTTAACATCATATAGAGTTATTTACAAAGAACTGGTGTGGCTGCATTATAGATGTTGATGAGGTGGAATTTAGGAAGAGTCCGGAAAAGCTTATCAATCATAAACATATCAAGTCTGGAATAGCAGTCGTGTGGATGGGAGTAAAAGGTAAAACTTCTTGAAGTAGGATAACGTGACCTCCAAATTTCTACCCCCGATACAAGTGTCATTAGATTTCTGAGGGTTTGCCTGGTGCGTTTAGTATCCGCACTTAATCCTATAGAACAGGGGTCAGGAACCTATGGCTCGCGAGCCAGATATGGCTCTTTTGATGGCTGCATCTGTCTCGCAGACATCTTTAATAAAAAAGTAAAAATCTAACAAAACCCCTCACCCTCCTGATGTCCCCCAAGACCTCCAAAATTAATTTACTACAACCCCCCACCCTCCTGACCCCCCAAGACCTGCCAAAAGTCCCTGGTGGTCCAGCGGGGGTCCAGGAGCGGTCCGGGAGCGATCTGGACTTGGGCTGTCGGCTGCCAGTAATCAAAATGGCACCGACGGCCCTTTGCCCTCACTATGTCACTGGGGTCGACCAATGGCGGCAGTAGCCCCTGTGACATAGTAAGGGCAAAGGGCCGTCGGTTGCCATTAATCAAAATGGCGTCGACGGCCCTTTGCCCTTACTATGTCACAGGGGTTACCGCCGCCATTGGTCGACCCCAGTGACATAGTGAGGGCAAAGGGCCATCGGCGCCATTTTGACTACTGGCAGCCGACAGCCTAAGGCCAGGAGATCGCTCCCGGACCCCCGCTGGTCCACCAGGGACTTTTGGCAGGTCTTGGGAGTTAGGAGGATGAGGGGTTGTAGTAAATTAATTTTGGAGGTCTTGGGGGGCATCAGGAGGGTGGGGGTTTTTGTTAGATTTTTACTTTTTTATTAAAGATTTGTCTGCGAGCCCTGGACCCCCGCTGGACAAGGGACTTTTGGCAGGTCTTGGGGGGGTCAGGAGGATGGGGGGCTGTAGTAAATTAATTTGGCAGGTCTTGGGGGGTGTCAGGAGAGTAGTGGGTTGTAGTAAATTAATTTGGTAGGTCTTGGGGGGTCAGGAGGGTGGGGGGTTGTAGTTAGTATGGCTCTCACGGAATTACATTTTAAAATATGTGGCGTTCATGGCTCTCTCAGCCAAAAAGGTTCCTGACCCCTGCTATAGAATTATCAAGGCATGGGTTGAGCATTGTATTGAAATCGCCTCCCATGACCACACTCCCCTCCACTCTACTAGCAACTATTGTATGAAGGTCGGTAAAGAAGGCCTCCTTTTGCAAATTAGTACCATATACATTAATGAGCGGCAGTATTTCTACCCCTATTTTCACTTCGAGCAATAGGTGACGACCTCCTGGATCCAAGTATGAGCTCAAAGTCTCAAAATGAAGATCTTTATGGAATAAGATTCCCACCCCCGTATATTTGGCGGATACTGTTGCCGCTGCCCAATACTGATGAGGATATTTATCGGTCCATATCAGCCCCTCATATACATTCAGGAAGGACATCTTAAAAAACGATATCACATCCGCTTGCAATCGGTCCAATTCCTGAAATAAAAGCCTTCTTTTACGCCCTGAATTTAATTCCTTAACATTAAGAGATTATAAATTTAATGGTAGTCATGTGGTCCTAATTCCTTCCCCCCTATTTGCTCAGGTGGCATAATACATTGGTCTCCTAGGGTTACAACCAATTTATGTGTTTGCCAGGCCCCTTTAACCTTTAGATCCCAGATCCAATCTTTATGACAAGTGAGTGTCCTCAGAATGCCAACCATTCCCTCTCTCCATTCTTCAATTTTAAGAAGTGTACATGAATATTGACTAGATACCCCTCCCCCCCCCAACCCACCTAAATATCTGGGAATCTCCCTGCTGTTCCCAGTGTCTAATGGAGGAAGAATCCCCGGGCGTCGCTATTGATTAGTCCATTCTATAATGCTTTAGCAATTGGGGACCCCTGCTAACATATAATTCAGAAACTCCTTTTGATGTGTCCAATAACCAACCATCGGATAGTCCACATCTATAGGTCAAATGTAATGTTTTACCAGGCTCTTGCATGACGAGTGGTTCATGTGGCCGCGGTATCCTTGTCTCTGTCTTCAGTGTTCCTCCGCAGTCTTCGGCTGCCCTTGGTAATCCGTTGCCATCATGGCATCTCACCTCTAGTCCCGGTAGATGATTTGTTAGCGACTGTAGGCAAGTCCACCACCAATCCCGCAGTCTTCAGAATATCCGCTGCTTCTTCTACTGTGTGGGCCCAATGGGCTTTCCCTTCTAGCTTGAACCACAAGCCGAAGAGAAAAAGCCATCTGTATCTGACCTTCGCGGAGCTCAACGCTGTCGTCACTGGTTTGAAATCCAATCTCTTCCTAAGCGTGGACGCTGCTAGGTCGGCATATGTTGCCACCTCATTATCTTCCCATCGCCAGGATCTCTGTTTCCTCGCTGCAGTAGCTATTTTCTCCTTATAGGCGTAGGAGTGGAAGCAGACAACGATGTTGAGTAGCTTGTTCCCCCTTTGGGTCCAAGAGATCTATGTGCCCGTTCTATATGTGGGCTGGGCTGAGAATCTTCACTTGGGGCGACTGCCTCTCCCCCAATAGCAGGCCACAAGTTTTTTTGATCACTGTTGGGCAGTCAGAGTATTCCTCTTTCTCAGGGATCCCTTTAAAGCGTAAGTCACAGCGCCTTGACCTGTTCTCCAGGTCTTCAATTTTATCAGCCATATCCTTGTGGCAATCTTGAACCTCTTTTAGGGTTTGTTGCTGAGTTCTCCACCGCTCCTCATGGGTATCCAATCGTATGTCTGCATTGTCTATTCTGAGGCCCAGCTCCACACATTCCTCACGGATCTCCTGCAAGGTCGCTGTGATTTCCATTTTGTAGTTTTTAATATCCTGTCGAAGCTCTCAGAACCAGGTGCGCAGCTCAGAACGGGAGGGGGGCTCTGAATCTGCCCGGCTCGCATCTCCTCCGCCATCACCAAAATTCACTGTGTTGCCCTCCGCCGTCATTTTGTGCCCCTCTGGGTCCAGATCCCCTCCGCTCTTGTTATAAGAGTATTTTTTAAAGTTGACAGATTTTTTTTTTGCCAAGGTCTAGCCTCAGGCCGCTGTCGAATTCTGAGCGTCCCATTGCAATGCAAGCGGACACGCTTTTTTACCCCGAAATAGCCCAGGTGCACGGAGAGCCCTGCTTTAGGTGACCAGCATGGGAAGAGACGTCACTTCCTCGACCTCTCATGATTTTAAAGACTTCTATCATATCCTCCCTCAGCTGTCTCTTCTCCAAGCCGAACAGCCCTAACCTCTTTAGTCTTTCCTCATAGGGGAGCAGTTCCATCCCCTTTATCATTTTGGTCGCCCTTCTCTGTACCTCCTCCATTGCAACTATATCTTTCTTGAGATGCGGCGACCAGAATTGTACACAGTATTCAAGGTGCGGTCTCACCATGGAGCGATACAGAGGCATTATAACATCCTCCGTTTTATTCACCATTCCCTTCCTTAAAATTTCTAACATCTTGTTTGCTTTTTTGACTGCCGCAGCACTCAGAACTGCCGATTTCAATGTGTTATCCACTATAACGCCTCGATCTCTTTCCTGGGCGGTAGCTCCTAATATGGAACCTATCATTGTGTAACTACAGCATGGATTATTTTTCCCTATATGCATCATCTTGCACTTATCCACATTTAATTTCATCTGCCATTTGGATGCCCAATTTTCCAGTCTCACAAGGTCCTCCTGCAATTTATCACAATCCGCTTGTGATTTAACTACTCTGAATAATTTTGTATCATCTGCAAATTTGATAACCTCGCTCATCGTATTCCTTTCCACATCATTTATAAATATATTGAAAAGTACGGGTCCCAATACAGATCCCTGAGGCACTGCACTGTTTACCCTTTTCCACTGAGAAAATTGTCCATTTAATCCTACTCTCTGTTTCCTGTCTTTTAACCAGTTTGTAATAACCTCCTACCAGCTATGTAACCACTGGTGGATGCAGCTGCATGCTTAATAGTATATAATCTATACACAGAAATATATAAGAGCAAATCACACAACCTGATGCAAGAAAAGCAATGCCGATCCCAACAAACTCCGAAGAATATTTGCATATCTGTGTGTGTGTGTGCATGCAGCGGCCGTTAGAACCACACAGCAGGAAGTCTCCCCCCAGCAGGTCCTAATCTCGGATCGCACACAGATGTTTCGATTTCTCTCTCTGTCTACTCCCCCTGACAGTTCCCCCCCCCCTCCCCCTGTACTCCCACTCACCCACCGAAACTTTTCCCCACTTCAGTTCTAGAGAAAGTACAGTCCCACCTGGCTGGATTTTTTTTTTTTTTTTGTTCTCACATTCCGTAAACCGTGAGGTAAAGGCATCTGAAACCCGGAGGCTTAGTCTCACCACCAAGTTTCTCGTGCCAGTCAGACTGAACTCGCTGTCTGTTTCTCTCCCCTTAACTCTCTTTCCTTCCCCTCGCTGCTTGTGTCCCCTGTCCGCCCCAGGATCTCCTGCCCTCCTTCTTTCTCTCTCTCTCTCTCTCTCCGAGCCTGTTGGCTTCACACGTCGAGATGTGCCGAGCCTGAGCGCTCAGCTCTTTCTCTCTGACTCAGTGTAAAAAAAAAAAAAAAAAAAAAAAAGTTCCCCCGAGCGGAGCCTGGGCTGCGGTCGGGCCCCCCCCACTTCCTGCCGCCCGGGTAGGTAAGCGCGCGCGCGCGGCTCCCGGAAGCCGCGGGCGCCGCCGCGCGTTGCCATGGCGACCGGGAGTCGGCCGTTCCCGCGAGGGCGGAAGTGATTCAGTTGGAAACCCAGCCTGACGGCGTAGAAGTCGGCCGCGGGTTCCTGTGGCGATCCACCGGAAGAGGGACGGGAGCGCGAGAGTGCCGGAAAGAAGGAAAACACTAGGGAGGGAGGGGGCGGGAGGCAGAGCACTACAGGAGGATCATCAGCGTTTATTAAACGCTCTTCCAGCTAAAGAGATCAAGGCGGTTACAAGTTCGAGCCTGTACCCAAGATACATACATTAACCAGGGTTATTTGAATAAGGCACATTACGGCAATGAAGAGCAAGGCAGGGAGGGATGCAAGAACCGAAGCGACTGAGAGTAGTTTTGCTACAGATTAAGTTTTTCCGTGCCGGGGACAATAATAAAAGGATAGGGTAGTAAAGAGAAGGATTTTGCTGTATATCAATGAGCCTTTTTTTTTGGGGGCTGGGTACTATAGAGCAGTGTTTCCCGACCTTTTCAAGCCCAAGGCACGCCTGTATTAAAACAAAAATGTTGTGTGGCACACCAACCTCCATGAAAGCAGGCAACCAAGACATGTAGAGGATTCAGATGGCCAGAAGAATAGCTAGGGAAGCACTGAAAGACCTGCCAGTCTCGCTATAAAGAGAGAGGCAGGAAGGGGGTCAAGACATATGTGATCCTATCACTAAGGACCAGTTCTCACTACATACAAGTGCAAGAGAAAAGAGAAGTCCGTGTGGCACAGGCAGGCAAGTCAGTTAGTTACCTTGGCTACCACATGTGGCTGCCAGAGTTCCTCCACTGCTGCTGCTGCTGCTTACACTCAGAATAAGTCATATCTAGTGCTCAGTGCATGTTCTGCCTGTCTTTTAAAGCCTAGGGGAAGACAAGCTAGAAGGACTCAAAGGAGGAAACTGAGAAGGGGGAAGAGATGTGTGCTGAACAAAGTGGGGCTCTGCTATCCATACTCTGCATGGTGCTTATTAATTTCCAAACCCCAGAGTTCATGCTGTAGCTAGGAAGGGGAGGCATGTGTGACTATACATGTTCTAACAAAGGAGCTTCTACAGGTTTAAGAACCTTTGCTGGTGGCTCTTGTGTCTATGAAGTGCTGAGAGCAGAGCCCAGGTGCTGGTCTGGATCTGAGAATCAAGCAGTGGTGACTTTTCCGTGGCACACCTGATCAGGTCTGAAGGTGCACCAGGGTGCCACGGCACACTGCTTGGGAAACACTGGCATAGAGACAACTCATATTTCAGCATTTTGGTCTGATCACTGCTACATTATACATATCAGTCTTTTTGGGCTCGGGTTCAGTAAGGCACCCAAGATAAAAGTTATCCGCTCTTCACTCTACCTTTTTACCAGGGAGTTTGTAAAATTTATCCCAAGACCTTTAGAAATAAGGGCCAACAAAATGAGCTGACATGATGAAGGGGTGATAACTCTTGAAAAGTAGTCACATTCCAATAAAAGGATCTCACCTATAACTATATTGCTGAATCATTTCTACCGCTCTAAGGACACAATTTATGCCTCATAGGTCACTGACCTGATGAAGGGAGGATAACTCTTGAAGGCTTGTCACAGATGTATTGAGTTAGTTTAGAGGTTCTCACCCTTTTATCCATTCTGACACATATGATGACAATGCACTACATACTAACATCATCTGAACCTAAAAAATTGCTAAATATGTTAAAAATGGCACAAAGGAAAAATAGCAATGTACTGTTATTAGAGTTTACTTTACTTTTTTACCTCACACTAGCATACAGATCGATGCAATATGGAAGCTCTAAAAAACCGGGTGCACATTTTTTTTAATGTATGCACAATCACTTCTGGACGCCCAATTTATTATTTATTTATTTTAAGTTTTTCTATACCGGCATTCACAATAGATATCGCATCATGTCGGTTTACAAATAACAAGTGGATAGGTAACAAAAAAGGTAAAAACTAATATTTATCTTAATAATAATAATAATCGTAGTAATAATAAAACATTAAACAAGAGAAGGCTAAGGTATGCAGTTACAATAAAACAAGGGAGTAATACAACTTGGAGCATAGAAAAGAAGCAGGGGATTAAATCGAAAGAACGTAAATGCCAGTCAATGTGCTTAAGGCATTAGTGAATTGTCTTTATGAGGTAGGAATATTAATTATAAGGTAGGGATATTAGTTGCCGTGAATAAGGCAAATAATAATACAATAAGCAAATACAATAAGCAAATACAATAAGAATACAAAAATACAATATGAAAATACAATAAGCAAATGAGCTGTCACACTAAAAAGGACGTGCTAGGGATAAATTATGCGTCCCTACTGCGTCCATGGTATCCAGCATCCAGGAGATATGGCTGTGCGTGGGTTAGGAAAACGGATGCTAAATTTACGAGCGTCTGTTTTATTCTGCAGCAGCTAATTTACCAACATAATATGCACACACAATATACACAGCCCAGAGCATGTATATTGTACATCCCGAAATTTTTTTTTTTATTTCAAGACTTTTTTTTGCATGGTACTGCTTTCTGTGGTTCCTCCTACTTAAGTATCACAATGCTACTAAGTAGGAGGAACCACAGGAAACAGCTTTTTTTATTTTTAAGCTGAGCCCTTGACATGCGGGAAGATTTTATGCCTGGTCCAGGGCAGGCGTAAAAGTTTACACATTAAAAAGCGTGCTTCATGCGCACAGGGATTTTTTGCGTTGTGGGGTAATAGCTAATAGCCTCATCTACATGGTATTTACATATGAGTGCTCTTAGCTATGGGGTAGATTTTTAAAGCTATGCGTGGGCATAGATTTATTCGCACAACCCGGCGCGAACAAAGCTACGCCCAATTTTATAACCTGCGTACCCTGCCGCGCACCTGTTCCCTCCGAGGCAGCTCTGAAATTGGAGCGGCCTCTGAGGGAACTTTTTTCCCGGCTCCCCCCCCCCCCCCCACCTTCCCCTCCCTTCCCCTGCCTAACTCACCCCCCAGCCCTAACTAAATACCCCCTACCTTTGTTCAGAAAGTTAGTAACTTGCTTGAGCCGGCCGGCCGGCTGCTGGCGCACCATTCCCCGGCCCAGGGGCTGGTTCGGAGGCCTCGGCCACGCCCCCGGAACGCCCACGGGCCAGCACCACGGCGCCGCCCCCGGAACACCCCTGAATGCCGCACCGCCCCTGACACGCCCCCACTAGCAAAGCCCCGGGACTTACGCGAGTCCCAGGGCTTTGTGTGCGCCGGCGGCCGATGCAACATAGGCGCGCCGGCATGCAATTCCCCTGCGCACGTAAATCCCATTTTGAATAGTCTGGACCGATTTCTGAAAGAATTTTGTCTTATCTTTGATGAACCTGGACGTTCGACTTCAGCATCCAATGAATTACTTCAGATCAGACAAGGGTCCCGTTCAGTGGGGGATTATGCCATTCAATTTCGGACTTTGGCGGCCGAACTCTGTTGGGGAGAGGATAGTCTTACTTCTATTTTTCAACAGGGATTGTCTGAGGCCATAAAGGACGAGCTAGCAGCCCGGGAACTCCCCCGAATCATTAGAGGAATTGATACGTCTGGCAATCCGTTTAGACCTACGATTTCAGGAGAGAGCATGAGAACGCGCATCGACTCGAAGACCATTTCACCTAGCACCTACATTTCAACGACCTCTTGAAATACCTAGGCCAGTGGAACCTCAACCCACATTTGAGGAACCTATGCAAACTGACAGGTGTCGACTCTCGCCTGAAGAACGACAGTGCAGGAGATTAAGAAACCTCTGTTTATATTATGCCGGAGCCGGACATTTTGCAAACAAATGCCCTAACAAGTCGGGAAACTCTTGGACCTAGGTTGGGTAGGAGAGGCCTTCCTGGGTCCCACCATTCCCTCTCCACAAATTTTAATTCCGGTTACTATCTCTTTTGGAGAACAGGCTGTGCATCTCCAGGCCTTCATTGATTCAGGGGCAGCCGGTAATTTCATTGAGGAGAATCTAGTTCAGCTTCATAACATTCCTACTAATCCGTTATAGACTCCTCTCTCTATCTCATCAGTATCAGGACAACCTTTGGGGATCCAAATCTCCTACATCACTAGACCAATTAGAATGAATTCAGGAGTGCTATACCAGGAATCCATTCAGTTTTATGTACTTCCTTCTTCCGTAAATCAAGTGATCCTAGCTCTGCTGTGGCTAAGGTTACATCAACCCCGGCTGGATTGGGCATCTCTACAATTGGCCAGTTGGAGCCTGTATTGTTTCCAGAATTGCTTAAGTCAAATCAAACCTTGCCAGATCTGCTCTGTGACTATGTGTTCAAATACTCAGTACAAGGACTTTGTGGACATGTTTAGTCTGCAAAAAGCAGAGACATTACCACCGCACCAATCCTATGACTGTGGCATCGACCTTCTTCCCCGTAAATCTCCCCCTAGAGGGAGAGTTTACACCCTGGCAGAGCCTGAATCTGAAGCCATGACACAGTATATCCAGGAAAATCTGGCTTGGGGATTTATTAGACCATCCTCCTCTCCAGCTGGAGCCTGGTTCTTTTTTGTCAAAAAAAAAGATGGGTCTCTACGACCATGCATTGATTATAGAGGGTTAAATAATATTACCAAAAAGAACCAATACCTGATTCCACTTATTTTCGAATTATTCGACCACATTAAAGGGGCCCAAGTTTTTACTAAGCTTGATTTGAGAGGAGCCTACAATTTAATCCGAATACGAGTGGGGGACAAATGGAAAATAGCTTTTAACACATGTGATGGACATTACTAATACATGGTAATGCCATTCGGACTTTGCAATGCTCCAGCCGTATTTCAAGCCATGATTAACATTATATTCCGAGATCTTCTTTATTCTCATGTGATTGTTTATCTGGATGACATACGAATTTTTTCAGGATCAAAGGAACAGCATCAGGATCACGTGTGGCAAGTACTCCAAAGTCTCTGAGAGAATAAATTATATGCCAAACTAGAGAAATGTTTATTTCATAAAGAACAACTACCATTCTTGGGATATATTGTCTCCAGAAAAGGCTTATCTATGGATCCAGAGAAAATCAAAGCTATCCTGGAATGGCCTCAACCAATAGGACTTAAAGCCTTACAAAGATTTTTAAGATTCTCCAATTATTATCAACAATTTATTCCAGCATTTTCTACTCTGGTGGCTCCACTCACCGCTCTGACCAAGAAAGGAGCCCCTATTCACAATTGACCGGATAAGGCCGTCCATGCCTTCCAAAGTTTAAAAGAGGAATTTGTAAAAGACCCTTGTTTGAGACGTCCCGATCCAACCAAACCTTTTATCCTGGAAGTAGATGCTTCAGCTTTGGGAGTAGGTGCCATTCTACTACAACCAGCAGATTCTGGGAAGTTACTGATTTGTGCATTTTTTTCCAATAAGTTCTCTCCGGCGGAGAAAAACTACACTATTGGAGATCGGGAGCTCTTGGCGATAAAGTCTACGTTTGAAGAATGGTGACATTTCTTAGAAGGAGCCAGACACACTATTACTGTTTACACTGACCATAAAAATTTAGTTTATCTATCACAGGCTCAGCACTTGAACCCTCAGCTGGGCACTTTTTTTTTCCAGCAGATTTAAGTTTAATCTCCATTTTTGACCTACACAAAAAAATCTTCGGGCAGACACTCTCTCTAGAAGCTTTAATCCTGATGACAAGCCTGAACCACCTCGACACATAATTGACCCAGCTCAAATAATACTCACTGCCACTTTCACGGTACCCATAAGTAAGACAGCGGTACCCAAATGTCTGAGACAGAGGATCCTTCGTTGGGCCCATGATTCTCACTTAACAGGGCATCCCGGAATTCCTCGCACCAGAGATCTTGTCTCATGACATTATTGGTGGCCCCAATGGAGAATGGACGTTAAAAGATACATGGAATCATGTTCCATTTGCGCTGCTCAGAAAACTCTTCGTTAGAAAACCGCGGGATTATTAAGGCTCTGCCCATTCCTAAAGATCCATGGACTCACATAGCCACCGATTTTATCACCGACCTTCCCCCTTCAGAGAAGAACATGGCCATTTGGGTGGTAATAGACCAATTTTCCAGAATGGTACATTTTATTTCTCTTCCTGGTCTACCTTCCACCGCAGAATTAGCCCAGCTATTCTTACGACATATTTTTCATTTTCATGGTTTGCCTATAAGCATTGTTTCTGATAGAGGTGTTCAATTCACGGCCCGATTCTGGAGGGAACTCTGCACAAAATTAAAGATCAAACTTGAATTTTCCTCAGCCTATCACCCACAATCTAACAGTCTCACCGAATGGATTAATCAATCCCTAAAGACCTTCCTCTGTAACAGCCTGGGGTAAAACTGGTATTAAGAAATATAGATGTCCTATAGACAAATCTCTGATTCCCTAACAATTTCTCCCTCCACTTATCCCAAAGTTTCAAAGTTAAGGTGACTGTAGGAGGCACACACTTTGGCAATTTGTGACTGGGATCAGGTAGCCACACCAACGTGGATGGAGCTATCCCTTGCATCAGCACCTTTTCCAAGGCCACCCATCTTTTCTCATTGCCGCTGAAGTGCCAGTCGATCACCACCTTGAGTTGCGCCCCTACATAATATCTAAGGATACAAGGTACTCCCATTCCCCCACTGGCCTTAGGCAGGTACATAACCTGCCTACCCACTCTAGGAGGTCTTCTCTTCCAAATAAAAACATAAGAACATAAGAAATTGCCATGCTGGGTCAGATCAAGGGTCCATCAAGCCCAGCATCCTATTTCCAACAGAGGTCAAACCAGACCACAAGAACCTGGCAATTTCTCAAATGCTAAGAAGATCCCTTGCTACTGCAATTACACAATTACTGTAATTACAGCACAATTACACCAGGCGTCGCGTGCCGGGCGTGTGCTCCCCTTCATGCTAACCTTTGTGCTCCTTCTAATATAATTATATTTATGTTTATGTTAATAATTTAACTTTTATTAATGTTATTTAGCTTTTTGCTTTGTTTAAAATTATTTCATTATTGATGTTTAAATGTATTAGACTAAGGAATTTTACTTCCTGCTCATTCTGTTTCATTGTAAACCGGTTTGATATGCATTTTATGCAGGAAAATCGGTATAAAAAAACTTAAAATAAATAAATAAATAAATACTGATGCAATTAATAGCAGTGGCTATTCCCTAAGTAAACTTGATTAATAGCCGTTAATGGACTTCTCCTCCAAGAACTTATCCAAACTTTTTTTGAACCCAGCTACATTAACTGCACTAACCACATCCTCTGGCAACAAATTCCAGAGCTTTATTGTGCGTTGAGTGAAAAAGAATTTTCTCCGATTAGTCTTAAATGTGTTACTTGCTAACTTCATGGACTGCCCCCCTAGTCCTTCTATTATTCGAAAGTGTAAATAACCGATTCACATCTACTCGTTCAAGACCTCTCATGATCTTAAAGACCTCTATCATATCCCCCCTCAGCTATCTCTTCTCCAAGCTGAACAGCCCTATTCTACTACAACCATAGGGGAGCTGTTCCATCCCCTTTATCATTTTGGTTGCCCTTCTCTGTACCTTCTCCATCGTAACTAATTCTTTTTTGAGATGCGGCGTCCAGAATTGTACACAGTATTCAAGGTGCGGTCTCACCATGGAGCGATATAGAGGCATTATGACATTTTCCGTTTTATTAACCATTCCCTTCCTAATAATTCCTAACATTCTGTTTGCTTTTTTGACTGCTGCAGCACACTGAGCCGACAATTTTAAAGTATTATCCACTATGATGCCTAGATCTTTTTCCTGGGTAGTAGTTCCTAATATGGAACCTAACATCGTGTAACTACAGCAAGGGTTATTTTTCCCTATATGCAACACCTTGCACTTGTCCACATTAAATTTCATCTGCCATTTGGATGCCCAATCTTCCAGTCTTGCAAGGTCCTCCTGTAATGTATCACAATCCGCTTGTGATTTAACTACTGTGAATAATTTTGTATCATCTGCAAATTTGATAACCTCACTCATCGTATTCCTTTCCAGATCATTTATATATATATTGAAAAGCACTGGTCCAAGTACATATCCCTGAGGCACTCCACTGTTTACCCTTTTCCACTGAGAAAATTGACCATTTAATCCTACTCTGATTCCTGTCTTTTAACCAGTTTGTTATCCACGAAAAGATATCACCTCCTATCCCATGACTTTTTAGTTTTCTTAGAAGCCTCTCATGAGGGACTTTGTCAAACGCCTTCTGAAAATCCAAATACACTACATCTACTGGTTCACCTTTATCCACATGTTTATTCACCCCTTCAAAAAAATGAAGCAGATTTGTTAGGTAAGACTTCCCTTGGGTAAATCCATGTTGACTGTTTTCCATTAAACCATGTCTTTTTATATGCTCTATGATTTTGATCTTGAGAACAGTTTCCACTATTTTTCCCGACACTGAAGTCAGGCTCACTGGTCTATAGTTACCCAGATCGCCCCTGGTGCCTTTTTTAAATATTGGGTTTACATTGGCCACCCTCCAGTCTTCAGGTACAATGGATGATTTTAACTAATAGATCAGAAATTTCATTTTTTAGTTCCTTCAGTACCCTAGGATGCATACCATCCGGTCCAGGTGATTTGCCACTCTTTAGTTTGTCAATCTGGCCTACTACATCTTCCAGGTTCACAGTGATTTCATTCAGTTCATCTGACTCATCGCCCCTGAGGAACTGGTATCTCCCCAACATCCTCATTAGTAAACACAGAAGCAAAGAATTCATTTAGTTTTTCTGCAATGGCCTTATCTTCCCTAAGAGCCCCTTTAACCCTTCGGTCATCTAATGGTCCAACCAACTCCCTCACAGGTTTCTTCCTTTGGATATATTTTAAAAAGTTTTTATTATGAGTTTTTGCCTCTATGGCCAACTTCATTTCAAATTCTCTCTTCCCCTATCAATGTTTTACACTTAACTTGACAATGCTTATGTTTTATCCTATTTTCTTCAGATGGATCCTTCTTCCAATTTTTGAAGGATTTTTTTTGGCTAAAATAGCCTCCTTCACCTCACCTTTTAACCATGACAGTAATCGTTTTGATTCCTTCCACCTTTCTTAATGTGTGGGATACATATGGACTGCGCCTCTAGGATTGTATTTTTAAACAATGTCCATGCCTGTTGAACACTTTTAACCTTTGCAGCTGCACCTTTCAGTTTTTTTCTAACTATTTTCCTCATTTTATCAAAGTTTCCCTTTTAGAAGTTTAGTGTTAGAGCTGCAAATTTACTTATTGTCCCCCTTCCAGTTATTAGTTTAAATTTGATCATGTTATGATCACTGTGGCCAAGTGGCCCCACCGCTGTTACCTCTCTCACCAAATCCTGCGTTCCACTAAGAATTAAATCTAAAATAGCTCCCTCTCTTGTTGGTTCCTGAACCAATTGCTCCATGAAGCAGTCATTTATTACATCCAGGAACTTTATGTCTCTAGCAAGTCCTGATGTTACATTTACCCAGTCAATATTGGGGGTAATTGAAATCTCCCAATATTATTGCACTGCCAAATTGGTTAGCTTCCCTGATTTCTCTTAGCATTTCATCATCTGTCTGACCATTTTGTCCAGGTGGATGGTAGTATACGCCTATCACTATACTCTTACCCAACACACATGGGATTTCTACCCATATAGATTCTACTGAGCATTTAGTCTCTTGTATGATCTTTATCCTGTTGGACTCTATACCCTCCCGGACATAAAGTGCCACACCCCCCCAAGTTGTTCCTCCCTATCATTGCGATATAATTTGTACCCTGATATAGCACTGTCCTATTGGTTATCTCCTTCCACCAAGTCTCTGTGTTGCCAATTATGTCAATCTCATCATTTGCTGCTATACACTCTAACTCTCCCATCTTACTTCGTAAACTTCTGGCATTGGCATACAGACATTTCAAAGTGTGTTTTTGTTTGTATTAACAACCTGCTTTTCAGTTGTTAGGGATAATTCGGAAATCATTAGCTTTGGTGATTTTTTACATATAGGCACTTGGACTGTGTTTGCTTTTAATGGAACTTCTCTGTTGGGATGCCCTAACTCTCTTGTTTCATTAGTATCCTTCAAGGATACATTTCTCCGAATCATGCACTGCTGAGCAACTGTCGGCTTTCCCCCTTGTTCTAGTTTAAAAGCTGCTCTATCTCCTCTTTGAAAGTTAGTGCCAGCAGCTTGGTTCCACTCTGGTTAAGGTGGAGCCCATCCTTTTGGAAATGTCTCCCCTTTCCCCAAAGGTTTCCCCAGTTCCTTACAAAGCTGAATCCCTCTTCCCTGCACCATCATCTTATAAAATAGTTTGCATTGCCATAGAATAATTCTTTCTTCGGGGATTAAAATTGGTAGAGTCTGGAAAAAATAACTCAGTCTGGGGAGAATGTTCATTTTAAATATCGAGATTCGACCTGACCAAGAAAAATGTGCTCAATCCCATGGCTGAAGATCCCACTGAATTGCTTCCCAAATCCTGTCATAATTAATCCTAAATAGGTCCTCTAGCCTATTCCCAATTTTCACCCCCAGATATTTGACCCCTGCGGAAGCAATTTTAAATGGGAAGTTACTCTTAATGGCGGCAATCTGATCTGGGGGAAGCGTAATGTTCAAGAATTCCGATTTCTCAGCGTTCAGCTGATAGCCAGATATCTTGCCAAATTGGATTAGCTCCTTCTTAACGATTCGACTGGGCTCGCTATAGTAAACAGGAAGTCATCTGCAAACATGGACAGTTTATACTCAGAATCACCAGTCCGTAGACCCTGGATCTCCCCAGTTGCCCGGATTTTAATTGCAAGTGGTTCCTAGTATAAGACGAACAACAGCAGGGATAGGGGGCATCCCTGTCTGGTACCTCTCCCTATTGGAAAAACTGGAGAGTAGCCCCCATTTACTTTTATACAAGCACTAGGGATAGAGTAAAGCTTCTTGACCCAGACTAGAAAGTTCTCTCCCACACCAAACTGCTCAAGTACAGCAAACAAGTACTCCCAATGTACTAAGTCAAATGCTTTCTCTGCATCAACCATGAGAAGTCCCAACGGGGTTGCGGTTTCCTTTGCCCACCATTTTAGGTCTACCACTTTCCTCACGTGTCTGCCGCTAGTCTTCCTGGGATGAATCCCATTTGGTCGGGATGGATCAAATGCCCCACTATCCTTCCCAGCCGCTTTGCCATAATATTTGCTAGTATTTTGAGGTATAGATTTCAAAGGGAGATGGGCTTGTATGACCCACAACCTGTATTAACTCTCCCTAGTTTTAACAGTACTGTAATTCCAGCTCTATTGGTATCCGAAGCTATGGTTCCGCTGTCTAGTAGGTCATTAAATGCCAGAGCTAGAGGCTGGGCTACCACATCTGCAAGTTGTTTATAAAAGCCTGCCAAGAAGCCATCTAGCCCAGGTCACTTACCCATCTTCAACTCTCTAATTGCTTTTAATACTTCCTCAACAGTTATTTTTTTATTGAGGCATTCTTGGCAGCGGAGGTCTACCTTTGGGAAATTGATCTCTCCCAGGTAAGCATTTATAGCAGATCTAGGGATATCTGTTCTTTGCTGATATAATTCTTTATAAAATTGGGAGAATCTAGCCCGAATGTCCTCGTTTACAGTTACCATAATGCCATTTATATCTTTAATTTTTTAAATTTGGTTATTCATAGCTCTAACTTTGAGGGACCTGGCCAAAAGCTGTAGCTTTATTATCTCCCTCAAAGTGCTCTTGATGCACTTTATCTAGTTGAAATGCAATAGACCTAGCATCTAAATCATGCAACTCTCTTCGCAACCTGTCTAGTAATCTCAGCAGGCAAAATTGCACAGTATGTTTCATCCTCCAGTAGATTTTCATTCAGTCTCCAACACCCCCTGGAGTCCATTTCAGGCCGCCCCGCAACATAAGCCACACTGCAGCGTGGTCCGACCACGTGATAGATTCTATTTCAGATTGTAATACTTTATTGACTAACGATTTCTCCACAAGAATAAAGTCTATACGGGAGTATATATTGTGAGCCTTTAAAAAAAAAGTATAATTCCTATCAGATGGGTGTAGCAGATGCCAGATATCAACTAGCTCCTAATCCAACATTAGTGCCTTTAGGCCTGCTCTGTTGGATTTCGAGGTCTCGCCCCCCTTCCCACTATGATCCAAAAACGGGTATCTCGTCATATTAAATTTCCCCCCTATAGTTAGTTGGCCTTCCGCCCATTGCTGCAATTTGGCTGAAAAAGCTTCCAGAAATTGACCTTGTCCCTTATTGGGACAATGTACATTTCCCAGTGTATACAAAGTGTTACCCGATCGAAATTTAACAATAATATATCTTCCATTTGTGTCTCTAATAACAGAAAGCACATCAACCACTATATTCCTTGCAAATAATATTCTCACCCTACAGTATTTATTGAGCTTAGATGCTGAGGCAAAATATTGATAGGGAAACTGTTGCGAGATCATTAACGCTCATACCTCTTCCTAATATGTGTTTCTTGACTCATTATTAAATCAGCTTGCATGTCGGTGGCATCTTTATATAGCTTTTTCCTCTTTAGATAAGTATTTAATCCCTTAATATTCCAGGAGATAATTTTTAGGCCCCCCAATCTTTCAAAGGTGGAAACCATTATCGTTCTTCTAATCAGCAGTACCCGTGAATTAAAGACCATGGCCTCTTGATCTTGCAAAGTTTGCCAAATGCACTCCAGTATTAATCCCACACATCTTCCCTGCTATTAATCAACTGTTGCCCTCCCTCCCTCCCATCCCTCCTCCTGTTCACCTCCCTCCTTCTCAAGGAATGACCACTCCAATCACCCCTAGTCACTCTTCTCCCTTCCCTTTTATCGCATCCATCGAAAAATCATTTAGAAAAGTTCCACTCTTATAATGTCTCTCCTGCGTAGAGACTCCAAACAAGTCTTTCAGGAGCTAAACAAAGGAATACCAGACTGCCAGAATACTGCCAGAAATCCAGTGAGCTTCTTGATCCATCCATAACATAGCTCAGCTGATGGTATCTCTCGAAGAGGTGGAGCCCCCTGAATTCTTTCTCAAACGTTTTCCTCCAGTTTGCACTCTCTGCCAGCGCGGATTGGAGCCCTTGCTTTCAGATCCAGAAGGGGAGTTTTCTCCGTCCCTCTTAGTAATTGTTGCGACTGTTGATGCTCGACGTCTCCACTCCGCCCTCCTCACCTCTTTGGTGACTCCCTCTTGCTCTAGTGGAAGATTGACTGCCGCGGCGTCTTTCGGCCGTCTTCCTCCGGCATCCCCGGAGCGGCTCGACGCTGCAATCCGCCATGATTCACAGGAGCCTAGGGGCGCGCGGTGCGGCCCCGACTGATGTACCAGCAGTGGCACGAACCTCAGGGGCGTCCCCCTGAGATGATGTTATCCATTCTGGATATAAAAAGTCTCTGTATTCCCTAACTATTCGAGTTAGCAAGGACCAGTTTCGCACTCTCCTAGCTATTCTGCTTCTTCGGACACCAGGGGTACCCGCTCCTCGGGGGCCTCGCTCTCCTTGTTTTTCAGGTCACAGTCAGGAACCGGTACTTGCTCCTCGAGTGCCCATGTTCCCGGACTGGTTGCTGAATACCTCTTCTGCCTGAAAGTCATCTCTGCCTACAACACCAGTGAGTTACCATCTCTCTCTCAGAGCTTTCCTCCAGCTCCTGGGCTGCTTCATGAGACTATTGTGTGAGTGTTACCATCAAGGCTCTGTTCCTGTACTCTGCATATCCTGCCTACTCACTATATTCAGTTTCTCTGCAGCTCAGTATCCAGGATCACGGTTCCAGTATCTGAGGGACTACAGCCCAGCCGGGCCCTTCCAGCTCACTACTGCCACCTCTGGTGGTTCAATATACTGTTTAATAAAAGAACTAGTGTGTGTCTATCTCCTAACTCTGAGCCTGACCGGTGGTCCCTTTCGGGATCTTCTCCCGGGGGCGTGGTCATCTGCCACCGGCCCAAGGATCCACCCACAACTACCTCAAACACCAACAGAGTGCTAACTCTCACTACAGTAATAGCCAGGCCGGTGGCCTACAGGATCTTTTTCACTTCCTCCACTGTCTTTACTCTTGAAATAACTCCTTTAATGGTCAATTGCAGGCCGAATGGAAAACGCCACTTATCTAAAATGTCCATTGCGAAGTGCCATCACTATTTCTCAGAACTCACGCCTCTATTTTATATCCTTGCCACGTGATCTCTTTCATTTTTCTTGCTTGTGACATCACTCTCTCCTTCATGCTGTATTCATGAAAATATACCACAATATCGCGTGGCTGGTTCCCAGGGGGTCTTGCTAAAGATCTATGGGCTCTATCCAATACTAAATCTGGGCTCCCCTCCTGGGGTTCATTCGCGTAAGATCACATATGTCCTTAATCACTGTGTTACAGTCAAAATATGCAGCTTCCTCGGGAGTACCACAGAATCGCAGCTTACCCCTCTGTTTTCCAGGTAATCGATCCATTCTCGCAATAAATTGTTATCATCTTGGAGCTGCTTGACCTCCCTCTGTAATTGCTCATGCCCTTCCTCATTTTCGGCCACTCAGAGCTCCATCGCCTCTATCCTGCCTCCCATCGCCTCATGTTCACATTGTAAGTCGGACACAATTGATTTGATTTCTTGTTTAAGGGAACACATATCGGCTTTCAGCTCCCCGAACCAGGCTTGAAAGTCATCTCGAGTTAGAGGTAAGGTCACAGGGAGATGGGCCTGAGTGCAGGTGTTGCTGACCTTGGGTGTCTCTACCTCACCGCCGCCATTTTCCCCCTCCTCTGCGATCAAGACCTCTGTGGGCCTTGGTGCCACGTTCTCATATGAAAAATGCTTCAGATCAATCGATTTTATCCGCGCTGATATCTTGCTTACTTACTGGCTCTTTTTAGATGTAATTCCTCGTTTTTGGCAGTCCAGTGCTTTTAATGTGCGGTGGATTCTATACTCGGGGTCGGGAGCGAGTTCTCTAGGCGGCCATTCGGTAGCATGACGTCACTTCCTCTCACAACAATGGATTTTCCAACATCACACAGTATGCCCTGGCGGGTTAAATTAAGAAATTCAGTGGAATGTGTTTCAATGAATCATCTTTACTTTAATTCATTATAGAAACCTGTGCATATACTTTTTACATAATGTTCTGATGTCATATGCCTTTTAAAACATGATGAGTTACGTACAGAAAAGCTACCATCTTCATTCAAAGGAATAAACCGGTGAGGCGGTTCAGATGTAAGAGCGTCAGAATTGGTGCAAAACAGGTATCTTTTGAATAAGTGTGAGGAAGTATGAACTTTAACTTATTGTGTTCTCCTACATGTATTTTTTCAATTTTAATATATTGCAGCTAATGGCGCATAAAGGTGAACAACATTGGCGAATGCCCTTGAAGCAATGGCGAGCGAAACATGGCGCTATGTCAGACAGGTTTTTGCTGAGCAATACAAGTACATATAACTAACTAAATATATATATATTTAGTTAGTTAGTTAGTTAGAAAAAGCACTTAGCAGTTTGGAATACTGGAATTTCTTGAATCAAACTGCACACCAAAATGTGCTCTTAGATCTGTTTGTTTTTCTCTAGCACCTTTGGTTCAATAACTCCTCCCTGAAGAGGCAAGTTTCCATAATAATGCCAGATAGGAATTTAACCTGTTTCCAAAGAGCAGATTTATCAAGCAAAGTCCCTCTAATGCTAGACTACCCACTAAATTTCTTAATCTAAAAACAGATTCAACAATCAAGCTATAACAGCAGCTATTTAAAGGAAAAAAAACAACAGGTAAGGAAATTTAAATAAAAACTGATTCAAAAGCAAAGGAGAAAAAAGCAATAGGAAAAGAAATATAAATAACAAATACAACCTCCATATAATAGCAGCTATTTAAAGGGAAAATAACATTGTTTGCTGGCACCTTTAACAGAGCTCATCGACTAATGATTGTATTTTCTGTAGTTGATCTGTCACAATGAGCTCGCGTGAGCTCATAGAAACATAGAAATGACAGCAGAAGAAGACCAATCGACCCATCCAGTCTGCCCAGCAAGCTCCCACACTTATTTTCCCATATTATCTGTTTCACTGACCACCAAGTTCAGGGCCCTTGTTGGTAACTCCTTAAGTACATTTTCAGAAGGCCCTCCACTGGGCCTATTTCCGGTGCCATGTTGTCTTCTCCACTGCTGGGCTTATCCGTCCCCAATATTTTTGATCTTCCAGCCTTCTCATCCGTTTTTCTAATTATGAAATTGTCCATAAAAACCCGCATACAGACTTTTGTTTATATTTTTTTGCAAAGTGCTCTGGTAAAAGCAGATATTTAACAAATACTGCTGACTCCTAGGGAGCAAGGCTTCAGAGCATCTACTCAGGATGATGTCATTGCCATGCCCTCACTATGTGTCTGCTGTTTTGAAATATTTTATTGCTGTTTGGAAAAGTTTTACATTTTTATATGCGTTCTTAGTTTTTGAATGTTATTATATTCATCAGCTGTTTGGAAATATAGTTTTACTATTATGATGTTTTATACTTGATTTTATTATTTGATGTTTTATGAGGAATGGTGACGTTTCTGTTTTTCCATTGTTGCACTGCCTACAGATTCTGGTTTGTGATTTCCATTTCAATTTTTGTCTGCACATTTCTATTTATACTTTATGGTCTCTTTATTCTGTATTTAGTGTGTCTTTGTTCTCTATTTGGTGTGGTATGTCTGGTGAGGTGAGGTATTCTACTAGCAGGGATCTATAGCAGCCTGGCTTGTTCTGTTTTCCTAATATGTGTTGGTGTTTTAGGACCAGACTTTTAACCGGAACTAGAAGATCGGATCATTTCACTCCAATATTAAAGGAACTTCATTGGTTGCCTGTTAAATACAGGGCTCAACATAAAGTTTTATCCTTAATCCATAAAACTCTTTATAATGAAAAGATTGGATGGTTAACCTCAGCATTACATGTTCATATTCCATCAAGAATTACAAGATCAGCAGGTACAGGGATGTTACCCATACCATCTCTTAAAATTGCTCATTTAAACAATGTGATGCTGGAAAATCCATTGTTGTGAGAGGAAGTGACGTCACGCTACCAAATGGCCGCCTAGAAAACTCACTCCCGACCCCGAGTATAGAATCCACCACATAGTAAAAGCATCGGACTGCCAAAAACGAGGAATTACATCTAAAAAGAGCCAGTGAGTAAGCAAGATGTCAGCGCGGATAAAATCGATTGATCTGAAGCATTTTTCATATGAGAACGTGGTACCAAGGCCCACAGAGGCCTTGATCGCAGAGGAGGAGGGGGAAAATGGCGGCAGTGAGGTAGAGACGCCCGAGATCAGCAACACCCGCACTCAGGCCCATCTCCCCGTGACCTTACTGTGGAACTCTCTACCGCAGGAATTAAGGATGGAATCAGTCATTAAAATATTTTAAAAGGGTATTAAAACATGGCTATTCGCACAAGCCTTCTAAGAATGTTAACTAAATGATTTTATACCCCTTTTAATATTTATATTTATATTTACTTTTATCTTATTTATACTTTTACTGGTCTGTATCTTTTAATTGTGTATTTGTTAATAATTATTTTATTATTTTAATTGCTTTTATTAGTTTATTATGAAACTTTGTATTTATTTCTTTTCATTTAATTTCGGAAACACAAATATTTTTAAATGAATATTTGTTAACTAATGTAAACCGATGTGATATGTCCTCAAGAAACATCGCTATATAAAAATTAATAAATAAATAAAATAAATACAAATTTGCAGTGTTGCCTTTTCATAGGTAGGGTTGTTACTGTTTGAGTGCTGGTAGTTAATACTGTTATGTTATAGGAAGTTTACTGTATCATTGTATTTCAGTTTATTTGTATACTCAAGGCTTTCTGAGAGCCAAACCCATACCCAATATTCCTTACAATAGGCCTAATACTATATGGGTTCCAAGTGTCTATTTTTGCAGAGATTTCTGGTTGGCACCATAGCAGCGAATGTGCTTCTGTACAACAAAATGTTGCTGCTAAAGGGCAGATGGCACTATTTTTACATTTCAATAGGTAGGGCAGGAACACCTAGGGAACGCTTCTGCCTTATTTAGGTGTTTTGGATCCATGGATGGGGTAAGATAGGTTCAGGAGGGTGTGTCAGTTTTAAGATTTTGGATCACTAGAGGGCTTTTTTTCAGTGGGGGAAGTAGAGCCTGGGACAGAGTGTGACTGACAATTTCTTCTATGTTGTTTATTGGGAAAAACAACAAAATATAAGTGTTAAAAAAAATAGAACAGGGGCGGGGAGCACAGCACTGTAATTGTTTGCACAAAAATGCTAGCACCGGCCCTAACTCCATTTTGCAGAAAAACTTCCTCCATCTTAGATAGAAGAGGCTCCAAACTCCCCCATCTGCCATATCATGATCTGGGCCCAGGCACTTGCAGCACATCTCATGGGTACTGGTGATGGACATCCAGTGCACCCAAATGCTAGTCCTGGGGGAATTCTGCGCAGAATTCCCCCCTGCGCAGAATTGCCAAATTCTGCACAGAAAAAGGCAGAGGAGACCCTGGCATGCCACAAATTCAGCGTGCGGATGAAGACCCACATGTGCCACGGGACACTGGGACACTTGATGGACTCTGGTCCATCAAGCTAGGTTGAGAGAACATTGCACAAATCTCATCTTTGGGTGAGTTTCCTCACTCCGTAGGTCATCAAATCTTCACAAGAGACCACTGTTCTGTTCGTACGTCTCATGTTGAATGTGAAAGTGGGCCCTAACCCCCTACACTAATACCTAATCCCCACCTCGAGTTACTAGGTGGGCTTCCCATAGGGATACAAATACCTGTCTAGGGAGGAGGCACTACAGTAAGGTTCTCTCTCTCTCTCTCTCTCTCTCCCAGTTAAATATAGAATTCAGTATAAAATCATCATGCTAATACATTCCTTGCTAAACAGCATAGATTCTACTTGGCTGTGTTCCACGTTGCAAGTCTATAAGCCTCAGAGAGAGCTTAGGTCAGCGGGGAAAAAAACCTACTGGAAGTCCCGTCAGTAAAGAATGCAGCACTGAATGTGACAAGAAACAGAGCCTTCTCAGTTGTCAGCCCTATTTTATGGAATGCTCTGCCTGATCCTTTAAGGCAAATACCCAGTCGAAAGGAGTTTAAAAAAGCATTGAAAACTCACCTGTTTCAGGAAGCATTTAGGGATATTGAACCTTTTAGTCAGAGTAAGTAGCATTAGGTGAGTCGTTTTTTAGACATAATTTTATTATTGACCAGTTGATATTTAAAATACTTTTATTTTACTTAATTTCTGTTCTTTAAGTTTTTAAACATAATTGCCAATTTCTTTATCTTTACGTCACCTTAATTTTTATGTTATTGATAATATAGTACATTGTATTTTTATTCTTACTTTGATGAAATTTTGTTTTATTATCTTATTTAGGTATCTTATATTTAAACCTGATTTTGATTTTGTTTTTATAACTATATTATTGTAAACCGCTTTGGTCAGTATCAATACTGGTAAAACGGTATATAAATATGCTAAATAAATAAATAAATAAATTACTTAAAGACTGTCATGTAAATTGTGTTATTTTGACCAATATAAACTTTGCAGAATTTTGCAGAATTTTAAGTTTTTGTGCGCAGAATTTTAAATTTTTTTTGTGCAGAATTCCCCCAGGAGTAAAATGCAGACCTTGAAACTAGAACACAACTAGCCCTCTAAGAGAGAATTCTACACGAGCAAAATAAACAAATACCATCATAACCCCAGAATGCTATTCTCAACAGTGCAAAGCCTCACCAAATCTGCAAATGAAACAAGACCACCAACCAACATAATTAAATGCAATGAATTCACAGACTTCTTTACCGAGAAAATAAATAACCTAGTAAAGAACAATCTCAGCATAAACACCCATAATATAAAAATGCTAACCAAACCAACCACAAGCTGGTGGAACTTCGAGCCGGCCTCCTCACTGGAAATACAGACAATCATCAAAAAAATGAATCCAGCCAATCATCCCATTGACAGTATCCCCATACCAACAATCAAGCTAATCGAGCCCGCAATAACCAAAACAATAACCAACATAGTGAACCTTTCCCTTGCAGAAGGAAATTATCCGGATTGCTTAAAGTCAGCAATAATTAAACCCCTATTAAAAAAGAACAACCTGGACCCAGAAAACTTACTAAACTATCGACCCATATCCAACCTACCTTTCATTGCCAAAATCATCGAAAAAGTCGCCCACAACCAGCTCTCTGAACACTTAGAAAGGAACAACATTCTACACCCCTCACAATATGGCTTCAGAAAAAACCTAAGCACAGAAACACTACTACTCTCATTAAATGACACCATACTCAGAGGTTTCGACAAGGGCCAAAGCTACCTGCTAATCCTACTGGACTTATCAGCTGCATTCGATACAGTAAACCACACAATCCTTCTGGACAGACTAACTGAAATAGGCAGAGGCGGATTGGCCAATCAGGGGATTGGGCATCCCCCGGTGAGCCGATCGCTCCAGTCACGTGGTCTGCCGTGCGCAACCGTGACAGAGCCACGCTCAGCAGACCACGAGACGTGTCCTGGGCCAGCCTGGGCGGCGACTATCCGGGCCGGTCTGACATCGTGAGTCCGCCGCTGGAAATAGGAGCCACCGGTAAAACTCTACAATGGTTCACATCATACCTAACTCACAGAAGCTCCCAAGTAACATTCAACAACACCCTCTCAAAGAAAGGAACCCTCAACACAGGAGACCCACAAGGATCAGCACTATCAGCAACACTATTCAACATTTACCTTCTTCCAATTTGTTACCTGCTGGATTGCCTTGGTCTGACACATTTCCTATACGCAGATGACTTACAAATACTAATCCCATTACACAACACCTTGGAAGCAACATACAAAAAAGTAGCCAAACATCTATCAGAAATTAAACAACTGCTAAATGATCTAAAACTCATAATAAACATAGATAAAACAGAAATAATCATCCTAGAGAGGAAAAACAACAATGCTACTTGAACACCACTCAAAATGGAGAACCCAAAATCTTCAATTTCGCCAGTCACACATGCAAGAAACCTGGGAATCAACATCGACAGTGAACTATCCTTCAAGATCCACATCACTAACAAATTAAAAGAAGGATAGTAGGATAACACAAATTACTAACCCTAAGACGACTCAAACCCTTCCTTTCTCAAAACAACTTCAGAACAGTTTTACAACTACTCATTTTCTCCAACCTCGACTACTGCAACTCCTTACTATTCGGCCTACCCCTCACCACAATCCGTCCACTACAAATCCTACAGAATGCAGCCGCTAGAATACTAACAGTAACAAAAAAACATGACCATATCACCCCATCCCTCATGGCGCTGCACTGGCTCCCAATTAAATATCGAATAGACTACAAAATACGAACAATACATCACAAAACAATCATAGGACTGCATACCAGCTTGTTACCTAAAACGATCGAACTACATGCCCCAAAATGAGCCCTTCGCTCGACAAACAAAGGCCTCCTAAAAATTCCTCCCACTCGAACCACGCGACTCACCACAGCTCGAGAAAGAGCCATATCCATTGGAAGGCCCAAGCTATGGAACTCCCTGCCAATCAAAATAAGAATACAACCCAACCTAAAAACCTTCAAGAAGGACCTAAAAACATAGCTATTCACCAAAGCCTACTTTGATACTCAATGAAAACCATACATCTGGTTTCACAACCATCAAACCTAGCGAGACAAGGACACATTAAATACTACAAGCGAATTTTACACTTTCTGACTCACACAACTCTAAGAAGCTTGACAACCATCCCAACCATAACATTACTATAACCTCTCACAGAACATATTGTAATATCTAACCGAAATCTGTAATTGTATATTGTTTCTTTGAAAATGAACACGTTGATATGTTAACCTGCTAACACGTTTGTAAACCGTTGTGATGGCAAACCCAAACGACGGTATATAAAAACCCACAAATAAATAAATAAATAGTGATGGCTGACTTTTTGGCCTTTGGCTTTTCCTCTGACATTTTTTGTATAAATAGTTTTTTTTAAATATCACTTATAAATACTGTTGAGGGGCTACCTAGGAAGCAGTTGAGGCAAAAAAAAAAGGCTGCAACGAGGCAGTAAAACAAGCAAATCTCAGAGAGAGAGAGATGGTATACATCCATGCAGTAGCTCACACAAAAAGAGTGGCTCACAAGGCAGCAAGTACCATTTTACTGAGCTCTAAGAGATGGGTCTGTTCGGTGCTGTTGGACGGTATCAGCACAAGTCACAGCTGATTTTTGCCCTGCTTGATCACAGAGAAATAAAAATAAATATAACTGAGGTTATAACAAGTTATTGATACTCCTGCTCTAAAACAAAAAAAACAAAACAGTCCTGCCAGTTCTCAACCCACAAACCAAAAAAAAATAAAAAAAACTAGGTCAGACCTGAACACTTCACTTGAGCTCTGAAACTTTAAGAGTTAATCCAAAGATGCTGGCTCATGTTAATTCCCATCCATGAATGAAAGCTAGCCAAAACGAAACCTCCCGTCAATAAACAGCCAGTCAGAATCATCCTCCGCAGGGCTGAAAATCACCTCCATCATCCCACACAGGACTACCCAGATTACTGGCATCGAAAGGCAAAGAAACCCGTTGAGTGCAGAGCAGTTTTTTTTGTCACTTATCTGTAAGTCCTCTATGCATGTACTTCTCAATTTCTGACCGAAATCGGTGATCTGACCGTCATCCCCTGACTTTCTGCCTGAGATGAACAGGTAACATGCTGTAGGTGTGCTGTGAGAGACATACCGAGAGAAGGGTTTCAATCAGATGAATTGATTAGTTGGCATTTCCCCACCCTCCCTTCAGCTCTCATACACACGTAAGTTCTGATTTTAGTGTCTCTGCCCACAGTGACATGGAACCTGGGCCACTCTACCGCACGGTGTGGGGAAACATTCACTGTGTCTTGGAAATAAAAGCTTTAAAAATAACATTTCTAGTGTGTGAGATGTATGGGCTTCACAATAAGTGGACATAGGCTATGTGGTGTACTTTTTATTGTACAACAGCACAACCGCAGAGCATTTTAGGTTGAGAGAACTGAGATAACAATGTAGGGGCCAATTTTGAAAATACGGGCAGGGCTTGCACGTTGCACAGGCCCTGCAAGTAAATGTTCAGAGGGGAAACTCTCCATGGAGTCTCCCTTTGAAAGTTTCTGGTTCGCCGGCCGGCACTGCAAAGTTGGCGCCATAAATTATCCAGGCCTTCCTTGCTGGCCCTGCCTCTTTAACGGCACAGGCGGGGACGATGCTATAATGAGGCAGGGTGAGGCAGCTGCTTCAGGCAGCAGAATTGTTGAGGCGGCAAAAACAAAATGCCCCTCTCAGAACGCTACTGTGGCATCTGCCTGCCCCTGCCGCCGCTGCCGGTAGTAGAAATGAGGAGGGTCGCTGCCGCGGGCCGCCACAGGCCAGGTCGGCGGCGTGGAGAAGGGAGGAGGGATGATGGTGACCACTGGAGGCCAGGCCGGCGGCGTGGAGGAGGGAGAAGGGACGGGGGCGGAGCGAGAGGGGACTGCACGAGCAGGGGGTGGAGCGAGAGGGAGCGTGGCGGGGGGGGGGGGGGGGGGCGCCATCTCGTCCCTCACCTCAGGTTACAGTTTGCCTTGAGCTGCCCCTGGACATAGGTAAAGGTACCCATAGAGGGGGAGGGCAGTCTGCGGCCTCTGATTTTACCCAGGTAGCTGCTTGGTCACTCAGGTAAAGCTTTTGAAAATGTTCATCACAACATGCATAACATCCCCTCACTAACAGAAGAATCTTCTCTCAGCAAATATGAGTAAAACAACGGCAAGCTAAATGCAGCATGTGTCTCTCTCCTAAACTTACGCAAAGTAACATTCTTATAAAAGAAAAAGGTACGGAGGCAAGATGGCGACATAGGCAGGACGCTGATCGCTAGCTGCTGCCCGATTTTTTCCTCTTTTTACTTTTCTTATTAAAGATATGCCTTCGAAAAGGAAAGGTAAAGTAAGGATTTTTCCACCGGAATCTTTACCATCCCCCCGGGACAACTTGACATCTTGCGATATATGCGCCAGCTGGATTTGCAGGAGGGAGCCGGGGAATCCGATGTGAGCCCCTGCGGGGGAGAGCGGGGAGCTCCTGCGGATGAGGCGTCTCTCGGCCCCGAGGCCAGACCGTCTCCGGCGCAGCGTGACCCCGACTGAGTCACTCCCCAGGCGCAGGTCGATGACGCGGCCGGTGCGACTGGGGGGGGGGGGGGGGTGTTGGAAGCTGACCCGGAGCAGACGCTGAGTGTGGGGGAGCCCGCCCGAGAAGGCAGCAGTGCGGTCGGTGCGGGAACCTGGAGGAACCCAGAGCTGGCGGCCTGCCTTGGAGGGGGAGAGGAGGAGGCTTCACCAGACGGAGTCCTGATAAGAACACCACCCGGCGTCGATGGCGAGTCCCTAATTCCAGCAATAAGACCGGAGGCAGTGACGCTTGAGTCAGTGTGGGATTTAATGGCTGGTCAAGGACAAGCTATGAAAAGACTCGAGAATAAAATGGATTCTCTGAATTACAACTTTCAACAAAGAATACTTGAAATTCAAATACAAGCCACTGAGACCACTAATAACGTTTCAGAGGCTGAAAGTAAAATTCAGTCCCTTCAGGCTGTAAATGCAGCGGTGGTGAGAGAACAGATGGCTTGTTCTAGACGCTTAGAAGTCTTAGAGAACAACATAAGGCATCTCAACTTACATTTTTTGAATTTCCCTAAAGTAGCTGGAGAAATTCCTTTTTTGATATTAAAGAGACTCTTTAGGGAAGGTCTGGGATACATTGATGAAATTATGCCGTCAATTTTTGTAAGTTTCTGAATAATAGACCTTCCACTACAGGGACTGCTCTTGTTCCAACTATTCCGATGAATAGAAAATTCTGAAATGGACATACTAGAAAGAAGTACATTACTTGTGGCGTTTATTACTGTGCAAGACCTAAATGGAGTTATGCGAAATTACTTTAGAAAATGTCCTTTATTATTTTACGGTCAAGCCATAAGAATATACCTGGATCTAGCGCAGATCACACAAATCAGAAGGAGAGAATTTCTATCCTTAAGGCAGGTTGTTGTATCTCTAGGCTATACTTTTATGCTTTGCTATCCTTGTAGGTGTACTTTGAGAAAAGGAGATGAATGTTTTATTTTCTTCCAAGTAGATCAGCTCCGTCGGTTCATAGATGCCCGTAGACCAATTACATCTTCCCTGGCTGACTAGTAAGGGACAATGCAAAGATATGATTCCAGTTAGTCCTATGTTAATGCTATGATGTATAATTAATTCTTAAATTTCTCTCATTTTGTTTTCTTTGCCTCCTTTGAGTATTAGGGGATTTTCATGTAACATAAGATAGAATTGTGAAAAGGTAGTAATTACGTTGGAGTTACTTTTTAAATTTTAAGTTCCAAGAGAAGAAACTGGATATTCAATTTGTTTCATGTATGGAAATGATTCTTATTTTGAATTTATTTCCCTGATATTCAGAAGTCTGTAATTATACCTAACATATTTTCCTTTATTGTAATTGAAAAATGATAAAGAATAAAAAAAAAAAAAAGAAAAGGTACCACAAAGAAAAACAATTAACTAACTTTATCATTCCTGATTACTTATATTATTTGTGCCAGCTGAGAAGGATCTGTGGATTTTTAACTCAAGCTGACTTTTTTCGTCATTACCCCAACAACATGCATAGATTTTCAGCCTTTACAGAGAACCCCTTAATTCAATTCTCCAGCCAGCGGGTCTCTCCTAACCTTATTGTAACCTGCTTTCGAAGTGGCTGTCCAGTCTACCAGTCCCTGGTGCAAGCAACAGCCACTAATGGAGGTACTAATGCAGGCCTCAGCCCTGGGGGTACTACAGGATTGGTTTGAGAAACATTGATCTAAATAGCCAACAATACTAGCGAGGCCGTAGCCACCGCCGGTGGAAGGGTGTCCAGCTGCCCTAGGCGGTGATGCTATCGGGTGATCTCGCTCTTTTTCTGTAGTCGCACACGACAAATGACCCCAGCTCCTCAAAGAAACACATAACCCAAAAACAGAAAAACGCCCTCCAGCTCCCTGCCTCACCCACGCCACTTCTCATTTCGCCTGTCCTTTCAAAACCGCCGCCCTTACCGGCTACTCTGCTGCGCCACCCATGTACAACACATTAGGCCAAGGTCTAACCCTCCTAATACTCCCACCTGGCCCTGGCCATTGCCCAAGCATTCAGCCTTCTAGATTTATTTTATTTTATTTTATTTATTTGTCGTGTTTTTTACACCATCATTCGGTTTCGCCATCAGAACGGTTTACAGAAGGTAAGTTACGGTGTATAGTCATCAAGTCAGTTTACATGTTCGTGATAACAAGTGCAGATACAATTAGGATGGGGTTAGAGGGTGGGGTGGTAGGGTAGGAAGTAATTGGGATGAGTTGAACAGGTGAGTTAGTGAAACAGGGCGGACAAATAGCTAATAAGCAGTTAACTATGCTCTTTAACTCGTTATAAATGTCTTAGAATTTCGAGAGGTTGTAGAAATGTCATTGTTCATGGGGTGGGCTGTAGTTTCTTGTTGTTGGTGTGCAATGGTGTCGGACGGTGCTGTTGTTGGTGTGAGTTTGTGTAGGCTTTGGTGAACAACCAGGTTTTTAGTTCTTTTTGGAAGGTTTTTGTGTTGGGTTGCGCTCTTAGTTCGGTTAGGAGTGAGTTCCATAGTGAGGGGCTGGCGATGGATATAGCTCCCTTGCAAGGGATTATAGATCCCTTGCATACCCTGCCAGACAGACCTGACTCCATGAGTGCCTGCATTTCTACTTCTAATTAATTACAGAATTGTAACCAGCCATTTTCTATTTCCATTTATTTTTCATTCAAATATTTTTACTGAATGTAAACAAAGGCAACAGACAGAGTGTAAGGAGTTCCTTATATACCATGCCAAGAATAGTACAAACCTTAGTTTAACAAAGATTTCCATTTATTGTTATATCCCACCAAATCCCAAACTGAAAGCAGCCCAAGGCAGTTTACAACAATCAAGAAAGTACATAGCATGAACATAAGAACATAAGAACTTGCCATGCTGGGTCAGACCAAGGGTCCATCAAGCCCAGCATCCTGTTTCCAACAGAGGCCAAACCAGGCCAGAAGAACCTGGCAATTACCCAAACACTAAGAAGATCCCAAGCTACTGATGCAATTAATAGCAGTGGCTATTCCCTAAGTAAAGTTGATTAATAGCCGTTATTGGAATAAAGCTGTTAATAGAATAAAGTTTAAATCAGGGGCCTCAAACTTTGGTCCTCAAGGGTTGCAAAACAATCGGGTTTTCGGGATATTTCTAGTGAATTTGCACGAGATTGGAAACTTGGGGGTCGATTTTCAAAAAATGCACGCGGGTGTCCATGTGCCCGCAGTTCCCGACGCATTGCATGCGCCAAGCACATTTTTAAAACGGCCCGTCACCGTGCACATGTTATAAAATACGATTCCCACGCGCATGTGCGGGTGGGTGTCATCTAACGCACGCAAGGGGGGAGATTTTTAAAAAATACACGCATTGACGTGAGTAGGCCTGTCCCAGTTCCCTCCCAGTCCACTCCAATTAAGGAGCGGACTGAGAGGGAACTTCTCTGAACCCCCTTCCTACTCTGCCTCCCTTTCCCCTTCCTTCCCCGACCCCTAAAACCCCTTTAACTACCTGAACAGATGAAGTAAGCGCTTCCCCAGGATCAGACCTAATGGCTGCTGTACCAGCCTGCGTCCGTCCCGCCCTGCCCAGACTCTGCCCCCAGCCCGGCACTTCTGCCCGTATCAGGAGATACGTGCGTGGCCGGGCCATTTTTTAAAAATTGCTCGGCACGTGTAAGGCCTGGCCACACGCGTATCCCATGGTTTTTATGCACGCTGGGCTTTTAAAATTCGGGGGAAAGTGTGCATGGAAATGAATATTTTTTTTTAATAACTTTTTATTTAAACTAAGTGCATACAATTCTTAACAATCACATGGTACTTTGAGACAGAAATCATAAAGTTAACATAATAATTTGAAAAACAAGAGCACAAGTTAACCAATAACTCTTTCTTCACACACAGTATGAAGCCCAGATATTATTATGACAAAAAAAACAGGGACCAGCTAGCGTCCAATATATTATCACCAATTAACTAGCTATGAAAAATTACACAAATTGTGTTGGAAAAACATGCTGTTAAAAAACCAACCTTTATTGAACTAATGGTTATTTAATGGAGGTAAAAATCATTTCTTTTAAATATTTTATAACAGAAACAAAGACCTCAGAACTGGTAAATCAGGTTTGTTAACCAAGATTTTTGAAAACCAGTAAGCTCAATCATAGGTCTTTATAATGTTTCTCTTTTTTAATTTTTACTAAAAGCACCTTCACTCTTACAAAGAGTTACTTAGTAATCCTGAAGATCAACTATTTTTGTTTGTTCAATAATTGTAACAATGAAACAGTGTGTATAAGTTGTTTCTACAGTGATTAAACTTTTTTTGAACTTTTTGGTCATATGTTTCAGCGACGGCTAATTTATGTCACTAGCTGCCACACTGTCTGTCAGCGGCTAATTTTTACCGCTGACTTCCACACATTTTAAAACAGTGTGTATAAATTGCTTTTGATGTGATTAAACTTTTTTAATCAACTATTACGGCATCGGCTGGTTTATGCCGCTGGTAGCCACGCTGTTTGTCGGCGGCTAATTTTTACCGCTGACTTCCACACTGTTTGATAGCGTTTTCTCCACAGAAAAATTTGTGTTTAAAAGCCCATAGTTAACTTTTCTTCATCTAAGGGACAAGATTATTACAAGGAATCTTTGTCCCAAACCATAATGCACTTATCTTGAGACTTGTTGTAGTTCTTTCACTTTTTGTCTTAAACAAGTCTGTGCCTGGAATCCCCGCCAACGTTAACGTTTCGCTTAATGCTTCCTCAGGGCGGATTGAGACAGTCTTAACTCGTAACATGTGGGCTTCCAAATGATTGTTCATGAAAGTTATACATCATCTGTTCAAGAGTTGCAACATCAGCTACCTTATTCTCCCAGCAAAAAATAATAGGTATTTGTTTCCACTTGTGTGCAATGGTAAGTTGGGTATCATGAAGTAATTGGTCAATATTCTGAATCCTGCCATTCAATTGCAATCTTTCCACAACCCCAAAAGACAAATTTCAGAGTATAAAGGGGTTTTTTTGCCCTCAAATGTGATTAATTATGTCCAAAACCTTTCCCAAAACCTGTAAACCTTGTAACATTCCCACCACATACGTATATAACTACCCCTCTATCCATATCTGTTATAAATCTGATTGCAGGAGTTAGCAATCTGAAATGAATCTGTTATAGGTGTGGGTGGATCCTTGGGCCGGTGGCAGATGACCACGCCCCCGGGGGAAGATCCCGAGAGAGACCACTGGCTAGGCTAGAGTACGGAGACAGACACACACTAGTTCTTTTATTAAACAGGTTATTGAAACCGGCAGAGGTGGCAGTAGTGAGCTGATATGCCCGGCAGGGCTGTAGTTCCTCAGGCACTGGAACAGTGATCCAGGATGGCTGAGCTGTAGAGAAACTGTAGAAAGTGAGTAGGCAGAGTAGGCAGAGTTCATGAACCGAACTAGATGACAAAACTCACATAAGATCTCAAGGAAGTTCAGGAACTGGAAAGGATTAGGCCCTCGAGGAGCGAGTACCTGGTTCCAGGGAAAGCTCTGAGAGAGCGATGGTAACTCACAATTGTTTATAGCAGCGATATCTTCAGAATCTTCAGAGTGTCCAGGAACATGGGCCCTCGAGGAGCGAGTACCGGTTCCTATCTGTAATCTGAAAAGAGCGAGGCCCCCAAGGAGCGGGTACCTCTGGTAAGTCCGAGGAGGCAGAGTAGCTTGGGGGGAATAGTCCGAAGGTAGTGAGACACATTCCCAGAGGCCAAAACCAGGCCACAAGAACCTGGCAATTACCCAAACACTAAGAAGAACCCATGCTACTGATGCAATTAATAAAAGAGGCTATTCCCTAAGTATAATTGATTAATAGCCATTAATGGACTTCTCCAAGAACTTATCCAAACCTTTTTTGAACCCAGCTACACTAACTGCACTAACCACATCCTCTGGCAACAAATTCCAGAGCTTTATTGTGCGTTGAGTGAAAAAGAATTTTCTCCGATTAGTCTTAAATGTGCTACTTGCTAACTTCATGGAATGCCCCCTAGTCCTTCTATTATTCGAAAGTGTAAATAACCGAGTCACATCTACTCGTTCAAGACCTCTCATGATCTTAAAGACCTCTATCATATCCCCCCTCAGCCATCTCTTCTCCAGGCTGAACAGCCCTAACCTCTTCAGCCTTTCCTCATAGGGGAGCTGTTCCATCCCCTTTATCATTTTGGTTGCCCTTCTCTGTACCTTCTCCATCGCAACTATATCTTTTTTGAGATGCGGCGACCAGAATTGTACACAGTATTCAAGGTGTGGTCTCACCATGGAGCGATATAGAGGCATTATGACATTTTCCGTTTTATTAACCATTCCCTTCCTAATAATTCTTAACATTCTATTTGCTTTTTTGACTGCTGCAGCACACTGAGCTGACGATTTTATCCACTATGATGCCTAGATCTTTTTCCTGGGTGGTAGCTCCTAATATGGAGCCTAACATCGTGTAACTACAGCAAGGGTTATTTTTCCCTATATGCAACACCTTGCACTTGTCCTCATTAAATTTCATCTGCCATTTGGATGCCCAAACTTCCAGTCTTGCAAGGTCCTCCTGTAATGTATCACAGTCTGCTTGTGATTTAACTACTCTAAATAATTTTGTATCATCTGCAAATTTGATAACCTCACTCGTCGTATTCCTTTCCAGATCATTTATATATATATTGAAAAGCACCGGTCCAAGCACAGATCCCTGAGGCACTCCACTGTTTACCCTTTTCCACTGAGAAAATTGACCATTTAATCCTACTCTCTGTTTCCTGTCTTTTAACCAGTTTGTAATCCACGAAAGGACATCACCTCCTATCCCATAATCTTTAACATTAGCATTGCAATTTTTGCATATAGAGTGTCGGACACCACTTGCCGGTATATCCCCTGAAGAAGGACGCTGGTCGTCTGAAACATGTACATTTTGGGATTATATATATTTTGAACTGTGATAGAATGGATAGAGAGAATTTTTCATCATGTAGAATGAGTGTGTCTTCAAATACATAGAAGAGATTTACACCATATCCTGCGGTAGTGAAGTGACATTTTAATAACATCTCAGGAGCATTACTAAAGACCACGTTTGGTCCATATATTTTGCTGGATGTCTCACGTACCTCGTATGAATTAAGAAAGTGTTCAATACACCCAAAAAAAGTTTGTTTGCATGAATATATACACACACAAAAAAACGGGAGGAGGTTGGCAGGTTTATGATTATAACATGCTCGAAAGAGGCAGGATTGCCTACATGATTATATGAAACCCCAACCTACCACCCCAAAAACATTTTTTTCCTTGAGTGCCGAGATACTTTAATCCCATTTGACGTGTAGGCTATCAAAATTTGTATAAGCATATGGAAAAAAAGGAGAGAATAATATTGAATATAACAGTAAGATAGATTTTCACAGTGAATGAACCTGCTGGTTCTCTTTTTGATATATTCCATATACAAATTAGCCAACTCTGGTGCCATGGTGGCACCCATGGCGGTACCACGTATTTGTTGAAAAAATTGCTGTTCAAACGCAAAATAATTCTTCTGCAACGCTAGCATTAGTAAGGAACGCAAAAAGGTTGATGGTATACGATGAGGTCGAGGACGTGATTCAAAATATTCAAAGGAAATCTCAATAACTTCATCTTGGGGTATACATGTATAGAGAGATTCCACATCTAAAGTTACCAGAAAAATGTGTGCAGATTCATAGTGGATGTTTTCAAGTAGAGAGATCATTTGTTGAGAGTCCTTGACATACGAAGATAATGTAGGTATAGACGGTGCCAGGAAAAAGTCAACAAATTGAGAAAGTGGCTCCAGGGCTGAATCCCTGCCAGAGACTATAGGTCTGCCAGATGGATTAACCAAATCTTTGTGTATTTTGGGCAAAATATAGAAAAGAGGTACTTTGGGATGCTGTCGTACCAAAAAAGCAGCCTCTCTATTGGTCAGAAAACCGACTTGAGTGCCCGACAGCACAATTTGTTCAATTTCTTTCAAAATTTCAGCTGTGGGGTCCATGTGCCAAAGGGTGGTAAAAACGAGTGTCTTTTAGTTGCCGTTCAATTTCAGCAATATATTGTGAGCAGTCCATCACCACAATCTTGCCGCCCTTGTCAGCTGATTTAATGATCAAATCATGATTGTTCCTAATGTTCAAATCTTGAATCGCTTTAAGTTCCTCCTTAGTGACATTTGAAAAATTATGATTCGTGGTAAAAATGTTTCGTAGTTGGCGCAAAAGAACCTGATGGAAAGTACTAATTATTGGGTCAGGAACACCTGGAGGGAACAAAGAGGATTTGTTCTTAAAGATAGAAAGGGGTTTAAATAACCCTCCCTGAAGTAACATCATCAAGGGGGCTAGCCCAAGGTTCCCACCCTGGGCCCTTTAAATACCATCCTGGAGGCACGCGCGCGCGTGCGCACCTATGGAGATCCAGGAGGCGGGGCTTAGCGCGACAGCAGCGTCCCTGCCGCGAGTCAGGTCCTGCCGCCCGTGGGGTAGGCCCCGAAAAGGAGCAGCACCCTGCGGGCAGTTCCAGCAACCAGCAGCGAGACTGGGAGGCAGTCCGGGGAGCAGGTGAGTGCGGTCAGTCGCAGAGTGTGCGACTGACCAGCGAAACAGTACCCCCTCCTCAAGGCCCCCCCCTCCCCCAGGCTCCAGTCCTCCTGTTATGGTTTTGAGGTGTAGGAGTGGATTCTTGGGTACTGCGGTGATGGCCACTCCCACGGGGAGGAGCCCCGTGAGGAACCGCAGTACTAGGCTAGACTTGGGTCATGTAAACACAGAAGATTTGTCTTTATTATACAGCAGGATAATACCACCAAAGGTGGCAGTAGTGAGGTGATCCAGTAAGAGCAGTCCAGGGGCCCTCGGCGGTGTAACTTCTTTACCTGTGGTAGTCGCTGTATTCATCTGTGCGTGCAACTGGTTAAGGCAGTAGTCAAGTTATCCAGCTAGTTCTGTTGTTTGGAGATTCGCTGGGCCAGGCCTGGAATGGCCTGCAATGCGGTGAGCTGAGCCGAATCCATGGAGTTAGCAATCTGTTATGGTTTTGAGGTGTTGGAGTGGATTCTTGGGTACTGCGGTGATGGCCACTCCCACAGGGAGGAGCCCCGTGAGGAACCGCAGTACTAGGCTAGACTTGGGACATGTAAACACAGAAGATTTGTCTTTATTATACAGCAGGATGATACCACCAGAGGTGACAGTAGTGAGGTGATCTAGTAAGAGCAGTCCAGGGGCCCTCAGCAGAGGAGACCCATCCCACAATGATAGATGTAGCAGCTCTCGGTAGTATAGGGAGTCCTGGATGTAGGTTCCCAGTGCTGAGCTGTAGGTGAAATGGACTGACAAAGGTTAGATTACTCACTAAGTTGGTAGCTGTATTGATGGAGATCCCAGCAGGCAGAAATAGTTAGATTGCAGGCACCAAGGTAGAGAGAGCAGGCCCTCGAGGAGCGAGTACCTGGTATCCCAGATAGGCACCTGAAAGAAAACATAGGGCCCCTGAGGAGCGGGTACCCAGGTTAGATGAAATACCCCAAAGGGCAGAGAGAGCTTCCAGAAGCAGCAGGGAAGTGGCAGAGTAGCTTAGACCGGAGGCATTCCAATCCTGTCTAACTCGATTTGATAGCAAACAAAGGGAAGGCTAAATACCCAGATGGCATGACGTCACTCGAGGGGGACGCCCCCGAGGTTCCCGCCATGATTTGGATAAAGACGTGGGAGGCCCTCAGGAGAAACAAGGCGGATAGCTTTGCCATAGCCGTTCCGAGGACACTGGAGAGAGCGGCATGAAGACGCGGCAGTAGCCATCTTCCCAAGGCTAGCGGGGAGAACAGAGAGAAAGGTGAGGCACAGAGATCGAAGCCATCTGAGACCGACGGACGCAACACTTCCTCTAAGTGTTGTGGCTTTGAGATCCCAACTTCATTGGAGTACTGGGGTGTAAACATCTTGAGAATATTCTGAGAGGAGACCGAAGGACCCAGAGAGGTTGAGGGAAACATAGAAAAGTGCCCTCCTGCATCTTCTTGCTGCAAGAGAGCGTGTAACCTCTGGGTCTCCTGTTCCAACATAGACTGCAGAGTCTGGAATTTCTGGAGGATACCGGGAATAGATTGGAGTACCGCCAAGTCACCTGATTGAGAGTCCTGGCGTTCATTTAGGCGGTCAATGGAGGTTGACAGTGCCTCTAAGAATCATTGCTGCTCTTGGCTCTTCTGGGCCAGGCCAGGGATGGCCTGAATGGCTGAGGTCTGCGCCGGGTCCATGGACTTATCAATCTGTTATGATCTGGTATGGTTGTGAACCCTGGGCTGATGTGACTGATGTCACCACACACAGGGAGGAGCCCTGTGGGGTCTCACATCAGTAGGCATGGCCTCAGCAGCATAGGACACAGCTATAATAGTGTCTTTATTAGGCTGCAAGAAAGGCAGAGCTGCAGAGTGGGAATGAAAACACAGTTCAGAGTAGTGGGGTAAACCCAGTAGTGAAGATCCGGTAGTGACCCGCAGAGCGGGGTACGCGGGGAAGTTCCTCTTGCAGAGTGGAATACCTTGAGTGTGCAGATCCGGTAGTGGCCCGCAGAGTGGGATATGCCAAGGAGTCTGTACTGTAGATGATAACTGATGTACAGGAGTCCAGAGGAACTGATAGGTGACGAAGCTGTACCCTGCATTGCAGAGCGGGTTGAAAAGAGGTCGCTGAAGAGGTAATGGCCCGAGGCACGGGGTACACCATAGGGATTCTCCAGCAAGGTAGATGAAGTAGCGTACTCATGAGGAAGTTCTAGGCAGAGTCCCAAGGAGTGAGTCAGGTAGGTTCTCCAGGCAGGAAGGCCATCTGAGGAGCGGATAGCCAGGACATGAAGAGGCCCACGAGGAGCGGGTACACAAAGTGTTCAAGTGCCGGAGCTAGTCAGGAACACGAAGTCCCAAACGAAGAGTGGAAATAAGCAGGCAGGAAGTCCTTGCTAACTCAAAGAGTATGAGCAGGAAGGGGTTTAAATAACCCTCCCTGAGGCAACATCATCAAGGGGGCTGGCCCAGGGTTCCCACCCTGGGCCCTTTAAATATCATCCTGGAGGCACGCGCGCCTATGGAGATCCAGGAGGCGGAGCTTAGCGCGACAGCAGCGTCCCTGCCGCGAGTCAAGGCCTGCCGCCCGTGGGGTTGGCCCCGAAAAGGAGCAGCGCACTGTGGGCAGTTCCAGTGGCCAACAGCAAGACTGGAAAGCAGTCCGGGGAGCAGGTGAGCGTGGTCAGTCGCAGAGTGTGCAACTGATCAGTGTAACATTTACTAGCAATAGTAACATGGGATAGACTTAATTTTTGGGAACTTGCCAGGTTCTTATGGCCTGGATTGGCCACTGTTGGAAACAGGATGCTGGGCTTGATGGACCCTTGGTCTGACCCAGTATGGCATGTTCTTATGTTCTTATGATGTCCTCTAGCTCAGCATAAAAGGCATTTTGTCTATTATTAGGGCCATAAACATTACCAGGGTCACAGGCTAGACAAAGAAACTCCCTTCCAGAATAACAAGCCGTCCTTCTGGTTCACAATAAGATTTTTGGATCAAATAGGGAAGATCCTTATATAGAAGGCTGCATACACCTCTGCTGCTAGAAAAATAGGACACTGCAGGTACTCTCCCGACCCAACCCCTACATAGTTTATCATGTTAAGTTTTAGATAGGTGCATCTAAAAAACCTGGTTCTTAAAAAAATTGTAATATTTGGGTTCTTTTAATAGGCATGGCGATATCTTTCACATTTAATGATACAATATGTAAATTAATTGCCATGATGATCAAGAACAAATACCATACAAATGCACATCACTTGACCATAATCCCTGAAGAAGTCCTAATGCACCAACCAGACTTCCACATACCTTAAAATGCAGATCTTCCCATTTTTGTAACTTCTTTCTAACCTGGGATCATGTATTCAACCATATAAATCACAACCTGACTCCCCCCCCCCCCCCTTTTCCCTAGAACCAAGAAGTCTAATAAAATACGAGTAAAAAAACAAAACAGAGGTTTATACAAACCCCCCTTCCTACCTGATCCTCTCATCTATTCCTAACTGAAAAATCACATGTGTTCTGAGTTTATATGTCACCAATGTCTACTCCTACAAACAAGCTATAGTTGAAAATGTGCAACCATGTGAACAGCAAGAAATCATCGCCCAAGGGTGACTCTTCAAAGCCTGCCCGAGACTCTAATCCACAGAGCACTCCCTCAACAGCTGCTCCCCAAAGTAGGAAAGAAAATAGTTCATAAAATAGTCCAGAACAGGAAAAATAAAAAAGAATGAAAACTGAAAATTAAAAAAAACCAACACAAAAATTCAATCTATGAGCAGAACTGATTGCTAGACCAAGCATTACTTAGTACTCCCCCCGCCCTCTCCACACACACACAGAGTCCCGAAAAAATGGAGATCTACCACCATTTTCCCTATTAGGAGCTTGGATGTCAATCTGCCACATGAATGTCTTACAAGGGAAAAAAACCAAGATGTTATCCCACCAGTTCTGCTGAAATATGTGCAACCAACAAAATAAAAACAAAACACCAAATCTGAGCACAGCAAATTGGAAACTGAAATAAGAACATTTGAAATGAAAGAAAGGTCCAGGCACAAAACAAAAAAAAAAACTGATCAGAAAATAGTCCAAGAAAATGGAAAACCCAAAAACAAAGTCCACCACCATCCCATGCAGTTAGTGAGATCATGGTTCCCATTTACCTTCTCGATAGAAAACCAGGTATCAAGAAAAAAAGAAAGCAATCTTCCGGCACTGTACTCCTCATGAACAACAGTCATTTACCGAGGGATTCACATCTCTCAATTAGATTGAATCTCCTTTCCAGTCGGCCAAACAAATGCTCAACATCCTTGACTGATCAAAAAAATGTGATTCTGATTATTAACGGACATCTTAAGTTGGCAGGATAAAGCATACTGTCTTAAAGATTGCTTGATCTTGGCAAAACTTGTGTGGTTCTTTTAAACCACTTGTGAGAAATCTTGAAAAAAGAAAATGCGCCTCTGATCAAAGTAAATAGCAGATACTTGCCAGGTCTTGTCCATGGTGCGGGCTTTATCCACATAGATATGGAACTTCAAAATCAATGAGCCTTCTGGTGTGGGAGGTGGGGAAGCCAAGACCCTGTGCACCTGTTCTATCTTCATGCAGCCTCCCTTCATTTCTAGGCCCAGCGCATTAGGATCCATTTGGAAGAGTGCAGCATCTGATTCCCTGACTGCTCCGGAAGGCCCATGACACAGATGTTCTTGCAGTGCCTCCTGTTCTCAATATCGTCCTTCTTATCCTCAAAGTTTAGTAGTTTGCGTTTAAGTACATCTATTTTTAATGGGCCTCCGTGAAGGAGATGTCCAGTTCCTCTATATGGCCAGCTTTTTCAGAGCTCCGTGTGCTGAAGCAACCAACGGAGCCACTTTTTTTTTATTTTTACACCCAGTTTGACAGTGATATCCAAGGTAAGTTTCTCAAAAAACTTATCAAACATATCCTGCAGGATTTTTGTTGTTTCCAAAAGCATCGCTGGCAGTGGCCATTCCTCCCTCAAATTGAGTTGACTCCCTAACTGCATTTCTCCGATACCTGAGAATTATTCGTTCTGGGAGGTTAGAGGGTTTTGTCTGCCCAGAATGCAGGCAAGGATTTCTTTTGCAAGCCCTTACACATTTTACCCCAAATTTCTGGGAAGATATTTTGATGTCAAGTTAGGGGAGCTCTGTTCTCAACCTGCCATCTGCTAGCAGTATATCACGTGACAGTGGAAATCAATCTTTTAACCAGTTACCATCCATAATAAAACGTTACCTCCTATTCCATGACTTTTAAATTGTATAATATACTGTGTTTACATTTGTCATTGTTGTGCGTGCCGTCTGCAGCAGACCAGCGGCACGGCCCTCTCACCTCTCTGCAGTAACTCCAGCTCCTGGTTCCTCGAAACTTTGGTAGAAAACAGTTTGTAAAATTCAGAGTCAAAGCCATCCAGGCCAGGTGTCTTAGCTAATTTCAATGATTTAATGGCAAATTCAATTTCACTTATTTTTATTGGAGCATTTAAAGATTTTAAACGTGCATCTGAACTAGTCGGTAATATGAAGTGCTCAAAAAATCTAGAACGAACTTCCTCAAGATCTGGTATGGCTGAAAAAAGGTCAGAGTAATATTCCATTAAAATATCAATCACTTGTTTAGTGGTAGAAAGCAATTCCCCCTTTTTATTTCGTAAAATACAAATAGATTGCTTAGATTCGACACTGTGAACAAGCCTAGCAAGTAACCTGCCTGGCTTATTCCCATGCTGAAACAATTTACTACGAAACCAATAGAATTTTGTAATCACTCTTTGATATAAGAGTTGATTTAAAGTGATCCTGACAGTCTCAATTTGGAAATTATTCACATAGTAAGCTTTGAGCGCAGTCAGTTCCCTCATTCGTTGCAAAATGCTCAGCATCACAGGCTTTACATTTGCTGGTTTCATAGGAAATTATCTCACCCTGCATAACTGCTTTCCCAGCCTCCCACAAAATATCAGTAGTAATCTCAGGAGATGTATTAACCACTAAGTCGCCATTGAAAGGCCTTAAATGACCGGGGACCCAAACTAAGTTGAAATGAAATGGGAGCATGATCTGAAATTGATGTGACCCACAATATCCGCACACCTAACCATGGAAAACTTCCTATTTGTCAGCAAAAAAAATAGTCCATACGGGAGTAGCAATCATGTGGCTCAGAATAGAAGGAAAAATCTTGCTCCTCAGGGTGAAGTACCCAACAAATATCCAACAGCTGAAGTTCTTTCATGAGAAAAGAAATACCAGTGGTCTGTGAAGTTTGTCTGCTAGGCCTAGGTGGCTTTGCATCTATACTAGAATCTGCAAGTACATTAAAATTCCCTCCCAAGATAATAAAATGTTCAGGAAATTGACTGAGTGACGCAACAAACTGTGTAAAAAAGCAATGATTATGTACATTTGGAGCATAGATATTACAAAGGACAGTTTTCTGTTGAAATAGGCTCCCACTAAGTAAAATATAGCGTCTCTCTGGGTCAGAAAATGTCCTGTCTAGTTGAAAGGGAATATCTTTGTGAAGAAGAATCACCCCTTTGTCTCCTAGAGTCGGAAGAGATTGCAGCTTTTTATGCTCAATCGGTGTTAGGTGAGTCTCCTGAAAAAATACAATATGCGCTTTAGACTTATGGAAAAAAAGTAAATAACTTCTTTCACTTGTTTATTTATTTATTTGTTTGTTTTATATACCATCAATCTGGAACAATCTCAACAGTGTACACTCTATTATATAGTAAACACTGTATAAGAACACAATAAAACTCAATAATAATATAATAAAAGCATAAAAATAATAATACAATAAAATAATCGGTGAATGAATACCATCCATGTTTAAAGAGAATACATTTAATTCACTCATCCCAAACAAGCAGGGGCAATTCAAAAACAATGTATATCAATAACCAAAATTCTCTAGACAGCCCCCAACATAGATGTCCAGACCGGTACTTCTACCAATGTGAAAAATATCCACCCATATTGTAACGATTATCACTAGCAATAAAGACCAAAAATTGCCAATACAAATCAGAAACCATTCCACATTCATACCACATACCAGGACATAAGACAAAGGCAAACACAGCACCAAAGTCCAATTTCTTCAAGGAACCGCATCTTCTTCATCTAGTCTTCTTCCCAAGATGTATCCTGGAGGTGCTGATTATCAGTTGTCATACCTGAATCTCCAGATAAAGAAGAAGTCCGAGCAAAAATAAGCAAGAGTTAAACAAGCATAGAATCTGCCAACAACATCAGCCACCAGTGTGGTCAGAATACACTGTCAGGGAAGGTGAAAAGACAGTTGAGGGAAAAAAAAAAATGAAAAATCTAGAAAAACAGGAAAAGGCTTTTATCAATGCAGCAAGTATATCCTAAAACTAACTACATATGTGCAATAAATATATATTTCTAGTTGCCAGAGGTAGCAGGCCCCTGTGGCCTCTAAATAGAAATATCTTCCAAAAAAAAAAAAAAAAGCAGACTCATATCGGCCAACCTGAAGGCAGTGAGCCAAGTATATGAAACGGCAGAGTTAGAAAAGAGAAAAGGAAAGAGTAAAGTTTCCATAAGGTCACCGCAACAACAAGCTGAGCAATAGGTAAAATATATAAAATGGCATCTAATAAAGCAGCATCTTCCACTTTTCAAAGAACAAATGGCCTCACAGAGAGTCCAGATATCATTGGGCCTGTTCCTTATTATTCATAATAAGAGCCTTTCCATTTGCAAATTCACAAAGCCTCACAGGATATTGTAAAGAAAATTTAACTTCTTTACGATATAGTGCTGTGCTGAATGGTGCCATTTTTCGCCGTGCCTCTGAAACTTGTATGGAGAAGTCACCAAATAAAACCTAAGGGGTAGATTTTAAAAGATGTGCGCGCGGGGTTCCCGGCGTGTGCACATGGACGTGCCGAGCTGGCGCGCATGTTATAAAATCAGGTGGCCGCACGCACATGTGCACCAGATTTTACAATCCGCGCACGCATGTGCGGACGGCGCGCGCATGGGGTGGTGAACCTTTGCAAATTACGTGCGGCGATGCAATCGGGCCTTCCCCAGTTCCCTCCCAGTTCGCTCCAATTAAGGAGCGGACTGGAAGGGAACTTCCCTACCCCCCCCTACCTAAACTCCCACCCTCTTCCCCTCTCCTCCCACCCCCTAAACCCTACCTATCCTTTTTTTTTGTTTTTCAACTCACTTCAGGCTGAAGATGAAGTAAGTTGCGTGTGCCGGCCGGCTGCCAGCGCACAAGTCATCAGAACAGCATACAATGGTGCTGTCCCAGCCAACCCAGCCCCCGCCCAGACCCCGCTCCCTGGTCCGCCCCTTTGAAGAGGCCCGGCACTTATGCGTGTACTGGGGTTTACGCTCGTGGCCAAGCCCATTTGAAAATTCGCCCGGCGCGCACAAGGCCCGGCCACACTCATAAGCCCCGGGTTTTACGTGTGCAGGCCTTTTAAAATGCAGCCTAAAGAGTGGCCATCCCATTCCAACTTGCCTTTGTGCTTTCAAAATGCCTGCATTAGTTTGACTTTGTCCGCAAAAATGTTAAGGTGTGCGCAATTACCTCGCTAGATCTGGTATCATTATCTTTCCTAAAGCTAATCCGGTGTGTTCTTTCCACAAGAATGGGCTCTGTTTCCAGCAATAGGCCCAGCGCTTCTGGAAGCCAAATTTGGAAGAAATTCAGCAGCTTGGGTTCTGTGACAGATTCAGCAAGGCCAATGACACAGATATTCCTTCGTGCCCTGTTCTCCTGGACTTCAATTCTGTCCAACAAGGCCGCGTTTTCATTTTTCATTTTTCACCTCCATCATTTGTCCGGTAAACTGATCGGATGCCATCTCTTGCATCGTAATCCTGTTGTCAAGGTCAGATAATTTCATGGCCTGCGTGCCAATCTTTTCGGACATTTCCTCCATCGCAGATTGTAATTTGCTGAGTTGATCCATCAAGGCAGCAGTAATATTTTTCAATATGTTGCATACCAGATCCTCCTTGAGTTCCATTAAAGATTGCTCGCTCACAGTTGCCATCTTGGTGTCGGGAAGGGGCGGCTTCAGGGGCGGATTGGCCTATTGGGGGATTGGACATCCCCCGGTGAGCCGGTCGCTCCAGTCATGTGGTCTGCCATGCGCGGCCGTGACAGAGCTGCGCTCGGCAGACCACGTGATGTATCCTGGGCCGGCCTGGGCGGCGAATACCCGGGCCAGTCGTCCTCGGGAATCCACCGCTGGGTGGCGTCTCTTTTTCTTTTTCTTTCTCTTTAGGGACTCACATTGAGCGCGTCGACATTCCAAACTAGCACAACATGGCCCGTGTGAAATCTGCGCTCGTAGATGCCAATGTAAAGCCCAAAACCTTTCAAAAACAAGGTAGGCGACATGAAAGATCAGGGGGGCCTCACAAAGCTCACTTCACCAGTGACTTCTCAGATGGCCAGCGTAACCAAAAATCACCTAGTAGTTTTTTATTCCAGTCACCAGCAGAAAAGGACTGGAAGGTTCATCTGCATATTGTTCCCAGCAGCCCCTGGGAGAGGACTCCAGAGGTAACAGCAAGCAATCCAGGCTTTGAACTCCACAGCCCCAGCTTCCAGAAGGCCTGCACCCTTTGCAGCAGAAGAGGACCAGAAGGCTCATATGCCTGCCATTCCCAGAAGACCCCAAGAGAGGACGCCAGAGGTCACAGCACCTCAAATCTATACTCTATCTATTTATTTATTTATTTATTTATTTGTCGAGTTTTATATACCGTAGTTCGGGTTTCACCATCACAACAGTTTACAAAGTTACGATGTTTAACAGTGTTTCAAAAAACGGTTCATATGGTTGTTAACATAGAGGATGACATTTATGATCTAGGTTTGAAGATCAATCAAAACATATTACAGAACTGAGTAATAATCAGACGTTTCTTGGGTCCATCTGTTTTCCTAGCGTTTTCCTAGCCATTTACATTGCTATACTTTATTTGTTTACTAGACCTTATCTGTTTTTATTTGGCTTTATATGTTTTGATTTTACATGGCAATTGTGTTTCGTAGGAGTAATTTGCTACATATTTTATACAGAAGGGACTAAATTCAAAACAAGAGTCAAGGTGGGTAACTAGAAAGATATAGATAGATTAATTGTAGTATCTTGAGAGTCATTGCAACCAAATATAAAATAAATCTAGACTAAAATTATTTTAGGTTAGCTTTACATCCCTGCTCCCTTAGAAATTTTAACTTGATAACAAATCAACAAAATGATGATGCAGAAAGTAGTCCAGCAGCAAGAGGGAGGCTTCCCCGTCTTTTGCACTGAGTGCCACATGTTTGATTATCTCCCAGCTGGCGAGAGGTTGTATCTGTGCACTCGGTGCAAAGAGCTCCAAGCCCTCAGAGAATAAAGGCTGGCAGACCTTGAGGAGCTAATGGAGGACCTTCAGGGACATAGTAGAGAAGTCCCACCTCTAGTCTGGTAGCCCCTGTGCTGCCTTAGAGGAGAAAGGTCACCTGGAAGGAAAGCATCACCTTGATGAGGCAGGAAGCAATCCTGTAGCTAGAACCTGCCCTCAAGGTGATGTAGCATCCTCTTGCACCAAGGATAGGTCTCCAGGGGCTGTTATAGTTGGTGATTCGATTATTAGGAAAGTTGATAGCTGGGTGGCTGGTGGACATGAGGATCGCTTGGTAACTTGCCTGCCTGCTGTGAAGGTGGCAGACGTCTTGCATCACACAGGTAGGATTTTAGATAGTGCTGGGGAGGAGCCGGCTGTCTTGGTACATGTGAATACCAATGACATAGAAAAGTGCAGAAGGGTTATTCTGGAAGCCAAATTTAGGGTTTTAGATGGAAAGCTGAAATCCATTACCTCCAGGGTAGCATTCTCAGGAATGCTCCCCTGTTCCATCTGCAGGACCCAGGAGGCAGGCAGAGATCTTTATTATGGAGAAGGGGGCAGGGTCTTTTCCAAAAGGACAGGCCCCCACCTTAATCAGAGTGGAACCAGACTGCTGGCTCTAACCTTTAAAAAGGAGATGGAGCAGCTTTTAAACTAGACGATGGGGAAAGCCAACAGTCACTCAGAAGTGCATTATTACGTCAGCCGGCCGTGGAACTTGCGACCAGTCCTCCTCACCTAGCCTGCCTCTTTGCGCCCAAGACGCAGCTGAGACGCCACTGCCGGGCCGAACCGCGGCCGAGATGCCGCCACCATCGGCCTCTCCCATTCTGGATTCCTTAGGCCCGCGCGCGCACCCTCTGTACAATTTAAAGGGCCCGCAGCACGCTAAGGCTGCCAGCCTTTCTCGAAAATGTCACCTGTTGAGACCTATTTAAGGCAAGCTCTAACAGTCAGAGCTTGTATTTGCAACAGGTTCCCTCTCTCCTAGTTGCCTCCTGGCCTCCCTTCAAGTTCCTGATTCCTGTTACATTTTGACTGCCTACTTGGATCGACCTCTGCTTCGCCTGACCACGCATTGACTCTCTCCGAACTTCGACCTCTGCTTGCCTGACTACCCCATCGACTCTCTCCGGACTCCGACCTCTGCCTCACCTAACTCTCTTCGTGACCAGACCTCAGCCTTGATTGCCGCCAGCCCAGACTCAAGCCTGTTCTTTGGTGCCTCTTCAACTTACTCCTTGAATGTGGTTTGTTCAGGCTTCGGCCTGCCTTTGCTTGAGCGCCCCCCTGTTTGCTCGCGTTCCATTGGCGCTCGGGTTTCAGGACACTGCCTTGTTCTGAGTAAGACTGCACCATCCTCTACCCGCTGCCTCCGGTCTGCATCAGGCTTTATTGTGTCTCTACACCGAGGCCCACCTAAGTCCTGCCAGTCCCGGCACCCAAAGGCTCAAGCCGCGGGGAACGAGGGCTGGTATAGGTGAAGCTCCAGCGGCCTCTGTCTATCAGCCCACTCCGCCTGCCGATGAATTTCTAAGCTGGAGAATTTACCAGTAATTTTAGGGGATGATTTAAACTGTGTCATTGACCCAAATCTTGATAGGGAACAGGCTAAAGGATGGTCATTTTCTCAGTGAAAATAAGGGGGCCCCGGTTTTTGTGTAAAAACCGACAATTAATTGATCTCTGGTGCCTGCTACATCCGGGCGAGAGGGACTTCACACAAATAGCAGGGGCGCATTCCCCCCAAAACCAGAATTGACTATCTCTTAGTTTCAGAATCTTTATTTTCTCGCTTTCTCAAAGAGTTTATTGAAGATTTGCTTATTTCTGACCACTTCCCAGTACCAGGGTGTATGAGGGTCGGGGATCTTAAAGGACCTGGATAGTGACGCATGCCTGGGTTTTTTTTGCACAAAGATCCCAAGTTTCCCCCCATATCTTACACAGAAATGGAAAGATTAAAGATCTGTTTTAATCCCATGGACTTCAGATGAAGAACATACATGCTATACAATACAAACAACTGAGCTGCAAGAGCTAACTATCCAAATAAGACTCTTACACATCCCTAACTTTCAGCCAGCAGACCCGTCCCCATGCTGGTAATTACAGGCATTGAAAATCCCTTCCATGAATAAACAAAAGAATCTCTCTCTCTCACATCCTACCCTTCAGAGGGATGCAGGCACTTCCCAGCAGAAATCAATAACTCTCTCTTTTCTCATTAACAACGCTGGCTCTCTAACCCTCTTGTAGGTGCTGAACACGCAATGGACTAGAATAGTGTCGAGATAGAAGATATGTAAGAGACTTAGTATAGCAGCTGGAGGTTCGGGCGATGTGGGATTTTCCCCAGCTAGTTCACACTCATACTGAATTCACCTCACAAAGCGATGAGAGGGAACCAGAAAAGGCATGGGTGGCATTTAAGATCAGGCATGGATCCTTTTAAAGACACAGGCCACATAGAAATAAAGAGGAGTTACAGACGTCCTATATTAATGCCCAAGAGCAGATGGAGAGAACAGACAAGAAGTTCCCAAAGCTTAATCTTCCAGACGTCTTATGTTATTGTATTCACAGTTCCCTGAACTACCTTGTGCTGGAGCCATAGCAGCTGCATGCACCAGTCCATTCCAGGTGTTGCCCACATAGTAAGCCTTAGGAAGAACGCAGAATCTGGATTGCAAGGTCACAGAAGGTATCACGCCAAGCATGCACCTGCGATAATCAAGCCACTCCTCCACACTCCAAGCAAGTCAGGTGTTCAGGTTATCCACAATGATTATGCATAAGCAGGAACAGAATTACTTTGATTGCTTAATGCTCTTCAGGCATATTACCTTGGAAATCATTAACACTTGGCCCTAAGTGTGTTCTGATGAGTAGGTGGAGAATCACAAATAGAAACCATCTTCCTAAGTATTTTAAAATTATATGCGCACAAATCCCCGTGAGCACACATGATACCCATACTAATCAGCATGCGCGCACATGTTCCGCATGGACTTTAATTACGTACATGCCCAACGCTTGTTTATGCACATCGACCCCACCTATGTGCATAATTTACATGTGCACTCGCGCAAATTACCCAGCCTACAAAAGTAGATTTGGTCATTCTTTTGTCCTACTTGTACCATGTCTCAGGAACGTGGAGCAATGAGCAGGAAGCCCAACTTCCTACCAGGTGAGGTGAACATGCTGGTTGAGCGTGTCATGTGGGTCCAGAATCTGCTGTATGGTCCCCAGTCCAAGAGAGTGGGGTCCTACAGGAAGGAGCAGGTCTGGAAGAGTATCAGGCATGCCATTAACAGCGTCTCCCACCACAACCGCAGCATTGGTGAGCTGATGCACAAGTGATGGGACCTGAGGCAGCTGGCGAAGCAGAAGCAGGCCAGGATGGTTGCTGAGGGACCAGGCATCCACATTACCTTCATCCCAGCCGAGCAGCTGGTGTTCAGCACTCTATCTGAAGCTGCTGTGGGAGGAGTTGGCCGCCTAGACGCCATGGAACCTCTACGGCAGGAAGGTGAGCATAGTATATAGCATAGTGAAATGTGTGTACCCAATACTGATTTTTTTTCTGGATTGCACCTTCTTCTCATAAACATTGTCATTGTTAGGTGATACACTAGTGCAGTGGTCCCCAACCCTGTCCTGGGGGCCCACCAGCCAGTCGGGTTTTCAGGATACCCACAATGAATATGCATGAGAGAAAATTTGCATGTTATGGAGGCAGTGCATGCAAATTTTCTCTCATGCACATTCATTGTGGATATCTGGAAAACCCGACAGGCTGGTGGACCCCCAGGACAGGGTTGGGGACCACTGCACTAGTGCACTGGTATAAACTCAAGCACTAACAAGCCTCCTTGGTTTGTATATAGGAGACACAGACATTAAAGCTGTTTAGTGATCTCTATCATGCACTTTTATCTCAGAGACACTAAATGCTTCTTACAACTAATAACCCTATAACCATTTTGCTCACCTATGGTATAGATAAAGCCTACTAGTTGCATGTCTACCTATCAGTATGCACACATAATAACCCAGAAAGTGGTTTGCAGTCCTCTCTTGATCCACCACACAGGACAGGTCTGGCAACACTCCAGGACTGGCTATCCCCCACATGCAGCTAGAAAGTCAGCCTTTGCTATTTCATTTCTGCTGCTTTCTCTGCTGGTGCTCAGAAGTATCCATTTAGCATGGTAAAGCTTTCTGTGCTAGAAGGTATGCTGTCAGGAATGTTACGGCTGCAGTTTTCTTAACATAGGAAAGCAAAGTACGTGTTAAACGTTTTGTTGCATTGGCTGTATCCTAAAGGGCAGAAAAGACGTTCCTTGTTGAGGCTCTCTCTTCTGTCACTTTCCATATCTCCATATCTAAGTTCACCAAGGGATAGTAAATTTATGTGGGGAGAAAGAGAGCCTTCTATGCCAAGGGCAGAGGTGACATCTAGTGTGTGTGTGTGTGTGTGTGTGTGTGGCGTGTGCACACGTGTGTGCGTGTGATACCACAGCTCTATGGGAAAGGCACCCTTACAAAGGAGACTGGATTCACTGGATGGGTTTTGAAAACAAAAGACAGTGCCTCCAATTGGTGCACAAGTACATCCAGGGCCCCCAGATTTCCACAAGTCAGGTCGGGAAGATTTTCTATCTCTAGAGATGTGAACCTCCAGGCAGAGGTCTGGAGACATGCTTAGTCTCCACGGGGTAGGCTGGGATCACCTAACAGTGACTGCATCCCTTACCACAGCACCTGGGGTCCATGGTGAATCCCAAAGTCCAACCTGTGTCCCAGCAGTGGAAAATCCGTTCGTGCTGTCTTGGTTACTTTCTTTCACTCCTCTTCAAAAGATAGGGCAGTGTCTCCTTGTCTGTGCCAGACTGGGTACCTTACATGTGAGCACACTGAAACCGCTCCATCTCCTTTGAAATCCTAAATACCCTGCCTCAATGCTTCCTGGATTATCCCCTCCTTCTGGCTCTGGGACTCCCAAATCCAATCTATTTCAGGAGAAGGGTAGTAGAGAATGGTATGCCCCCTTTATAGCTCTGTACCGAAGAGCTAGGGACTCGGGCCATCTAGCGGAGACCACTGGGGATATTAACTAAGGGAAAAACATATAAAATGGCATTCTTTCACATTTACCTATTTCATTTGGAAGGAGAGCCTGCTGGTCCTGCACCTTAGGGGGCCACAAAGGCCGTACCACCGCTTGCAAGTCATGCGTAACACCTCAGATGAGGAGAGCAAGGGAGAGGGAGCCCCTGAGGTGCAGCGACAGCCCATGGTGGAGGAGGAGGAGCAGCCAGAGAAGGAGCAGCTGGAGGAAGAGGAGCAGGAGGACCTACGGGCTGATCTCCCAGAGGATGGACCACAGGACAGCAGTTCGTCTGACCAGGGGCAATGACCTGAAGACAAACTGGTGGCCAGTCTGCAAAGTGGCAGTCTCTTGGAGGAGATCCATGGTCTCCAGGAAGTGATGAGGCAGGAAGCACAGGGCCACTGTGACACCATCCGGGAGGAAAGGGCAGGGCCTCCATGAGACTATCCAGGAAGAAGTGCAGGGGATTCAGCAGGCGGTACGGGCCTTTTGCCAGGCCACAGAGGACCAAACTGCAGTGTGGAGGGAGATGCTGCAGAGGATGCCCCCATTCCAGCAGCAGCCGCCAGTGGCTCCGAGGCATTTCTTGGGGCCCTTGATGCAGTACCCTCCACCTTATGGTGCACCGTATGCATGGATGGGACATCCCCATGCTGATGGTCCCCCTGTGCCCCAGCCACCTGCACCTCAAACTGCACTACCTTGTGCCTGGATGCCACCTCAGCAGGCATAGAGTGTACATGCACCACCACCCGTCTGCACCACCCGTCATGCTGCCACTGCCGCCACCACCACAGCCTATGCTGCCTCCAGCAGGACCCTCCTGCAGCCATGAACCTGAACTGCCACAAGCTCCTTTGCCCTCTGAAGGCAGCGTGAGCAGTGACAGAACTCTACCGTGCAGGAGCTCCCGGCTAGGCCGGCCAAAGCCCTGTGAGCTTCCTGCGGCCAGATAAAGAGGCCAGCCAAGTAAGCCATAGTTCCTTTTGTTATCATTTATTTTGGTGCAGTGTTTTGTAAATAAATTCATTCGCCTTCTGAAATGTCTCTGTGTCAGAGTGTTCCTTTGCTGTATAGCCTGTCTTTGATCTTGCGCTAGGGGTGTGCATTCGTTTTCAACATATATGTAAAACGCAACGTCATTTTTTTTTTAACTTAAAAAAGTGATGAGGCGAAAACGATCGGATTTCCAACGTATTCAACATAGCTATGTTGAATACGTTGGAAATCGCGATTGTTGATCCTAAATAAAAATTTAAACCCCTCACCCTCCTTAATCCCCCCCCCCAAGACTTACCAAAACTCCCCAAGCTGGCCAAAAGTTCCGTGAGGGTCCGGGAGCGGACGCGCGGGGAATCACGTGACGTCGCGTCACTCCGACGTGACGCCGACGTCACGTGATCCACCGCGGTTCCGCTCCCGGACCCCTCGTTGGACCCCTCGTTGGACCCAAACGGCTTGGGGGGTCAGGAGGCCCCCCCAAGCTGGCCAAAAGTGCCGTTTGGGTCCAACGAGGGGTCTGGGAGCGGAACCGCGGTGGACCACGTGACGTCGGTGTCACGTCGGAGTGATGCGACGTCACGTGATTCCCCGCGCGTCCGCTCCCGGACCCTCACGGAACTTTTGGCCAGCTTGGGGAGTTTTGGTAAGTCTTGGGGGGGGGGATTAAGGAGGGTGAGGGGTTTAAATTTTTATTTAGGGAATCGGTGCACGTATGGACATAGACTCATCTTATGGAATTCTCCACATGTCCATATTGACCGAAATTGACCCCCCCCCCCCCCCCCTTTCGACTTATGGACTTATGAACTTAAACTTTTGGTCTGCACATCCCTATCTTGCGCTGTATCTCCTGCAATTGTGCCTCAGTCAACATATCTTCCTCCTCCTCTTCATCGTTATTCTCTTGCTATCCCTCTGGAGGAGGCATGTGTCTGCTTTTGGCAATGTTATGTAGTATACAGCAGGCTAGAAAGATCTAACAGACTTTATGTACCCTATAAAGAAGGCAGCCTCCTGATCTGTCCAGACAGCGGAAAGATGTTTTAAAGTAAGCCAAAGTTTCTCTCAATGACAGCCCTGGTCTTCTGGTGTGCCCTGCTGAAGTGACACTTGGCTGCAGTTCCTGGGGTAACTATGGAGATCATGAGCTAGGATTTGAGGGGATAACGTCTGTCACCTGTAGGGGAGAAGCCACAGAAAAGCTGGGTTAGATATACCTTTTGACTTTGAGAGTGGGACAGTTCACAGGACTAGTTTTTAGCAGGCCTGCAGAGTCAACATTCAGTCAACCTAAATATAAGGGAGACAATAGGAAGATGTGAAATAGGTATGTAGTAAAAGTGATTGGTGCCTTCCTACCAAGAAGCCATCCCCCAAGGATGTGTCCTTCCTGTAAGCGGTCATGAATTCTTGATTGCAAGAGAATGTAGGCATCATGAGCAGATCCTAGAAACCAGGGCACGACGTTCATGATGATGCCATTGGTGTCGCAGACCACTTGCATGTTTAGGGAGTGGAAGCCCTTGTGGTTGCAGTAGGTGGCCTCATCTCCTTCTGGTGCCCTTTTGGGGACATGAGTGCAATCAATAGCCCCCAGAATAGAGGAGAAAGTGCTATTTGATAGAAATCAGTCATAATTTGGTGGTGTTCCATGCTTCTGCAAGGGACAGATATAAAGTGTTGCGTCTTTGTGAGCAAGGCAGCCAGGACCTGCTCTATACACCTAGAGGTGGCAGACTGACTGATTCCAGATGTGACCCCTAGAGGTGTTTGGAAGGTGCCAGTAGTGAAAAAGGCCAGGGCAGTAGTGACCTTGGTGTGTACAGGCAAGGCTTGGCTCCTTTGGGTGGTAGGATGCAGGTCCCGCTCCAACAGCTGGCATAGGTACTGTATGGTTTCCTTGTTCAGCCTGAACCTGCGCATGACTTGCTCCTCTGACACATCCAGAAACTGCGTCCTAGTTCTGTAATCTCTATGTAAGGGGAACGGCCTCCTCCTGCACATTCTTCTCCTCCTCTCTCTTTCTTTTCTCAGCCATGTTGATCTGAGTACCCATGCAGCTATTATAATCATAATCTTGAAAAGGGACTCCCAAGAATGATTATCCCCCTGAACAGCTGTAGGTACAACACACTTTCCTAGCTTCCTTTGTAAACCCCCTCTGTTCCTGTCTCATCCCTAATTATTCCTGTAAGCACTAGTCTACACCTGAATATCTGATTACATCAGCGTTACCCTTCTAATCCATGATATGTCTCTATATGCCTCTCCCTGACTCTCCCAGTATGTTTCAGTCTGTCCCAGTCCCTCCCACCCCCTGACCCACTCACCCAGAGGGACCAGCCCAGCCAAGGATAGCACACGAGTGAAAATGAAAGTTTGTACTACCTCGTGTAAATAGGCACTAGCAAATGTACGTGCTTGTATGCACCTAAACGCGCCTCCTCATAGGCGCGCATCCCTTATAATATGTCATATGCACGTATGTATGAGGGCCGCCCCGACACGCCCATTTTTTATGTGAGCAGAGCTGTGCGTGCACGACTACATACGCACAAAAATGCTGCACATGTAAAATACTGACCCCGCAAGCCCGGAAAACACATGTGCGGGGCTTTTAAAATCTACCCGTTAGTGTTGGTTGGCACCGAGCCACAGCAGGGGCCTTTTCCTCCCCGGGGCTTTTTGGGTGGCTGGGGGGGGGGGGGGTGTCATCCCTTAGCTCCACCCCGAGAGCCGGGGACTGCTTCTTGGCATTGACTCCTGCGAGGAGGTGGTTGGCGCCGGTGCTGTCTGTGGCAAGTTCTGCCTGAGCTGCAGGACTTCAGTCATTAAAACTGTTTATTGATGTGGAGAGGGTGGTTAGGCTCTGTGTAAGGGCTGCTGCTGCTGTACGGCTGGCTGTGGGTGACCTGAGCCCTCCTCGAGCGCACCACGTCTGCCCGTATGTGCCGCAGGTGCAGCCCAGGCCTCCTCTCCTCGCAGTTGAGTGTGTCCTGGATTGTATGATCCTCCTCACAGGAGTCAACTTGGGGGTGACTGAGGCTCTGTCTGTACCTCCAGTGCTGGCATGGCCGGGCTGGTGGACTGAGCTGGGCGGCTCTCTGGTGCATCTCGCCGGTCGCGTGGTCTGCTGGAGGCGGGTGGCGACTGGGCTGCTTCCTCCCATGGCAGGGATCTCCCCCCCTCCATAAAACTGGAGAGGCTGAGGCTGGCGTCGAGGGGTAGGGGCGACCCGAGAGGTTGCAGCAGCTGCCGCTGCTCTTCTGGCAGCTGCCACTGCTCCTCCTCTTCCTCGCTCCACTGGGTCTGAGCATCCAGTTGAACGGGTGCGCTGGTTCCCCCGGGGGCTTCGCGGCTGGGACCGGGGGGGGGGGGTTTCCTGGGTGAGAGCTGTGGAAACAAATGCTAAGAGGTGCACATGTACTGTTTGGCATAAGCTGAGCAGTTTGAGTCAATCAATGTATGTGAGCATCTCATGCCAAAATATGGGGACATCTGTAGCAGACTTGACATTTTGATGATGCTGGACCTCTCTTCAGCATTTGACACAGTAAATCATGCAGCCTTACTAGACAGACTGAAGGAAATAGGCTTACAAGAAATTACTCTGTGCTGTTTTAAATCCTATCTGGAAAATGGGTCATTCAAAATTAGGATAAACCATGCTGAATCTGATCTTTTTAATCTGCCCTACGGTGTACCTCAAGGATCTTCACTCTCTGCTACGCTTTTTAATATTTATATGTTCCCACTCGGGCAAGCTTTTATCTGGTCTTAATCTTAATTTATTTTATCTGTGCTGACGACGTGCAGATTTTAATTCCTATTGAAAACTCTATTATTTCCACTGTAAAAATCTGGGATATTTATTTAGGCGCGATTAAAAAAGTTTTATATGAAATGAATTTAACGCTTAATGACAAAAAAAACCCTGAAATTTTATATATATCTGCCCAAAATGAAGTCCTTTGAAAGAACTCGAAATTTTGGAAGCTGCAAAAACATACTCTATCCCTTTTGATGTTAGAGATCTGGGGATAACATTAGATTGTGAAGTAAGTCTTAAAAAATGGATGTTTTAAGTTGAATATTTTAAAGCGAGTTAAACATCTTTTATACCCCAATGATTTTAGGATGGTTTTACAAGCTCTGATTTTCACGAAATTAGACAATTGTAACACTCTCCTTCTGGGCCTTCCTGCTAGCACCATCACACGACCGTTACAGCTCTTGCAGAACTCTGCCGCTAGGTTATTGACTAATACAAAGAAATTTGAGCACATCACCCCCTGTACTGAAAGAGCTTCATTGGCTCCCTATTGGATATAGATCACAGCACAAAGCCCTTGCATTAATACATAAATCTCTTTACAATGAGAAGGTGGTTTGGCTCAACGCAGCACTGCATTCTAATACCGAGTTACTACCGAGCCCGACACTGAAATCTGCACATATGGACTCGGTTCGAGAGAGAGCATTATCCATTGCCGGACCCAATTTATGGAACACCTTACCACTGTATTTGAGGATAGAAACTAATCTCAAACGGGCCGATACAGTACAGTGCGCTCCGACGGACTTTACTGTATCGGCCCGAAGGTTTTTAAGAAAGGAGTCAAAACATGGCTTTTTAACCAAGCTTTTAACAACTTTGATTGACTCAGATTGTATTTATTTCTTTTATTGTATAGATTTAAGATGTATTTTGAAATATAGTTTTAGTCTTATTTTAGCTTTTAAACGAAATGGATATGTTTTAGATTTTATTTTTCTTGTTTTAAATGCAAATGTGTCAATTATCATTTGCCGTAGGATGTAAACCGACGTGGTATGTTGTTACGCGAATGCCGGTATATAAAAGTCACTAAATAACTAAATAAAATGTGAGCTTACCGGCCCCGGCTCATGTTGTGTCCGGGGCCTTGCCCATCCCCCTCCCAGACGTCTTGTCCCAGCCGTTGAATCAGACGCTCCTCCATCAGCTGCAGGACTATAGGGCGAGGGACTCCTCCTCCCGTCTGGCTCACATATTTGTTCCGGCTCGCCACCTTGCTTTTCAGCTGCGCCTTGATGACCCGATAGCTGCTCTCTGGTCCTCTTGACTCCGCTGCGCAGGGATGTGGCCTGAGCAATGGTGTGCCATATCCGGCCCTTGGCTGCCCAGGATGTCTTCGCTGCCTTTGTTTCCAAACAGCTGGTTGTGATTTCCAAGGACCCCAGCTCATTGTCCTCGAGACTCAATTTGTAGGCACGAAGACAAGACTGCTCTGCTGCCTGGCTGCCAGAGGATCGGGATGCCACTTCCATTTCCGGAGAGGTGTCACTTTCCTTGCTTTTGCTTCCACTCTCCACTCCCCTCCCTTCCTCCTTCACCTGCCCTGCCCTCCTCCTGCCACAGTCACCTGGCGAGCCCTTTCCCCCTCCCGCCTCCTCCTATCCCTTCCCTCCTCCCTATCTCTACTGTCCCTACCCCTACACTTACTCCTTCTCCTACTCCTCCTACCAGCCCTGCCCTCCTCCTCCCTCCACCTTGCCCTCCTCACACCTCTCGTCTCTTCTCTCCCCACGCCTTCCACACTACATCCTCTCCAGATCCTCAGTCCTCCTCCAGTCCTCACTCCTCCCTCAACACCACTCCTCACCTCCACACAAAAAGACAAACTGACCAACTAACAAAAACTTCCACACACAGATAAAGACAAGAGACAAAGAAGAAAACAAGTGAGAACATAAAACAGGACAAACTCACTCAGATAGTTGCCAAAAAAAACTCCTCCTAAACTCCAAGGGGTAGATTTTAAAAGGAGCACGCGCGACGTACATGTGCGCGCGCGCAAGGGGGGGTGCACAATTGTGCACCTTGCGTGCGCCGAGCCCGCACTGAGTCGTGCTGCCTTCCCCCGTTCCCTACCCCCCACCCCACCTTCCCTTCCCTTGCCCTACCTCCCCCGCCCTTCCCCCCCTACCTTTTTTTTTCCTTTCTTTTATTATGAAACTTACTTCAGCCCTGGGGCTGAAGTAAGTTGCGCGCACCGGCCGCTGTGCCGGGAGCCTGACCCCGCCCCTGGACCATCCCGTCCTGCCCATGCCCCGCCTCCTCCCCACCCCTTTTTGCAAGCCCCGGGACTTACATGTGTCCCGGGGCTTTACGCATGTCGCTGGGCCTTTTAAAAATAGGCCCAGCGTGCGTAAACCCGGATTTACACGCGTAACCCTTTTAAAATCCGGCCCCCAACCAAATAACCAACAAATTTCCTCTCCTCTCCCCTCTCTGCAAAGCCTGACGCAGCTGCAGGAAACTGGTATATATATAAACAAAGAAAATAACGAGCCAGACATAAACTGACGTGCGCTGAGTAAAATGTCGCGTGACACGTAAAATGATGCCCTATGCAATAATGCGTCATGTGATGTGACAGAGTATCGCGAGTTGTGAAACTTACATACGTGACGCAGTATATCGGTAATTTCACTAACCATGCCCATCATTTTATCGCAGGATGCTAAGGCACAATGTTTCTGCTTTAATGACAGCATTTTTGATTAATCTAGGCTTAAGTTAGCCAAATAGCGCTGACATCCCGGAACGCCCCTGCCTTATAATGCCAACCTTTTAGCCAGTTGAAAAGTTAGTCGGTTAAGTGCTGAATGGTGAGTGCAACCGGGTATTGAAACAGCACCGTTTGATTGGCTACGTCTGCGTTTTTGCACAAATGGTGCTGAATAGGGACCTCTCGGGGGAGCCGATGCGATACAATGTGCTCAGCCGAGTGCACTGGTTAACTCGTGGTTGGACACTCGTTTTGGGCGCACGTCCACAACCCCTTATGCTATAAGGGAATTAGCGCCTCCAAAATGTGCGTCCCCCCATGAAGCTAATATGTAAATTCATGTTGATGAGGCTATTAGCTATCCCCCCCCCATGCAAAAAATAATGTGCACCCGACGAGCACATTCTTACCCTCAAAAATTAACGCCTGCCCAGAGCAGGCGTTAATTCCTGAGGAGCCCAAAAAAATGTACAGAAAAGCAGAAAATACTGCTTTTCTGTATTTCCTCTGACTTAATATCGTGGCACTATTAAGTCGGAGGAACACAAAAAGGAGAACTGACAAAAAAAGAAAACTAAACTTTTAAAAAAGTGGTGCTGGTGGTCAGGTTAGGAAAAGGGATGCTCGAAAAAATTGAGCGTCCGCTTTCCTATCCCCCTGAGGAGGCCACTAGGGGGCACACCGTTTCTCCTAGCACCTCAGTTTTACCGCGGCGGCCCATCTGCCTATTGCTCAGGGAGAGGTCGACCGGGGCCTCGTTAAGAGAGCCCCCGTTTCCCACGCGCCGATATCACGTCGGCCCCCTTCGTGCTCATCCCAGGCTTGAATCCTGTTACTGTTTTAGCCCGGGAGGCAGTTTCACGTTCTCACACATTTCTTTCTCTTACTTTTTTGAGCCTGACTCCCTTTGAGCCTCATTTCATCACCGCTCTTCTATAAGTCCTTTCCACTGAAAAGTGCTTGCCTCTTAGGCTGGCAGGATTAATGTCCTGGAGATGGATATTCTTCCTCGGCTCATGTGTTTGCTTCAGCACGTTCCTTGCTATTTGCCTGAGGGGTTTTCCTCGTACTTCACGGGATCATGAATAAATTCATCTGGAAAGGGAAGCCTGCACGTATCAAAATGCGTGCGTTATGGCAGTCCAAGGGGGCTGGGGGGGGGGGGAATGTCCCATCTTGGCTTACAAAGTTATTTTTGGGCTTGTGGCCTGATGGGAGCCATGGTGTGGCTGCACAGGGACCAGATGATCCCCTGGTATTTGCTCGAAGTGTGGCTAGCGGAGGGGTATGGATTTTAGGGATGTGCATTCATTTCATTCGTTTAATTCGTTTCATACGTTTCCCATTACATGCCAATTAGATGTGCATTCGTTTCATATTACATGCTTGTATAGGAAACGGATGAAACGAATGCGCATCCCTAGCGGATTTATCCATGCTGTTATTATAGCCCGACTCAACACCTGGTGCCAAGAAAGCCCGTGGGGCAAGTCCCCCACATCCTTCAAACCTTGAGAATCTGGAAAGCTATGAGCAAAAATTGAAATGGCCAGTCAGTGTCTCTCAGCGCCGACTCCATTACGGGGCAGTTCTCGACCGACAACATCTGTGTTGTTACAGGGATGCCGCTGACCTGGAGAAAGGTGGCTTTAAAATTCCTTGGCCTTGTTCAATTTTAGTTGCCCCTGAGGCAGCTCTATGAACGAAACTCGGCCAGAGTCGGGCATTGAAATAAAGGGCTTCTTCTGATCGTCCGATTCTCATTGTCTTTACTTTAAAATTCCTTGGCCAGCTCTGGAAAGATGATAGCACCCAGATAAAATCCTTCCTGGGCCTTCAGGAAGAATTCGAAGTTAGTAGCGACTCGGAAGTATTTTATCAGAGGTTAGTAGAGGAGATGGGCAATTATGAGAGAGAGAGAGGGCTGGCAGCCTAGAATGCCGGACCCAAGTATTCAATACAAGAAAGTATACCCTGTAAAGGGATGTCCCTTTTTTTATAAGGCCCGGCAGAGCTGTCAAATCAAACAAGACCCACCTTTGGGTATAACACAGCTCTGGAATAGGGACCTTCAGCTGGATTGCAGTAGTCAGCCTTGGGAAAGAATAGGGGGAAAGGCCCATAAAATCTCAATATGCGCACGTCGTGTAGAAATAAGGGTTAGACCTCTCCACAGAGCCTATCGATAGCCCCCCTTTTTTTTTTTTTTTATTCCAAGTTCTCTTCAGCCTCCACAGGCCTCTGTTGGCAGGGACTGCGGTCACCCGGGCCTCCTTTATACACGTTCGGTGGTCCCTGCGTGCAGGTTGTTTCTTTCCGGCAACAAGTGAATTCTGAGGGCCACACCATATTGGGGGGGAAATCAATAGATAAGCAACCCGAATTGCGATGGCTGGGCTCCTGGGCAGGCCGCAACCTCGCCACGCCACAAAGCTGTCTGGCAGACCATGTGGTACCCACTGGGAGGTTCACAATAGCAGTAATGTGGAGGTCCGTCCTCCCCCGCTAGGCTGTTGGTAGGGACAGAGCTATGAAATAGCGCCGGCGGAGAAGCTTACCCATGTGCTTAAGAGGAAGGTGCTGTTCTATGGCAGGATTCGGAGCCCCATCCTGGGAATAGCCAAATTGTTTCGTGACGACAATATGCAATGGACCTGTCGTTCCAAGATCTTTTTCTGTTACCTATCTGTGAGTGCTGCTATGGCTTTATGTGCAGGACTAGGCTGCTCTGTCTGCGTTCCCTCTTGTGGTAAAATTGCTAAGGAGGGAGGGATGGGAATGTTTTTTTTCCTTTTGTATGTTACAAAAAAACATTAATAAATGAAGTTATTTAAAAAAAAAAAAAAAAAAGTGTTTGCTTCTCGTACCTTACTACCTTTCAAATATTTGAATGTCTCCTTCATATCCAGATGCGGTCTCACCATACCTAGATGATTTCACGAGTGATATCCGTACCAGAATTGACTAATCAGATACTAACAGGTATGATGGAATTTGTGCGATCCTTTCCAAACAGCAGTTCCTAAAAGGAGCTTCGAAGCTGCTTGAACAGCACAAAAAATACAAACCTTTAAATGAATCACCCAGGTTTACACCTGAAGATCCATATTCAGGCACCGTTAAGCCGCATAAATGTATCTGGCTTAATAACACAACCACTCTATTGAATACAGCTGGTTAAACATGGCTCTTTGCCCTGACCGACTTTGACAGCTAAGTTAGCTGGCTAGCTTTCAATATTGGAGTTAGCCTGCTAACTAAACTCCTCCCAGTTAATCCCCCAGAGCACTCCTAATTTATCTGACTAAATAGCCAGATAAGTGCTAATATCATTTAGCTGGCTAACATCTGAGTTAACAGGCTACGTGCTTTTCAGAAATGTTCCGAGTCTGATAGTGGCAAACACTACAAGGTTTACTTCAAGATCTTGCCAACAAAAGCAAAATCAATAAATACGTACACAAGGGCTGCGGGCTCAGTCAAAGGCTTTTGTCTAATTTTTCTTCTTCAAAATAAATTAAAATGAGTAGTTCTAGTGGTGAGAGAGCTGGGCCCCAGTCCAGTCATTCTGCGAGGGCTCTGCCCTGACATGGGATTGGTTAACACAATTTTAGGTAGTGTGACTGTTCTCTGCCCACATTAGGCATTCATTCCTGGACCACGCACTGGTACAGCCGTCAGCTACAAAGGTAGGATAAAAGTTTCCAAATTTCTAAAACAGAGAGTAGGGCATAGACAAAACAAGAATTTATAAAACGTTTGTAAAGATGCATTGTGACCTTAGCTTGATACTGCTGCTTGGTATCAATCAGATGAAATTAGTTTACGCTTTGTTTGAAACCTCACTCTGCCCAACTCTCTGCATCGTACTATATAATGGTCAGTAGAGTTACAGCAGCTTGAATGCAGTGTTTTAGGACTTCACGCTCTTGCAGACAGGGACTGATGTGCAGGCCGCAAGCTCAGAATCCATGTTGCTGAGATCAGCTGCAAGGGTCTGAATGCAACATTCTAGCAGCCATATTGGTCCTGGAGGAGAATGGATTCTTTGCACACTGCCATCCCTCTGAACAAAATACGAACTCTCCAAAGATATTATGGTATACAAACTTCTGAGAGCACACATGCCCTGTCTTCCAATATCGATGGGAATCTGAAAAAAAAAAAAAATGGGACTGCAGACGCTATTCCTTTAGAATTTCAGAAAATAGTGTGAAATGGTTGACTAGGAGGAGGGAGTCTGGCTATCACAGTTCTAGGTTGCGAGTGGGTCGTCGGGCAGACTGTTCTAGCTAAGGCAGTGCTAATGTGGGGGTCACAAGAGAGAGCCATTTCCAGTACCTGGGATGCTAGCCATAGGCTAATCTAAAACATAGGTACATATGTATGTGTGGACAGTTTGTTGAATAGTTTCACTGTTTGGTTTTTTATCTAGGCACATGCGAGCAATGTTTTCAGATTTTTGATGCCCAGTGTGCCTGTAGTCTTTCTACGCATTTTCCAGAATACTTTTTTTCACCCTATTTCTGTGCAAAACACGAGCTTGTTCGTTCCCGTGTATATACAGGAGGCCACTTTTTGTGTACGTTTGTCTGTATTGTACCTTCACAGCGCATTTCTCAAGAATCGGTTATTGCCCTCAACACCGTGTTCCTCGGTGATTTGGGACCTGAGTAAACTCCAGCCAGGATCCCAGAAAAGGAATCCGGCTGGCAGAAATATGCCATAGGCACGACAGCAGACGAGAGAGAATCAGCACGGCAAGATGGTGCTCGTTTCTCTGAGAACCTCTCCAGGCAGGAAACCTTCTGGCTGTACATGGGTTTGGGAATTTGAGAGCATTCTCTTGTCTATGCAACAAATACTTCAGCAGCGTATTTTCCTCTCGAGCTCCCGAGAACATTCTCTGCGCACTGTTTCTGCATTTGTGTGGCACGTTCCTGGATATCCACCCCCACAATTGGCTGCAAACATTTCAGCCACGTTTTTCCCTGCTAAGTTGTGTCCCATTCCTCTGAGGAGGGGGAAGGGGGTCTCCCCTGCGTCCTGCATGGAAACGCATGGTCCTGGAAGACTCGGAAGGCCAGGCCAGAGAATCTTCCTTAAATCCTGCACGGGAGCACGCTGTCCTCGAAGAACACCAGGGGCAGATCAGATGAATGCAGTGCCCCCGGGGGGGGGGGGGAATCTATTTCAGGGTCCCAGCCAGAAGCCGGTCAATCTGTGAGATCTGGATGAGGCCTCCTCCCGGTTAGAGACCACGTGCAAACCTCCAGCGAGAGGCCACAACACGTGCACACGGTCCAGGTCCAGCGGGGGCCGTGCCCAGCAAAAGTTACAAGGCCACGCCAGTTGCTGCGTGTCCACTGCTGTAATCTGTGAACCTGAGTTGCCAGCTACCAGTTGCAGTCAACTGAAGGCTCTCTGCATGGCTCCATGTTTATTACTGGAGGGGGAAAAAAAAAACAAGAAGGCTTTTCGGTTTTGACACAAAATGGAAGAAAACATTCAGTAATTAGTATAAGGAGCCATCTAAAATATGAGCAAAAAAGGCACATATATGCATCGATTCAATCCCCTCCCCTTCTGACACCCCTAGGAACTCACCATTATCTCAACAACAGATCAAATACATTGGTACTTTTTGTAGCAGATAAAAATAAATATGCTGTTGCACTATGGGCCTGATTTTTAATAGCATTTACACGCTTAAAACGGAGTTATACATGTGCAAATGCACTTTACCCATGTAAGTGGGCTTTTGAAAATTGCTACAATATAGGCCATTGAATTGTCAATAGTTTTTACCCACGTTAAGTGCACTTAATGTGGGTGAATGACTTTTGAGAATTGCTACAGTCACATTTATTTACTTCAAATATTCATATTCCGCATGTGAAACTTCTTTGAAAATTCCCCTGCTAGTGCAAACTTTTACCAGCACAGAGAGGCCTAACTCATGGGAAAGGCGCAGAAAATTGCCTCCTTTGCGTTCCAGGAGATAATCATTTTTATTCTGCTTCTTATTCAACTAAAGTTATTAAGGCAAAATTTCGAGGGGACACTAAGGGAAATAAATCATTGGCGAAATCACCTGAGAACTCCGTGCAAATAGGGGTTTCTGGAGCGTGACCCGCACAGTGACCACCACCCAGACATAATAAATTATATAGAAAGAAAATTGTCACCCTCAATATTTAACAGGTAAAAGGGGGAGTGTGGGAGAACAAGTCCTTTGAGGAACAGATTGTGTTCTGCTTTTCTCTTTTCCGCCTCCTAAATCTGTCCAGACGTTGCATTTAAAAGTCAGTTGGGAAAACGGCAGCTGGAGCATGACAGGGATGGCAAACTTTACATTTCTGGCAATACTTCATTCGCCTGCTCCAGACTGCTCTCGGAGCCGGTTTATTTGTTGGCTTGTCGGATGACTGTGTTTCAAGGTTGCTTCATCACCGACGGCACAGGAAAAAAAATGCCCAAAACCAAAACACAAGAAAGAAAGAAAATATCTGACTTCCCCCTTCTCAAAAAAAAAATGTATTTGTATAGTTCTTTTACCCAAGCAGTCTGGCTTTCCTTGTGTGGTGATTCATGCTGCTGATTTCATAATACTCTCATTTCCATTCCAGCAGTAATGATTGTCATATTAATTTTAATGTATTTCTACAAATATGTTATAATATGGTGATATGTTATAATGTTATAATATGGTTATAATATGGTTTTGCAAGTTTCAACTACTTTTCCATTGTGCATTTATTTTTATTTATTTAAAATCTTTTATATACCGGTAGTAGTCGAGACATCACACCGGTTCACAATTGAACTGCAGAAAAACCTAGCATATTGCAGTTTTTGCATTTCAAAAAAGATGCATAACCTTCTTTAGGAGATATCAGTAAAGGCTTTGGTATGTATTCTAATATACTTCTGAAATATTAGTCTGTCTGCTTCAGCAAAGTTCTCAGTATATTTTGCTACATTTCGGTGTTGACAGCAGTATATATTTTCAACTTAGGCTTTATTGTATATTTGTGCAAGGAGCAGATAAAGAGTACTTGTGTTACCCTCTAAAACTACAATGGGGTCCGTATTCAACTGCTTAGTGGTTAGTTAAGAGTGCCAGATACACCTATCTGGCTAACTTAACTGGGATGTTCAGCAGCGTTGCTGAATATTCTCGGCTGTCTCAAAAGCTAGACCTGCCTACAGCGTAGCTAGAGTTTGCTGGTTAGGTTAACTCCTACCGCCTGCCCCGTGAACGCTTCCGACATTATCCAGCTAAATTCTAGCCAGATAAAGAGCTAGCCAGCTAGAATTCAGCCGGAGAAGTCGCTCTATATTTCAGCTAAGCCATTTCAATGGATAACTTCAGTTATGTGAAAAAACAAAGCAAGACTGGAGCCTTGGAAAGAAAATGTATTGATTGAACTCTGGCCAAAGTTTCACCTTTTATGGCTGCATCAGGGGCTCTTGATTTTAGATAAAATATAGAGTATATGTCCGGGCACCCTATAGGATTATGGGATGTATTCACTTGTTTAATCACTTGTTGTATGATTTGGTGGCGATATTCTCCAATCAACAGTAGCAAAATAGACCAGAGTCCAATCAATACATTTTCTTTCCAAGGCTCCAGTCTTGCTTTGTTTTTTTCACATCCGTAGATTTTCTAGACCATTTACCGTACTGTTTTGTGGGTCCTAACTTTTCAGTTATCCATCGAAGTGGCTTTTGAATATCTACCCCCTAAATTCCTAAACACAAGCAATCAAGTAGTTGGGTAGAGATGATAACTTTATTAGAAGAGTAAATATTTCATGGCAATTAATCCTGAAAACACACAAAATAAAATTATCATTAAATGTGTTCCTACTCGACTACTTGGGTTTATTTTAACAACATTTTATTTTTGGAAATGTTTAATGTATATTTTACTATATTTCCATAGCTGTTTCAGTATATATCTGATTTCATCACGCAGCATTCTCAGCATATATTGCAGCGAGGATTGTACATATTTTTAGAAAAAAGGGTTTACATAACATCATGAAAATTGCCAAGCTGGGTCAGACCAAGGTCCGTCGAGCCCAGCATCCTGTCTTCAACAGTGGCCAACTCAGATCATAAGTACTTGGCAGAACCCAGGTAGATCTATCTCCAGGGACGGCAATAGCTTTCTTTACTCTACCTGGCTAATAATGTGCATTGGACTGTTTCGCCAGGAAGACACCCAAACCTCTGGCGACAGATTCCACGGTTTGATTGTGCGCGGAGTGAAAAAGCACTTTCTACGATTTGTTTTAAATCTGCTGATTGTTAATTTAATGGAGGGTCCCCTTGTTTTAGTATTATTTGAAAGGGTAAATAGCCGTCCTTTATTTACCCGTTGCATCCAAACTCCTGACTTTATAAGCTTCTATCTTGTTCCCCCTCAGCCGTTCTTTTACCCAGCTGTAGATCCCTAGCCTTTGCAGCCTCTCGTCATAGGAGAGATGTTCCATCCCCTGTATCATTTTTGTCACCCTCCTCTGCACCTTTTCTAGTTTGGCCAGGCCTTTCTTGATATGGTGACCAGAATTGCACACAATATGCAAGGTGCAGTTGCACCATGGCTCAGACAGAGGCAATATGAGATTTTCTGTTTCATTCTCCATTCCTTTTCGGACCAGTCCTAACATTCTGTTTACTTTTTTTGTCCTCCGCCGTACATTGAGCCAAGGATTTTTCAATGTATCGTCCACAAGGACTCCGAGGTCTTTTTCCTGGATAGTGACTCCCATTACAGAAGCCGTATTGGGACGCACTACCTGTAACTGGGATTATTTTCCCTAGGTGCATCACTCTGCACTTTTCTACATTATATTTCATCGGCCATTCAATTGCCCAGTCTCCTAGTCTCACAAGGTCCTTCTGCAGTTCCTCGCAATCTGCTGCTGTTTTAATAAATTTGGATAATTTTGTGTCATCCGTAAATTTGATCACCTCACTCGTCATTCCCTTTTCTAGATCATTTATGAATACGTTAAACAGCACAGGTCTAAAAGGGAAAGATCCCATGGACTACAATTCATATAGGTTGATTTATTTTATAAACTTTGATTTTAAAATTCTAGCTAAGGTCCTGCAATTGCGACTGGGGAATCTAAGGCTGACTCTGATACATAAGGACCAGGCTGGTTTTATCAAAGTCCGGCTCTCAGCACTAGGCACTTGTTCAATACCTTCCACCTTTCTCCGAAACACAGCATTCCAGGTCTTGTCCTCTCATTAGACACTGATAAGATGCTTGATAGGATCTCCTGGAGTTATGTGTTCACTGTGTTGGGTCGCATGGCTTTTCCTGAAACCTTTTTAGCTTGGATCAAGTTTCTATACATTAATCCAAGAGCCAGGGTTGTAGTTAATGGTTGGCTCTCAGAATCTTTCCTTATTAATAGAGGTACAAGGCAGGGGTGTCCCCTCTCGCCACTGTTATTTAACTTATCCCTGGAACCTTTGGCACAAAAGATAGGAGACGCGGAGACCATTAAAGGATTGCAATATAGCGGTGTTACAGAAAAATTAGTGTTGTACGCAGACGGCATTCTCCTTATGCAGGGACAGATGTCTGCTCCAGCTTTATTCCAATTACTACAAGGGTATAACCTACCATCAATTATTCCGAATGAGGTTTGGTCCTGTCCGTGATATTCCTGGGTGTCTCCGCAACGTTACGATTGTGACCTCTGGATTTAAATATTCAGGTCTTCAAGTGCCTACTAAATTAGGGGACTTGCATGAGCTTAATTATCCAGAAGTTATCAGTACATTAAGGTGCAATCTCAATAGATGGATCCCCTCTCCATTTCTTTTCTAGGCAGGTGTTACACACTTAAGATGGTGGTTGGTACCTTCTCAATTATTGTATCTTTTTATGCATCTCCTTCGTAATATTGCCTAGGGGAATATCATTTCTTTCCTCTGGAGGGGACGACCTCCTCCTGTCAAATATCTCACTCTTCAGCAGCCTCTTGATTGGGCTGGTCTAGATGTACCGGACCTTTATTTTTATTATCTTTCGGCTTGGCTTAGGGCAAGGTGGTGCAGGCTGTTTCTTTGTTTTGCACTGGAGCAGTTCCACCCTGTGGGCTATCATCTTGCAGAGCTGCTGAGTTCCCCTCCAGGCTCCCCCGTCATTACAATAGGGGCGAACCCAGTCATTTCCCATACTTTGAGGATCTGGCATACCGTGATGTTGCCCCCTCCTTTCCCCCACTTACATGTAACCCCCTCCTTATCTCGGGCTACCATGTCGGGGGATGCAGATAGCTGGGGAGATAATGGACTGCAACGTTTGGGTCAGATCTCGAAAGGGAACACATACAAATCCTTTGACGCTTTAAGATCAAAATTTCAGAATCTGGCATCCTTGTTCATTCATACTCTCTTTCTTTATTGACAACTACATAGGGATGTTTTTAAACTAAGAGGACAGGAAGACTCTCTTCGCAAGCAAGGATGGTTTTAATAAAATACTTTTATAACAGAGCTTTAAGAAGTTTATTTCTCATGTATATGGTTACATAATTGCGGTGACAGTAGCAGATGAATCCAGTGCTCCGTTGATAACGCTAGATGGAATGGAGATTTATCCTTGCAGCTGGATGCAGACGACTGGCCCTCCATATGGTGTCCTGTCTCAAAGCTGTCTATCTGTCATAAAAGCTGGAAACTGTTATGTAAGCTATTACATTATGCATATCGATATCCTTTCTACTTTACTAAACTTAGCACATGCAGCCCTTTATGTTGGAGGAGCTGTGGAAGAGAGGCCTCATATCTCCGTATTTGGTGGAACTGTAGATTCGTAGTAGAGTTCTGGTCTGAGGTCCCTGATTGTGCTTAACATATCACTAATCAGTCTTTGCAGTTTTCAGCGGAGGTATGCTTGCAGAACAGATGGGGGCAGGACAGAATTACCGCCAGGACACGTCTTCCTGTTTCTCGTTTATTTATTTTTTATTTATTTGCTTTTATATACCGACATTCGTTGGGGTACATCACATTGGTTCACATTATAACAGAGTTATAGTATGACTGGGGGTCGTACTATTTATACATTGTTTCTCATGTACTGCAAGCCGCCTGCCTGGCTATAGCTTTCTACTGGATCATTGGAAAAACACATTGGCAGAGGTCACACCCACGGAACAAATCATGTATTATGATCAGATTTGGGGACCTTATTGGGCTTGGCGGAGGGCTACCATTTTATTTTACCTAGGGTCGCCATATAGGGTAGACTAATTGTTTTCCAGTACTTGCCGAATGTTTTATGCCATGGTTTGGGCTGTAGTCTCTTGATGTAGGTGCATGTTTACTTCTCCTTCATATGTAAGATGTCACCATTGTGCCTTTTGTTTTATAAAAAAAAAGAAATAAAAGTTAAAAAAAAAAAAAAAAAAGCAGGTCCCAGGCTAAATCCCTGTGGTTCTCCACCAACGACCTTTCTCCATTTGGCAAACTGATCATTGTTCCCAGCCTTTTAACCAGCTCCCATTCCACAACAGGACACTGCCTCCTATCCCATGACTTAGACATTTCCTGGGGGACTTAGACATTTCCTGGGGGACTTTACCAAATGACTTCTGAAAGTCCAAATGCACTATGGGGTAGATTTTAAAAGAAGCACACACGCATGCAGCAATTTTATAACATGCGCGTGCCAGCACACGCATGCTATAAAATACGTAGGCCACACGCGTATGTGCGGGGAAGGATTTATACAATCTTCGCCCGGCGACGCATCCCAACCTTCCCCCATTTCCCTCCCAGTCCGCTCCAATTAAGGAGCGGACTGGGAGGGAACTTCCCTACCCCCTACCCTAACCTCCCTAACCTCTAAATCCTACCTTTGTGGTTCTTTTTTTTGTTGTTGTTTTGCGCGCGCCGGCAAAGCAATCGATGGCACTGTCCCGGCCCGGCCCTTGCAGGAAGGCCGGCAGTTATGTGCGTTACCGGCCTTTATGCGCGTGGCTGGGCCTTTTTGGAAAATAGATTCCGTGCGCGCTGCCTATTTAAAATCTGCCATATATAAACTGATTCACCTTTATCTACTGGTTTATTTACATCTTCAGAAAATTCTAAAAGATTGGTAAAACAAAGTTGTCTCTTCCTCATTAAGTCATGATTTTTGTTTTTAACAGTGGTTTCTACCATTTTGTCTGGCAACAGCATTAGGCTCCCTGGTCTATAGTTTCCCAGATCACCCCTGGAAAAATCGGCATCACATTGGCTACCTTCCAGTCTTCAGGAATTGTGGCTGTTTTAAATTAAAGGTCATAGATTATTAGTCACAGTTAGCAATTTAATTAATGTTTTCGTTCTTTTAGAACTAAGGGATGGATGCCATCTGGTTCAAGTGATTTGTTATACTTTAGTTTATCAGTCTGATCTATTACATCCTCCATTGTAACAAATTTGTATTTTAGTTGCTCAGAATCTCTACCATTATAGAATGTTTCAGATGTGAATATGTTCCCAAGATCTTCCTCTGTAAAGACTAAGGCAACAAATTCATTCAGTTTCTCTGCTATTTCCTTGTCCTCCCTGAGCATCTAGCGGTCTAACTGACTCCCTCACAGGCTTTTTGCTTTCAATGTACTTGAAAACATTTTTATTATTAATTATTAATTATTTATTTATTTATTTAAAATCTTTTCTATACCGTCGCTAAGTTATATACCATTGCAACGGTTTACATGTAGGCACATATTTAATGTAGGTAAAAGTGTACTATAGTACATTCTAACAGGTGCCGTCAAAGGTTCGGTTACAATATATCATTAGACATAATCATTTTAGAGAAGTAGGTCATGACTGAGTGTACCAGAGGTTCTTTCACGGGTAAATTTATCATATATAGTGTTATAATTATGCTTATTGTGATGTAGAGTTCATAGACTACTGTACTGTACAGTCTTACGTACTGTGTGTCAATGCTCTTCTGCCTATTCCTGAATAATTCCTATTCTCCCGTCTCTTTGTAAAATGTTTCTTTAAAAAGCCATGTTTTTAAACTTTTTTTAAATGCCTTGAGATCTCTTTGTAATCTGATCTCCAGGGGCACTGTGTTCCAAATTATGGGTCCTTCTAATGATAAGACCCTTTCTTTCACTTGGGTTAGTCTTGCTGTTTTTACTGAGGGAATTGTTAAAAGTGCTTTATTTGCTGATTGAAGGTTTCTGTGTGGGACGTGTACCCGTAATGCTGTGTTTAGCCAGTCTGATTTCTCATCATGAATTAGTTTGTGAATGGTACATAGGGTTTTGTATTTAATTCTGTGTTCAATTGGTAACCAATGTAGTTCCACAAGGGTTTCAGTTATATGGTCCCTCCTCCTTTTTCCAGTTAGTATTCTAGCCGCTGTGTTTTATTTTATTTATTTATTTAACACTTTTTTTATACCGGCATTCGTAGGACACATCATGTCGGTTTACAAGTAACTGAGAAAGGAAATTACAATGAACGAGGAAGTATTTGAAGTATTTGAAGTGGTCTTAACGTAGTATTTGGTAGTCCCAGCAGAAGGGCATTACAGTAATCCGTGCTGGAGAAAATTAGTGCTTGTAGAATTGTTCGGAAGTCATTTTGAGTTAGTAGTGGTTTTAGTTTTTTGAGTACCATGAGTTTTGCGTAACCTTCCTTTACTTTTAGTGATATGTGCTGTTTTAGATTGATTTCAGGGTCCATTATTATTCCAAGGTTACGTACTTTTCCAGCTAATTCAATTTTCTGGTTGTCTTTGAGGATTATTGAAGTTTGACTGATTTCAGTATTTTTTCATTCTAGGTGTAGAAATTCTGTTTTATCAATATTAATTACAAGTTCCATTTGGGTTAGTAGTTGTTTTATAATGCTTAGGTACATGTTAGCTAGATTTAATGTTTTCTCTAATGTGTCATCTATAGGTAGAATTAGCTGATTATCGTCAGCATAAATGTAATGTATGATTCCTAGTCCTGCAAGTAAGTGGCATAATGGCAGCATGTATATGTTAAAAAGGGTCGCAGACAGGGCTGATCCCTGTGGAACTCCTGTTTTGAGATTGATTTTTTCTGATAATGTATTGTTGATCTGAACTTGGAAAAACCTTTTTTCTAGAAATGAACTGAACCAGTTTAATGTTTTGCCATGTAATCCGATTTCTTCTAGTCTATTTAATAGTATTTTATGGTTTACTGTGTCAAAGGCTGCCAATAGGTCGAGCATTATTAGAATATAGTGTTTAGATAGTTTTTGCCTCACTGGTCCATATTCAGAGCCACTTAGCCGGTAAGTTTCAACTTATCCGTCCAGGTGATGGCAGCTTTGTGGCACTGAATATGGACTTTAATCTCTCTACTGGAATATTCCAACTTCCTTGTTTTGCAAGTATCTTTAGAAGATACATCCCTCCAAACCGTGCACTTCTAGGCGACTGTCAGCTTTCCCCCATGGTCTAGTACACATTTCAGTACAGTCTGAAGTTCTGGGATCCCTCTTTTCACCAGACAATGGAGGCAGAGAACGTGTTTTTTGTTTTTTCTTGCTATTATATCTTCTGGGATAGCCTACAGCGTATTTATTTATTTATTATTTATTTATTTATTTAACAGTTTTTTATACCGACCTTCATAGTAATAACCATATCGGATCGGTTTACATTTAACAAGGGTAAAACTGTAGCGTAACTAAAGAAAATTAAACAAAAGAAATGAATAAGGCAAAGTTACATTCAACAAGGATAAAGAACTTGGAAGCTTATGTAGCTGGAAGGAAGTATAGGTGGTAATAATTAAGAAATACAATAGAGGATACTGGTTAAAGCTTAAAAGTGCTTTAACCTAGAGGTGCATTATTGTTTGTTTTTCTGTTTGTTTTTCTATACCGATATTCATCGTACATATCTCACTGGTTTACATGGAGATAGGGGGGTCTATCAATGTGGACTTCCTATTTTACAATGGAACTTTGCGAGCTTATTGCGCTCTGTCACATTATGTTGTTATACTTTGTACAATAAACTAGGTAGCTTTTTACATTGGGATTAGTCATTTTCTACAATTGTGAATAGTGACTTTTTACAATGAAGTTAATGACTTCTTGCATTGAGACAGTTAGTAGCTTTTTCTATCGATGTGGACTTCCTATTTCACATTGGAGCTTTGCGAGCTTATTGTGCTTTGCAACATCATGTTATACATTGTACAGTAAGCTAGGTCGCTTTTTATATTGCTATTAGTGACTTTTTACAATGAAGTTGGCTTATTGCACTTTGCAACATTATGTAATACATAGTACAGTAAGCTAGGTCGCTTTTTATATTGCTATTAGTGACTTTTTACAATGAACTTAGTGACTTCTTGCATTGAGACAGTTAGTAACTTTTTCTATCGATGTGGACTTTGCGAGCTTATTGCGCTTTGCAACTTTAGGTTGTTATACATTGTGCAGTAAGCTAGGTCGCTTTTTACATTGAGATTAGTAACCTTTTACAGAGAAGTTAGTAACTTTATACAGTGCCTTTTATGTCCTTTAGGATAGCATCTTTGTGGTTGTCTGATGATTGGTCTGTAGCCTGTTACCCTACTATTACTATTAGTTGTCAGTAGCCTATTACCCTAGCTAGAACAACCTACTCAAATATATTTAGGAGACAAAGAGAGAGCAGATTAGTAGGCCCGTAAATCCATCTAATAACTGAATATATGAACTCCCCATCTCTTCCCTTTTCTTTTCAAGATGCCTGAGGAGAAAGCATGCCTGTGCCTGTATGAGCACGTTTTCCCTTCGCTCTTGTCTAGTCTCTAAATCTTATTCTATCCACCTCTTCTATATTTATTAATTTTTTATTTTTATTTTTTTTGCTTGGGTGGGATGTAAACTGGTCTGCTAAGACTCAAGGAAAGATAATTAATGGGTAAGATTAAATTTCACCTTCCTTTTCGTCCTGCAGACCAGTCTGAACTTCTGGGATGTGCCAGAGCAGTGTTAATTTGGAAGAGGTACAGGTTCTACCACTATCATCACTTTCCTGCCAAAACGTGTATCCTCCTTTGACTGTAGGTCGAATTTATAACGCTTTGTAAATGAATGTAATGATGCTCAAGTTGCTGCCCTGCAAATCTCCAGAGGAGACGCTGCCTTGCATTATGCCCAGGTCACTGACTGGGCTCTAGTAGAGTGGGCCTTCAGGTCTACCGGCACCTGCTTGCCCTGACCAATATAAGCTGCTGTTATTGCTTCCTTGCTCCATCTTGTGATGGAGGCCATGGAAGCTGCCAGTCATTTTCTTGGGCCACTGAACAACAGAAATAGCCTAGCAGATTTCCTGAAATCATTTATGACTTCCAGGTATCTCATGATAATTCTTTTAACGTCTAGGGCTGAAGAACGTGCAGGGCTGAAGAAAAACTGATACTTCACACATCCAGCAGAGCTCTCTGCTTCAACGGCAGGGGAGAAGAAAAAAGGGTTCGCACTCACAAAGCGGGGAGTAGCTGGCTTGTTACGGCGGTTACTACCCTAAACCAAATGTGCCTGATACTTCACTTTCGATGCATATCCAGCATGGCTCTCTGCTTCAACGGCAGGGGAGAAAGACTGATACATCACGCATTTCCAGCATAGCTCTCTGCTTCAATGGCAGGGGAGAAGAAAAACAACCAATAAGGGCTGTATAACATAGTCTGGGTAAAACAAATAAGCATGGGTGTAGCTTGCTTATTGCGGCGGTTACTACCCCTACTACCCCTAACTAATCAAGCTAGACATTTCACTTGGATGCAGCTCCATCACTGCTCTCTACATTAATGGTGGGGGTGGAAGGGAAATAGAACCAAGAGCTAAGAGAAACAGATAAGTATGAGAGAAAAAATGTGTGAGGCTTGCTGGGCAGACTGGATGGGCCGTTTGGTCTTCTTCTGCCGTCATTTCTATGTTTCTATGTTTCTATATGTTTCTATGTCTAGTAAATGTCGCCTTTTATCTTCTCTGCATTCTTTTCTTCTCAAATGTTGGGAACTAGATTTCCTGGTACATATGAAATTCTTATACCACTTTTGGGAGAAAGGAGGGGACCAGTCTTATTGTGACCCTATCTTTGTGAAATACCAGATATGGGTCCCTCACAAGAGTGCCTGGAGCTCTGAGATTCTTCTTGTGGAGCAAATTGCTACCAGGAAAACTGTTTGTAATGTCAAGTCCTTCACTGATGCCTCCCGCAAAGGCTCAAAGAGGGACTTCCCTAAAGCCTTCAGCCAGTGGCGTACTACGAGAGGGGTGTGGGGGTGCAGTCTGCCCTGGGTAACAGCCAGCAGGGGGGGGTGCCATCGAGAGGAAGGTCAGTGGCCATGAGTGGAGCTCATCCCGCTTGAGATAAAAGAAGAGGAAGGCCACTAGGTCATGAACAGAGTCCATCTTGCTCATGGCAGAAGAAGAGGAAGGCTGCCGGGCTGCGAGCAAAACCCATTCCATTCATGGCAGAAGAAGAAGGAGCCCGCCAGTAGCCACAAGCAGTCAAGCAATGGAAGACAGTGAAGAGGGTGGCTGGATAGCCGCAGGCAGCTGAAGAGCAAGAGGGCCAGAATGACCGCACGTGAGCCTAAGTGATTGAGAGAGGAAGGGGTGTGTGAGTGTATGTATGCATGTGAGTAAGAGATTGGAAGCTTGTGTGTGTGTACATGGGAGTGAGGGTATGTGTGTGAGTGTGTGTTAGTAAGAAATTCGAGGCTTGCATGTGTGTATGAAAATGTGTGTGTAAGTAAGAGACTGGGAGCGTGTGTATGGGTGTGGGTGTGAGTATGTGTGTGCGTTTTTATGTGTGAAAGAGGGAGCCTGTGTGAAGAGGTGTGTAAGAGTGTGTGCAATCTTGGAGAGGCGGGGGGGGGGGGGAGGGGGCGCCAAAGGTTGTAGCCACCCCAGATGCCAAATACGTTAGGTACACCACTGCCTTCAGGATTAGATTAAAGTTCCAAGCTGGCATTACCTGGCAGACTGGAGGGCAAACATGCTTTACAGCCCTCAGAAAATGCACTGCATCCAAGTGGGCCCCCACCAAGGACCCTCTCAGCTTGGCCCCTCAAGTACACTAGGGCTGCTACCTGGACTTGTAAAGAATTTAGCACTAGCCCTTTTTTCCAAACCTTCCTGCAGGAACTCTAGGATTGATTCTATCACCATGTTAGTAGGGACAATATTTTTATTCTTGAACCACTTTTCCAATAGCTTCCTCACTCTAGCATATGCTAGGGAGGTTGCATTTCTCTTTGATTTAATCAAGGTGTTAATGTCTGCCTCTGAATACCCATTGGCTGTCAATCCTCTCCTGTCAACAGCCTGTAAGACAGTAGGGCTCCGGATCCTCCATGGTCACCGACCCTGACTAGAAGGCCTCTGATCCCTTTTAGGCTGATCAGGCCCTCCTTCCGTAGCCTCACAAGGTCTCCATACCATGCACACCTGGGCCAATCCAGGTCCACCAAGATGTCATAGCCCCTGTGATAGGAGATGCTCCTGAGGACCCTTCCTATCATCGGCCACAGTTGGAAGACGTAAAGTAACTTGTCCGTTGGCCACTTTTGGATCAGTGTGTCTAACCCCTTGATGACTGCATTTTGGCTCAGCTGAAGAATTTTCCTGCTTTTGACATTGTCCTGTGTTGCCACCAAATCCCAGCAGGGGATCCCCCATGCTTGAACTACCCTCACGAAGCTTCCTCCACGGGTTCCCACTCCCTGGGATCTAGCGTGTGTCTGCTGAGGTAATGCCTGTTGGTTGGCCCTTCCTGGTACGAGTGCTGCTGACAGGGCCACTAGGTGGACTTCTGCCCTTTCCATCAAGGCTTTTGCCTCCTTCTGCATTCTAGTACTCCGAGTGGTTCCCTGTTTGTTTATATATGCGACTGCTAGAGCGCTGTCTGAGAATATTCTTACTGCTTGCCTCTCCAGGCTGGGGCAAAATCTCCTGAAGGCCATCCCTACTGTCCTGACTTCCAGCTGACTGATCAACCAGTACACCTCTATCTCCGAACTCTATTTCCACCTTATGCTGTCCTCTGTCTCCGCTTTGTGCCGTCTGTCTGTCGTGATGTGCCCTCCATCCTGTCTGGCTGGCATCTGCTGTCACTGCCCTCTAGTCTAGCTGTTCACATGACATTCCTGCCCTCATATTGGCATCCGACATGCACCACCATAGGCTTCCTTTGAATCTGCCCGGAAGCCTCGACTTCCTGTTGTAGTCCTGCCTCTGTGGGGACCATCTTACCAAAAAATGCTGACTGATGGGGGTGCCTGTGGGTCCTTGCCCAGGGAACTATGGCTGCTCGCATAAAGCCCTTCGCCTGGTTCTGTAATTTCCAGGTCCTCTCCTGGGTCATAAAAATCATCTCTACCTTTGTGTCAAATGGTGCCCCCCAAATACACTAGGGACGAGGTGGGCTCCAAGTGGCTCTTGTTTTCATTCACTACCCACCCCAATTTCTCTAGTAGCTTTCCCTGTCGACTGGCTGCTTTCCTGGCAGGACTTGGCCCTGATTAACCAGTCGTCCAGATGAGAGTGCACCAATATGCCCTGTTTCCTCAGAAACTCTGCCACCACTGCCATTACCTTGGTAAATTTGTTAACTTATACCATGTTATAATGTAATCTGTAAAAGCTTCTGTTTTAATCTGTTAAAATTTTACATGTTACAGTGTACCGTGTCTCAAAAGGCTTGCCTTCGGACAACTCGTTGTATGTAAACCGGTATGATATTTCGAATCGAATATCGGTATAGAAAAATAAATAAATAAATAATAATGGTGCCATCACCAAACCAAATGGTAATGCCTTGAACTGAAAATGGTTGTCGAGTTCTGCAGATCTTAGATGCTTCCGTTGGACCTCCCTTATCGAAATGTATAAAACAGGCTTCCGACAGATCTAGGTATGTGAGAAACTCTCCTTTTCTTACAGACCCTACTACTCATTTCAAGGTTTCCATCCTGAAGCTGGGAACTCTTAGGTGTCTGTTTACATTTTTTCAGATCCAACACTGGACAAAAAGTGCCTTCTGGCACCAGTACTACAGCTTCTAATAGGTGCAACCTTTCTAAAGTTGCTTGAATCACCTTCATGTTTTGCTTGCGATCCTCCTGGGGAAACCAGAAATGAATCTGGGATTGGTGAGGCCAATTCCAGAGCAATACCCCTTCTGGATGATCTGTAAGACCCACTCTTCATACAACCTTGCTAGGCGGCCACCTACAAGTGGGATTGAAGAGTGGGTCCCCACAACATCACTTGCACACTTTCTGACCCCCTTCTCCTTTGGGGGTTCTATCTTTAAACCCTTTCTGATTTCCCCAAAAGGGGCGTCTTCCCTGCCGAAAGGGTCTTAGGGCCCAGTACTGCCTGTAATCTCTGGTCCTCCAGCTAAAGCTTCTAAAAGAGCTTCTATTCCAGTCCTCTGGGAGTCTTCGAACCTTCGACTCTCCCAGGTCTTTCATTAGTTTCTCTAGGGTTTCCCCAAACAATAACTGACCCTTGAAGGGCACTTTAGTTACCTGAGTTTTTGATGGGGCATCTGCGGACCAATTTCTCAGCCACAAAAACCTTCTAGCCCTCACCCTCATTGATACCTGTTTGCCGAGGCTCTTCTCAGATCATATAGGGTGTCCACTACAAAGGCTGCCCCTGCCTCACTCTGTCTGAGCTGTAGCCAAAGAGCCATCTCCCACTATGCCAGCCTCTTCTTGCTATTTCTGAGTCCATTTTATTAAGGCCCTGGCCACATAACCTCCGCAGGGAGAGGCTTGCCACCTCAAAGGATCTTTATAGGATGTGCTCTATTTTCTGATCCCGTGTGTCCTTGGGGGCCACGCACCCTCCTACAGGAGTAGTGGTTCGATTCTAGACACTGCTGCCTCTGCGGCATCGATTCTGGGCAACTTAAAAAACTGCTCCACTTCCTCCTCCTCCAGTGGATACAGATTACACATAGTGCACTTAGCCTTTAACTGCGTATCTGGGGTGTCCCATTCCTTAACATCTTGGCGTAGGGGGAGATGCCTTGGCCTGCCTTTAAGAATGGGAGTCTTCCTGCCCCAGCTCCAGGGAGGGGCCCAAAAAACAGCAGGGTAGGCGATCCAGTACAGCCGTGAGGAAAAAAACAAAGAAATGGATGCCACAAGATAGTCCTTTTCCACGTTTAATCAAGGAGACGTAAAATTCTTATAAACATGCCCGACTCTGGCTACGAGAAACGTGCGATTGACATAGATATACATTTGATCTTATTTGGACCACCATCTGAATACTGCTCTGTGACCAACAAGCCCCTGAGGCAGCCACCATTGGTGGCGAAACTCGGCCAGAGTCGGGCATGTTTATAAGAATTTTACGTCTCCTTGATTAAACGTGGAAAAGGACTATCTTGTGGCATCCATTTCTTTGTTTTTTTCCTCCCAGCTCCAGGGAGGTCACCACTTGCTGGAAGAGGGGGCCCAGTTCCTCTCTCCTGAACAACCTTACTGCCATGTCCTTGCCTTCCTCCACCTCCTCTTCCTCTCCCTCTGAGCCCTCTCCTGACTCCAGAGGGTCACTACTGGGAGAACGCTGGGGGGGGGGGGCTTTGGGCTTTCTTCATATCTACCCCTCCCCCAGGCTTACCAGGGGATGGTTTTGCTTCATATCCTTTGTTGATGCATTAGTTCTCTAGCTCATGCATTACTCATGTTTTTTGCCCATCAACACTGTTCTCTGTTACCTGTATATCCCCATTTAGCCTACCCTCTTTTTTTAGCCATTCCCTACATTTATTCACGTTATTTTGACGAGTTATTGTTGTCTATTTAATATTTATGTTCTTATGTTCAGAAACTCTGTTTAATGTAACGCCTTAACCGCGACAGTTTTGTTCTAATTTGATATTTGTATTGAGAATGTCGGTATATAAAAATCCTAAATAAATAAATAAATAAATATCACCCCCTTATGCATTAGTCGAATGAATACAGAGGAGATTTCATTTTCACGCTCCTCCTCCTCTGGTTCGCTGCCAGGGTGATCCCCTCTACTTGGGCCCGCCTGCTCCATAGGCCCCCCCCCACCAAAGCTACCCCCGCACCCCTTCCCCATCCGTCTCTGTGTGCAGCTATCAGCTCCTCTTCCTGGACCATTTCAGGTGAAGCTGGGTCTTTCTGCTGCTGCCCCCACCTCCTGGCTCCATGTTCCAGCTGAGCCGTTTCCTTTGGCGGGTCCGGTGCCTCACACCCGCGGCAGTAAGAGCCCATTGCGGTGGCTGCACTGGGGACATTTCTTTCCCCGGTCTGCCATCCTGCAGCTGTGCTCCTCCGGGCTACAGAATTACTTCTCCGCAGCGTCCCCTTATAATATCCTGCTACGACTGAGCTCCCCAGCGCTGTGCGGGGAAAAGAGGAACGCTGCACCAGCCTGGAAAAGGTCTGGAGTTTACAGAGGGCCCACGCGCCTGCTGCTCTCTGCTCCATTTTTTTTTTTTTGTGAAATCTCTGCTATCCCATGAGAATCTCCACCGCCAGAGGCAGAGAAACTACTGACGAGTGTTGCAGGCTATCCCAGAAGATGTAACAGCAAGACAAGAAAAAAGGAAGCTCTCTGCCTCCACCTGCTGGTGGAAAGAGGGATCCTAGAAGTTCAGACCGGTCTCCACGATGAAAAGGAACATCAGGCGCCTGCAGGTCTTCTCAGGAGCAGCAGGTGCGCAACTTGTTCCTCACGTGTCTCAAACATAATGCATAGAATGTCCTTGCTCCTGACAGACAGAAAACACAAAAGGGGTAATTTTCGAAGTCTTATGAGGGGGTTGTTCCTATAAAATCAGCATATGCGAGCCTACGTAGCCGCTGGGAGCAGTAAGCGCTTTTTCAAATGGGCGGACGCGTGTGCAGACTGTTGCTACCTTGCAGAAATGCATTACACGTACAAAGTGGGTGCTCTAGGGCAGGGCTTTGAAGTATGAGCACGTTTTTATGTATCTTACGTGTCTGTACTTTTCCGCCTGCTAATCAAGGCATGGAAATTAAAACTGACTTCTGTTTCACCTGAGGTTGTTGGGTGGGCGTCTGGGGCAAGTGTCTGAAGGGAGGAAGGTCTGGTGCTTGGGAGCAGGTGCACGAATCTTTTCCTAAGTGAAATATGCACATAGATCAGCCAACGTCCTAAAATACCTTCCCCTGCCCATAAACTGGGGGCCATTACGCATACATTACAGTGCTTTCATGCTTAAAATATAGGTATATAAACTGTGAGGATCCCTGCCTTAAACAGGATTTGCATGAACTGAGACCTACGCACCTGTCTTCAGGCCGGTGATATGCGGTATTTTACAAACGGCTTATGCTGTACGGTTTATAAAACACTGAGGTAACTCTAGGGCACATCTACTTATGCATGTATGGGCTGAGTTATGCGCACTACGGAAAATTCTCATAGGATCAACATGCAGCACAGCACTTGAGGTAATACAGTTACCATACAATAAACGCTTTGGGGTTTGTTCTTTTTTTTTTTTTTTTTTCTGGGGTTTGTTCTTAATACTCCAAACTCTACACATCCCAGTTTATTATTATTGAAGGGAAAAGGGAAAACCTATGCCTGGAACTGGCACACAAAAGTTCCTTTGGATTTGCTCTCTCCATCTTCAAAAACCGTCTTTCTTCATAAAAAGATCATTTACTCGTACAAATAACCCATGCTGTAGATACACAATGTTAGGTTCTACCTTAGGAGTTACCATCCAGGAAAGAGATCTAGGTGTCATAGTGGATAACACATTGAAATCGTCGGCTCAGTGTGCTGCAGCAGTCAAAAAAGCAAACAGAATGTTGGGAATTATTAGGAAGGGAATGGTGAATAAAACAGACAGACGCAGTAACACCATCTTTGCTAGGGAGTCGTCTTCTTCGTTTTCTCATTTTCGGGGGTTGCCTCTTCTTCCATGGTCACCTCTGGGCGTGAAACACCTGAGATTGCAATTTATGATCTTCATTGCCTTTTTGGGGACTGTTTTGTCCGACGTTTTTACTTTATGGCAGTCACTGAGGAGCGCACACAAAAGCCAGCATATATAACAATGGGGCGAATGAACTTCGGGCCGCTCTTTCTCAGCTGGTTGCATGCACTATATGAGAACCCACAGGCTTGTGTCAAGGTGAACGGAGCGTATTCTGAGCCTTTTTCGATAGAGAGGGGAACCAGACAAGGATGCCCTTTGTCCCCACTCTTATTCGCCTTGTTTTTAGAACCACTAGCCATTAAAATTCGGTCTGCGGCGAAGATTCATGGCGTAGAAGTGGGAGGAACAGACTACCGGATGTCTTTGTTCGCAGACGATGTCCTGTTCACGTTGTCCAAACCATCTAGCTCTTTAGCTCAAGTCGTCTCCACTCTAGCTGAATTCAGTTCGGTCTCAGGTTTTAAACTAAACCTGGAAAAGTCAGAGGTATTAAACATCTCCTTACCGGCAGACCAAATGCAGGTACTTAAGTCTAAATTCCCCTTCAAATGGGCTCCTCACCGTATAAAATATCTGGGGATACTCATCAGCAACAGGTTGGAGGACCTCTTTCGCTTAAACTACACGCCTCTTACCGTAAAACTCTTTAAAAGATATGGACAGTTGGACTAGACACCAGTTGTCCTGGCTGGGATGTATAGCTGGCATTAAAATGTCTGTTCTACCAAAGTTTCTTTATCTCTTTCAGACTCTACCGGTCCCAATCTCATCCTCCATGATTAAATGTTGGCAGAAAAAGATTTTCGCTTACATTTGGAAGCGTAAGACCCCAAGGGTGACGAGGACGACTCTATATAGACATAGACTATAGGGCGGGCTGGGTGTACCTAACCTAGCGTACTACTATGCAGCTGCGCAACTCCGAGCAATTGTAGACCGGCATAAAAAGGGGGAGCGGAAGAGATGGGCAGATATTGAACAGGCGCTGTTAGGACAAATGCCGCTATGGGCAGTGACCTGGCAACCGAGGCACTCATGGTTGTCGGGAGGGATTGAGTCCCCAGCTCTACTTAATGCACTGCAGGAGTGGAGGCAATGGAGACACAGGCCGGTGGGCTCTAGGCAGTATTTTCTGAGTTCCTCCTTATTTCATAATACGACCTTTCCACCAGGGTGGGACACCCCTAGCTATATTGGCTGGAAAGAACGACATATCCAAACCTTTGGGAAACCATGGGAAGCGGGTAGTATCCTTCCATTCCAGACTCTCCAAGACAGATACCAGTTAGCAAATAGCGAGGTGTTCCAGTATCTGCAAACTAGTCATTTCCTACGAACCAGCACCATAAAGCAGGCCCTATCCTTAGGGATGACTCAATTTGAACATTGGTGTGCCCAGGCTGACAAGGCTCAAAACGTAATTTCAAAAATGTATGACTCCCTCAACACTGATCGTACTTTTATCCCAACCTTCGTGACTGCCTGGGAGAAAGATTTGGGGTCCACGTTAGATAAAGAAGTGTGGGACACTATTTTTATGAATACTAAATGCAGTTCTATTTCTGCATCCCTGTCCGAAAATGGGTACAAGGTTTTATTGAGGTGGTACTGTACTCCCTACAAGTTATGGAAAGCCAACATAAGGCCTACAGCTGACTGCTGGCGGGGGTGTGGGGCTGTGGGAACTTTCTTCCACATGTGGTGGGAATGTTCTAAGGTTCAGAAATTTTGGGAACTGGTCTCAAATCTTTTCTCCCAAATATCTGGGCAGTCTTTCTTACTATCTCCTGAACAGGCGCTACTCAGTGCTCCGGTATCCAGTTGTCGGTCTGTCTGGTTGCTGATGCATCAAATTTTGATAGCCGCCAGATGCGTGACAGCGGCTCGCTGGAGACAATGTGATCCCCCTGCATTACCCCTACTCCTTCGAAAACTGGACACCATGCAGGAGCTATATAAACTGACAGCACAAAAACACCGCAAGCAACCCAAACACTCGGCCGTATGGCAGCCATATCGGATATGGCGGAGCCGTGCTAGCCCACTTCCTACCTAGAGGGTACAACTTATTCTGTTTCGTATTTTTTTTACCGACCTGTATTCTCGATGACGACCAAACACATCACGACCAAAGGCTTTAGAGTCACAGGGTGTGTGACCACAACTGAAAATGTAGGTCACACGATTGGACGTGTCTCCTAGTCGATGTTTCCATAATTGATTTTATTTGTATATCCCGGAATTCTCATATACCAATATATGTATAACCATTGATGCATGTTGATGATAATTGTTATGTATTCTACAATATATGGTTAATAAACTATAACTGAAAAAAAAAACAAAAAACCCCAGCATATATCCTTTGAGTCTGGCCATGGGCTGAATGGAGCTCGTGTGCTGGCTTTACTTCCAGCATGCTTGGGACAGACACAAAGGACCTTAACGGCAGGGCAAGTAAAGGAGAGGACACGAGGAGCCGCACAGTTTGGCGCCATCATCGGCCTCCTCGTGCCATTTGAGAAGAAGTGAGCCTGTGCTGTGGGATCTTTCTGTACAGTTATTACAAACAGCCTCCATTTGTTGGCACCTTGGTAGGTCTGAGCAGCCAATAAGTCAGGGACAAGGCATCTAAATCTGGAATAATCCCTCAAAATCAGAGACGTCTGGTAACCCTACTTGTGTGGCTCGCATATACGGTGGTTGTTTGCCATCTTGAGTCCCACTGCTGCTGCTGATGTTGCCTCGGTTTAGTCAGGCCTGGAAGTGACTCATGCTGAGAGACCTGTGTTACTGCTTTCATACTGTACTCACCTTATGTAACTGTGGTCAGCCTACTATCTCCGCAGCCCACATGTCTGAATGCAGCTTAATTCACCCAAATACTTCCTGGAGAAAGAATAGGCTCCCTTGCACATGTCTGCCTGTGGGTTAAGAGCCAAGTCACACAGACCTGAAGCTCTTGGAGAACCGGGTTCTAATCCCCACCTCATCGTTTACATCCAGCTGCTGCATTCTGAGTTCTCCTAGAGTGTCCAGCATCATCAGCCCCCCATGCTCTGAACTGGGCTGCAGACACTCCTCAGTATTTTCAGCTCCTGCACGCAGAATCCTATTGCAACTCTCCGTAAACTCGGCCCCGTGGTCCGAACTGCAGTTTTCAGTACCAGTGGCCTTACCTTCTGAATTCTGCTGCAGTCTCTGACATGCGAGCAGCCGTGCACGGAAGAGAGCTGTACATGATCTCATACACAGACATAAACCCACACAGTAGGACCCAATCAAACATGAGCATTCACAACAATATAACTTGTGACACTCTTCCGAACACAACTGCTCCCCATGACGGAAGAAAATTACGAGCAGATTATCTAAAGGGATATACTGGTGTGGAAAATTGCCCCAGTGAAACATTTTGCAGTGTCTTCTGGCCTTGCTATTCTTTTAAAAGCCATCATCACACCACATCAGATTGTGTCACTAAGACAGTCCCCTTTAATGGTTAACTGCCTTTTCGAAGTGCATGGCGGGAGTAGGTTTGGTTGTGGTCAGTGATTTCTTTTTCTGGGGAAAAAAAAAGGTGCCAGTCCTCACCTACAAGATCCTCCTTGGATGTGGAATGGGAAGGGGCAACCACGCAGGTCTCTGCCCCCTGCAACTGGCTCCAGAGCCTATCAATCAAATGTCATCCTTGCAAATATTATAACAGCAATACATCTCCAACTGGGAAAAAATAGATCATTACACAGAAATTACACACTAGCAGAATACCTTACCTTGATCATACAGAAAATAGAAAATAAACGACCACAAATCATAAATAGAGATGTGCAGATAAAAACTGAACTGGAAACTCTAAGAAGCCAGAACCTGCATGCAATGCAACACTGGAGCAAAATACAAAGCTGTCAGGCTCCCAAAATAAACATATTCAAAAGGAAAAGGCTTTTCTTTCCCCTACCTTTGTCGTTTGAACATTTTGGACTTTAACGTAATGCTCACCTCTCATAACAACAATGGGGGCTCAGCGACCCCGAGATGAGACCTCCTTCTCACACTCACACACACACACACACATATACACACACACACACACATATACACACACATACACACACACATACACACACACACACACACACATACATACACATACACACACACACACACATACACATACACACACACACACACACACAACACACACACATACATACACATACACACACACACACATACACACACACATACACATACACACAACACACACACACACATACACACACACACACACGAATGATGATGGAGCCTCGGCAGCCTGAACAAAACGCAACTATTACATTGCACTCTCCCCTTGGGGTTCTCTCACCTTCCTCTTCCCCAGCAGGCAGGCTGAACCCCCCTCTCTCTTTCCCAGGGAGCCAGCATCAGTCCTCTCCCTCATTCCCCTACCCAGGCGACAGTCTCTCTTCCCCAGGTTCATTCTGCATGCAGGGCACAGGTAGGGGAGTAGAGGTGGCACCGGGTGCATGTTTTTTTCGGGGGGTGGGGGGGGAGCAGGGGCAATTTAAGCGGCTAGAAGAAAAGGTGCCAGTATTTAATGTCGGCATTGTGCCCCGTAAAGAAAAGCCCTGGTCATGGGGATGTGAGAGCAGGGGATTTGGTGTGCATGGGTGAGGGTGAGCGGGTGTGTGAGAGAGGGAGGTTTTGTGTGCATGGAGAGGAGAGAAGCTGTGTGTGCGTGCGGGTTTATTTGGAGGAGCAGGGGCCATGATGCCACCCCAGCTATTCCTGCCCTCACTGGGAAGTTGCCTGAGAGGGGGGGCAGACCACCTGTTTTCCGTTCGCGTAGCAATGGAGCTAGGCAAGCAGCTAAACTGTTAAACTGATACAGGGAGACAGGAAACAGGGCGTGTGGGAGGAGAGCGATGTGGGGTGGTGGTGGGGGCACATTTTGACTCAAAAAAAGATCTGAGAGAGAACATGCTCCAACCATCAGAGAGCTGTAACGGTGCGAAGAGTGCAAAGGTACGGTGTGTGCATCTGTCTGTCTATATCTGTGCAGGGGTATTCTATGGGGGATATTTTCCCCACGCACCATAAAACAATAAGTTAAAATCTCATCTCCTTTGCTGCTCCTACCCTCCCAAAAAAAAAAAAAAAATACAAGGTAGATTTGGCCATCAATAAGCAAAACCAGCGAGAACATAAAAGCAGAACCATACACCCCTCTGGGCTTTTGAACAATGTATTATTTTTATATACCTCGTTCATAGCCCCTTGCTCTAACCACTAGGCTATTTGATCTGAAGGGTCTGCTTATCCTTGGGGGGGGGGGGCTATAAGAGGTGAGTCAGACCATAGCCCCTCGCTGCCGAGAAATGCTCAGCTTTTGCCACCTGCTTGCTGCTCCTTTCAATTTCTGCAGAATTATCCTAACAGATCTGAGCCGTGCACAACATGACATTCCTCTACCTGAGTACCTCGGCCGAGTTATCGCTGCCTCACTTTCCGTGGTTTGCCCAGAAAGAGGCTCACAGTGGAACTATGTCTACCTAGGCCCCTTCTTTCTGTACGACAAAATATGCACCTCTCTTGGTTAAAAGAGAATTAGGTGGGTCCAGGAAGTCTGCTGATGCTCTGGGGAGTCATCCCAGGATAAGAACAGCACTTCAGAAAAAAAATCAGAAGCGCTGGAGCAGCTGCTGGATGGCAAGCATGTTCTTCTAGCAGAACGGTCTTGTAAGAAGAGCTCTACTGGGAGAGCAATCATCTGAGAGCAGCGTTAGGGAGTGGAATCCATTGTATTATAGAAACTTGAGGTTTTTTTGCAACTAGGTAAACAGATTGCTTTATCCAGAGTGTCATCTCCTCTCCCCGCTAAGCAGGCAGTGACAACCAGAATAAAAAAAAAAAAAAACCAAGATCAACCAGTTATGATCTTATCAAAGGCAGTCACTGCCTCACCGTTTATCTGAATCCTGCTGTGGCACCATCGCCGCCAGGTAAAGAAGGCAATCAGCTCCACCAGGCCTGGGCAAACGGGGCCTTACGTTGGCTCACTGTCTGCTTTCTCAAAAGCAAGTCTGGCTGCTGAAACAAAAGGGTAGCTGGAGGAAGAGAGGTTAGACAGAGTCATGGGCTCTGATATTTTGCTGTTGTCGCCGGTCTCCTTATCTTACAGAAGATGGAATTTACTGCTGGCTTTCAGATCCTGAATACAGCGCATGGAGCAAGGTGGGGGCCTCCTGCCAGCCTTCTAATGAATAAAGTGGTAAGATGATTTTTTTTGTAAAATCACTGTTTTGCTTAATATGAACCTGTTGGACATAGTAACTAACGGGTGACATTCAAACATGCATCTCGTTTCCCCGGTTAAAGAGATTGGATTTATACCTGCACCGGCCAATTTTATACCAGCTCACGGGTACTGCGGACGCGTGTCAGTCCACTTTTGAGAATTAACGAGGCCACGTATACCTTAACGTGGCAGGGGTGCACGCATTTGTGAAGGTCCACACGGACGTTTGCATGCATACTTTTGAAAATCGACCGTGCATGTGTAAATAATACGCCTGCCCTTAACTCCATTCCCGGGGAACGCCAACTTTGCAATACACACACACTGTGCGTGCTTTTACCATGTGCAACCCCCAGCTCACTTTCAAAAAGCTCGTTTACATGTACACGTGCTTTTGAAAATGACTCTCTAATGGCCTATTTTTCAAAAGCATTTACATGCTTAAAACGGGGTTTTGCATGTGTAACTGGGCTTTAGAAAATTGCTGCAGTACATGCCATTGAATTGTCCACAGGATTTACATGTGTAAGCGCACTTTATGCATGTAAATGGCTTTTGAAAATTGCGCTTATGCACATAACTCCTTTGAAAATTCAGCTGTATATATACAACTACTATAAGTGGTATTTTTAAATGTTAATAAATGGCCTCCACATAGAACTGCCTTGCAAATGTTTTAAATTCAGTATATCGGAGTAGATTTAAAACAAATTTAAGAAAGTATTTTTGTCAGTCAATGCACAATTAAGTTAGGGAATTTGTTGCCAGAGAATGTGGTCAAGGCTAGTGGTCTAGCTGAGTTTAAAAAAGGTTTGGACACGTTTTTGGAGGATAGAAGCTCCTCGTACTTCCTATTAGGATCTGTCAGGTACTTCCAAGTGGCCTGGACTGCCCATGGTTGCAGAGAGAGATTTAGGGTTTTGGTGCCCCTAAGCACTGTCGACCCCCCAGCCTCCCCCGTTCCATGAGGTTGGACAACAGGGAGCAGAAGGGTCTAAGGCACAGTCCCCGAGTTTCCTGGGGCAGCTCAGGGGCAGATTCTGTGAGAAAATGTAAAAATCCTGAAGCAACTGGCAAGCATTTCCATCTTTTATATTATTCATCTTTTATTATTATTTTTATATTATTCATCTTTTATTTTTACTTTATATGCTTTTTCATTTGTATGCCTCTTATTTGTTTTTTATTTTTACTTTTATTCTTTTTATCAGTTTTATATTGTAATTGTAATGTTTATTGTTATAACTTTGCAGGCTGTTTAGCTTGTCCCCACAGAATGACGGTTTATAAAAGCAATAAATAAATAAATACATACATACATACATTATAAACACCAATTAGCTTTACGGTATATTTTAGTGTAATTAGTATAATTAGTTTTGTTTGCATCGGGTGAAGAAAAGCGACCTGAAGTATCAGTAGAGAGAGGAGACCTCAGGGATGGGAAGAGGAAAGGAGGAGGATCAGGCAGAGGGTGAGGAGAAAGGGAGAGGAGTGGGGCGGGGGAGGATGGGAGACGGGGAAAATCAGCACCAAACGACCAGTTACACTTGCCACTGGCAACTAATTTTAAACTCTCACTGATAAAAGTTCAAGAACGAATCACATGTAAGCTAACCACGAGCCATGTATTCAATGGACATTATAGGACATGATGCAAATAGATATTGTAGGAAATTATATGTTACCGGTTATCTATTGGCACCTCTGTTAAAGTACTAACATTTGTTTTGCCTATTTGTGGCAGCCTGTAAACCGTTATGATGGTAAATAACTTAATGACGGTAAAGAAAAGATTTAAAAATAAAATAAATAAATAAATAAATTGGGAATCTGGGATGCGGAAGAGGAGGAAGGAGTGGGAAAGATTGGGGAGTGGGTTCTAGGGAGAAGGGAGAGGCGGGAAGGGAGGTTCCAGGCTAGCATTAAAGATCAAGGGAGGGAGGATCTGAATTGCAGTGGGTGAGGAGGATGAGGAGGAGAGGAGGCGTCCCTACCAATGCTCCCAAATTGATTTCCCTTTGCCCCCTCTGTTGCAGGCTCACGCCCTCTCCTCTCCAGTTTCCCTGCGCCCTGAGTGGGATTAGGAAACACAGTGCACAGCTAAAAGGCAGCAAATCATCAAACAGCCTGCTGCCCCCCCCCCCCCCCCCCCCCCCGATTATTGCCGCCCTAGGCACAGACCTAGTGTGCTCATTGACAAATCCGGGCTCGCACGGCTGGAAACAGAACGCTGGGCTCGGTGGACCATTGGCCTACCCAGCATAGGACTTCTCATGTTTAGATGGTCCATCCATGTCCATCACTCATTGTACTTTAATGAATTAGTAATAAAAGGACAGGCACACAGCTTCCAGCTCAGGTAGAGTCAGTTTTTAAATGAGGCCTACAGATTCCCCCCTCTTTACCGTAACAACATACGATGGGCCGTGCCAGGTCAGATCAAAGGTCCATCAAGACCAGCATTCTGACTCTGACAGTGGCCAACCAAAAGTTATTAGGACGTAGCCACAGATCCTGCGGGTAAGGTGTGGTGTGCCGGGCAAATAATTGTGTATAGACTTTTCCTCCAGGAATCTGCCAAACTCCTTTTAAACTCAACTGTGCTAGATGCCTTGACATCATTCTCCAGCAACCAATTCCACAGCTTAATTGTGCATTGAGTAAAAAAAAATATATACGGTATATATATTTTTTCCAATTTAATGTTAAATCTGATACTTGCGACGTGATGTGTTGAATGGGGAAAGAGTTGTTCTTTTGGATAAAAATGGCAAACATGTTCGGCAAATCTTTTACAATTTGTACTCTGCTGGGTGCTTTCCGTTCCTCCCCTGTCGGGGTGGTGGCGATTCTGGAGGCTGTCTGGGAAGATAAGGACAAAGTGAAACTGCTGGAGGGCCTCGCGCCACCGAAAGTTACGGCAGCAGTGGTCTCAGCACGGCAGGAGACGTTTGAGAAGTTCTATCTAGAATGCAAAGAGACCCGAGCACGTTGTCTGAGGTGGAGTCATGTGGCTCAGGGGGTGGAGGATCGGGAAGCAAAATTGGTGGAGCCTGCAGAAGGCCAAAAGAGAGGCCGAAGGAGAAATCCAAATGATTTGGAAAACTGCTCTCAGAGAAGCAACGTGCGCCGTCTAGGATTTCCAGCGATCGTCACAGACGGAGAGTTAATGGGAATGTCGGATACATGACCGGTAACTGGGTCAGGGCCTGGGGGGAACCCAAGGATCGAGTGGGCTCATTCCATTGGCGTCAAGCCTGGTTCTGGTGCCAGACCTCATGCAGCGACTGCCAGATTTGTTCATTTTGCACATAAAATGGGTGCAATGAGGGCGTAGCGGAAAGACCTGTTATATATAGGGCAAAGAATTTAGATTTTCAAGACTACTCTGCATTGATAGCAATGGAGAGGAAGGCTGTTTCCCGTGTAAATGCACAACTGGTGAAGAAGGATATAATAGCTCCCTGCACGTTAAGAGATTCATGAGGACAAAAAGTGATGATCTGTGTGAGATGGCAGAGGAAGCCAGAACATTGCTTCAGGATCTAGGGCCCATATTGAGTCAAAGTTTTTTGGAGTTTTTGGAAATTATGACATGCTTGACGTGAGCAGAGGAAGCTGGAAGATACTCTCCAGTTTTAGGGGCTGATTGGTTAAATAATTTGTTATTTTCTATGTCTTGCTGGCAAGATGAACCTGTTTCTTCTTTCTTTTTTCCTGGTTATGGATAATCGCTACTTTTCTCTCTTTCAAGATACCAGTTTGTCTTGGTTGGTTTTTTTTGGGGGGAGGGGGTTTCAACGTATCTGGCATTGCATCTTCAAAAGACAGCAGCAATGGACGAGCAGAGGGAATCCTGGATGGCTGGAAATCTCTGAATTAAGAGGCTTCACTTCATGGATATCTCAGTGGGTGGGGAGGCTTCCCTCACAGGACAATTGTGACTCTTCCCTGTGTCTGGGTATTTTGGTGATGTGTTGGTTTGGGTTGAAAGCGGACTGGGAGGGTTTTATTAACGTTAAGGGTAAGGGTGCTTTGGGTATGTTTGTTGGATGGGGTCATTTGATTTGACATAAATTTGCTGATTGGGGGGAAATCATTTTTGCTGATTGCTGGGAATCATTTTTTTCTGATAGGGTTGGGGCCTAGACTGGGGGGCTGTAGAGTTGAATTTATACACTATGGGGATATTAATCGAGTATATGATAGTGAGATATGACCGGGTCACTTAGGTGCACCACTTGGAATGTCTTTCAGAATAAATTCAGTAGTGAACAGGTTTAAAAGTATGCAAGTGTTACAAAGGCATAAGATACACACAACGTTTCTTCAACACACTAAACTGGATGAGAAAGAGCACGTGAAATTGAAAAGGGAAAGGATCAATCAGCTTTTCGAAGCTTCGCCAGAGTCTCGGAGCACAGGGGTAGCAATATTAATAAGGAAATCTGTACCATTCATACATCATAAGCTTATTTGAGACCTACATGACAGGTTTCTGTCAGTTGAAGGCAGGCTGGATGGTCGTGCATTGGTTTTGTGCAACCTCTGTGCTCCTAATGCTTACTCACATACTTTTTTTCACATCTTTTGTACGAATGTTATCGGCATATTCTCGTTTGTATGCTTTTTGGGGAGGATTCTAACTGTATATATTATCCAGATTTAGATAGGGTTTTGAGCCAGAATATATTGCATTCACTTCCAGGCCAGGGTATGCCATGTTTTTTGTCATAATATTTAGTTATGGTAGATGTTTGGAGAATTTCACACCCTTTGGAGAAATCATATACCCATATTTCTTCTAGAGCGCATGACTGCCAGTCTCAGCTGGATTATTTGTTTATAAATCGTGGACATTTTTCTAAAATAGGGGGAGCAGAAATTAAGGCTGTGAGAATTTCAGACCCTGCCATTGTGTGGGGTCATCTTGAGAGGTTCACTCAACCAGATGGAGGATCTGGGTGGAGATTCCCTGAGTCTTTGTTTCATGACTAGGCCTTTAAAGATTATTTAAATAAAATGTGGGAAGAATATGAGAACTTTAATAGAAAGCACCAAACATTCCCCATTTTATTTTGGGAAGTGGCAAAAGCAGTTCTTAGCGGGGACATTATCTCTTAGGTGTGGAAGAGGAAACAAGACATTGCTCAAGATATCGTGAAGTTGGAGCCCAGTTATGGAGAGACAAGGACAGATTGGCTTAAGTGTCCTCCTCAGAGAACGAGAAGGTTTTCTTTGCAACACAAGTGGAGCTGAATTGTTTGAAAAGTCAACGCACACAGAAACGTATTTTATATTATAAGGTCAAGTTCTTCCAATCTGGTAATAAGGCGGGTAGACTGCTGTCACATTTGACAAAAAAAAATTGGTCTCCTCCAAATTTTATGATGGCAATAAAAAACTGCTGCAGGAGAAATAGAGAATACTAGTAAAGGACTTTGTGACACTTTTTTAAATAAATATTATAGTAAGCTATATAAAGCTGGGTATAAGGATAGAGAGGGATGTGGAGACATTGGAATACCATGGCCTTTGAATCCTGAGGAAATACAGAAAGGTGTTATGGAAGCTAATAACCTAAAGGCCCCTGAAGCAGAAGCTACGCTGAGCGAATTTTATAAACTGTCAGGCAGTGAAATGTACCTGCCCCCTAGGAGGAATGTTTGATTGTTGCATGACAGAAGATAGGATCACAGGGAAAGAAGTACTTCCAAGACCTGGTAAGGACCTGATGGGACCTGAATCTTCTTTGTCAAATTTTGACATCAGATTGTTGGCTAAGTTAATGGCTGATGGATTGGCTAAGGTACTGCCTAACTTGGTTAGTTTGCTAGGATTGGTTGGCATTTTATGCCTGAGGCACCAGCAACGTTTGGTTTTGCTGGACATTTTATGCAGGCTGTGCAAGCGTTATATTTTAAACCAGCTGCCACGGTGTTTGGTCAATGGTGTTTTCTCTGAAGGATCTGAGTTGCATCAGGGATGCCCGCGTTCCCCCTCGTTTGTTTTCAGAACCCTAACCCCAAAGTATAAGGGAAGAACATGAACGTCAGGGGTGCAGATAGCTCAGTCAGAATTGAAGTTTGCTGCGTTCGCTGATGATATTCCTCATGCATATTGCAGACCAGTGCTATCTCTTAGGTGTCCTTTACAGAAATTCTCTGACAATGAGAGCCTGGCAAGGCTGAAAATTAATCAGGATAAGTCAGAAGGCCTGGTGCCTTTTGAGGAGGTTAAATTGTTATGAGGGAATCGGTTTCCTTTAAGATGGGCTGAGAATTCTTTACCTAGTCATGTTTTGACTTTTCAGTATTCACTAAGATATTATTGCAGCAATGGGGAAAGTTTCCTATATCATTAATTGGGAAGATGCATTTACTTCACATGATGATACTCCTGAAATAGCTACATATTTCTCAGCTCGTACCCATCCATCTGACTAGGAAGGAGATTTTGTTGTTACATGGCACCATCATAAACTTCTTATAGGCAGGAAAACGGGCTAGAATATCCCTAATTAATGTAATGAGGCCTATTGATCGGTTGAGGGGTTTAAGGCCGTCTAATTTAAAATTGCATAACGCTGCTTGTAATCTGGGTCATTTGGAGGATCGGCTGTGGAATAAGTCATACGACACAGCCTCGTAAAGTGAGGCCTATGCGCTCTGAAGCGGGATAGGCTGGAGCTTCACCTATAGCAGCCGCCTCCCCCACAGCTTGAGCCCTTAAGATTCTGGTGGCCGACAGGACTTAGGCAAGTCCCAATGGCAGTACAGAGAACAAGAGTCCAAGGGGACACCGGGGGTCAGGACAGGCAGCAGGCTAGATACACCAGGACAGGCCAAGGGTTGGGGCAGGCGGCAAGCAAGTGTAGTTAGATGCCAGGCAAGAGGTCAGGTCAGGGCCAGTGCAAGGGTATTAGGCACCCTAGGTGAACCTTCTGCCTTGCACCCGGCCCCTTCCCTCCCTCTGCTGCTCGCAGCCAGCCGAGTCTCTACTCCTCTTGCCTGCGAGCAGGATAGGCTCTGCTCACGGCCCACCGAGTCTCTACTCCTCTCAGCCGTGAGTGGGACGGGCTCTGCTCGTGGCCCCACATGGCTGCTCTTTGCCGCCCCCTAATGGCTGGCGCCCTAGGCGACCGCCTATGTCACCTATTGGGACACGCCGGCCCCGGGTCAAGTCCAGGCAGCAGGCAAACGTGGTCAGGTCCAAAGCAAGAGGTCAGTATCAGGAAGTCAGGACAAAGACACACAAGAGACATGGACAAGTCAACTGGGCAAGACAAGGCTGGATGAGACAGACAGGGCCGGACAAGGCTGGACAAGACAGGCAGGTAGGCTAGACAAGGCTTAAGGATAGGAATGCCAGAACAAGGAACCAGGGATACAGGAACAATTGGGATCTCAGGAGCAACACGCACTGCTCTAGGCAGGATTCCCGTTGCTAAGGTGAGGCAATGCAGGGAGGCCTCTGCTTAAACAGCTCGATAAGGCTGACATCATCAGAAGGCGCCACTCTGTGTATCCTGCCGCGGTGCCTGTATTAGGTGTGCACATGTATGCGTGTGCGCCTAATGGGAAGCGGCGACCTGGCTGGGACGGCAGCGGTGATGGCGCCAAAGGGATTTGAGACACCGTCCCAATTGAAAGCTACTGCACAGCTCTGACTTTGACCATTCCTGCCATTTCCTGTGATGCAGCGTTACAAAACACGGACAATGGCCGGGCAATTCAAGTTGCAGGTCAACTGAGCAGGCGCTAAGCTAAGTCATTTTAAATTGCATAAGAAATATTTAAAAAATGATATATACTGAAGGATGACCAATGATTAAGCAAAGGGGAATAAAGACTTGGACTTAGACGGGAGTGCCTATAGTGATAATAGTATGATAATAGGAAGTAAAATGTTGATATGGATTCAACATGCTCTGTTGGGGATATTTATGAGTTTGGTTTATCATCTATCCCAAGCATTATGTTTATGCTTTAATGAGTCTAGATCTCTAATAGCATCTCTCTGCTAACATGAAAAATATGGCTTCCCAAACCTGTCCTGGGGACCCCACAGCCAGTCGGGTTTTCAGGATAGCCACCATGAATATGCATGAGAGAAATTTGCATATACTGAGTCTCCATCATATGCATATTCGTGATGGATGTTCTGAAAACCTGATTGGCTGTGGGGTCCCCAGGATAAGTTTGGGAAGCCCTGACATAGAACATCCCAGATGGCCTGTGCGTGTGCTCTCCCGGTACACGCACAGGCCACTCTCCTGGGCGCGCAATTCTGTATGCAAATTAGGGCCTGCGGTAAAAGGAGGCGCTAGGGACACTAGCGCGTCCCTAGCACCTCCTTTTTGACAGGAGCGGCGGCTGTCAGCAGGTTTGACAGCCGACGCTCAATTTTGCCAGCGTCTCTTCTCAAACCCGCTGACAGCCACGGGTTAGGAAAACGGACGCCGGCATAATTGAGCGTCTGTCTTCCAACCCGTGGGCCGATTTTTAATTTTTACTTTTTTTTACTTTTGGGGCCTCCGACTTAATATCGCCATGATATTAAGTTGGAGGGTGCACAGAAAAGCATTTTTTTCTGCTTTTCTGTGCACTTCCCTGGCGCCGGCAGAAATTAACGCCTACCTTTGGGTAGGCGCTAATTTCTGAAAGTAAAATGTGCGGCTTGGCTGCACATTTTACTTTCTGTGTCGCGCGGGAATAACTAATAGGGCCATCAGCCTGCATTTGCATGTTGCGGGCGCTATTAGTTTCGGGGGGGTTGGACGCACGTTCTCGACGCGCTATTACCCCTTACTGTATAAGGGGTAAAGCTAGCGCGTCGAAAACGCGCGGCCAAACCTAGGCTAACAGTGCGCTCTGCCGGAGCCCACTGCACTGTACCGGCCCGTTAGTAAATAACTGGAAGCATGAGATAAACACAAAGCTGACGGTGCAGGCATAGCAGACTTGTTTTAGAAGGATGAAATTAGTATCTATAAACACTAATTTGAGAGAAGTGCAATACACATTTTCGATGAAATTCTCTATTTCTCCGAAAAGTGCATTTTTAGGATAATTACCCAGTTAGACTCTTGTCTCAGATGCAGTACAGAGGGAGGTGTGTTAGGACATATTTTCTGGCCCTGCATGGTTACGCAAAGGTTTTTTGGAAATCGTTTTCAAAGCACTTGGAGAACATCTTGGCGTAAACCTTACATTTAGGGATGGCTATGGTTTTATTGGAGGATATGACTATGCTCGTGGCTCATGAATGGTTTTCAGAAATTGTGGCTGCTGAAGGCTTTGCTATTAGCTGAGAAATCTATTTCACGTAAATGGAGGGAGGAGCTGCTACCGTCCCTAACACAGCGGGACAGCGAGTGCCGGCATTGAAATGATTATGGGATAATATGCATGAACATTTCCTCCTTGCCACGTTGAGCCCGCAGTACCCTGCTTAATGATTTAGAAGTCTAGATGGGATTAGTTGCTGTGAGGGATGGCTATGCCTTTTTTTTTTTGTTGATCTGAGTGTTAGCAAGGTAAACGTGTTTGGCGAGTGTCCGGGATGAGATGGGGGTAGGGAGGGTGGGTGAGTGGTAAAGGGTAATTGTGATTATAGGGCAAGGGAATGTTGTCAGGATGTCTTGGTCCTTGGGTCTTCTTTACGTTTCTGCCTTGGGACGTGTGGTGCTTATTGTTTTGGTGTGTGGTGAGGGTTTGCTCACCTTCATCGATGCCTCTTGCTTTCAATAAAAAAGATTTGAACCACATCTGTTACTTGCTAATACCATAAAGTGCCCCTCCAGTCTTAGTGCTAATCGAAAAGGGAAATATTCTTTTCCTGTTTCTAGGTTCCGCCCCATTCAGGATTTTATAAACCTTTGTCAAATCCTCTCTCAGTTGTCTCTTTTCCAATCTGAAGAGCCCTAACCAGTTTAGCCTTTCTTCATATGCAAGCCATTCCCTCCCCTTTTATCATTTTTGTTGCCTTTGTCTGCACCTTTTCTACTTCCACTCTACTTTTCTTGAGATGGGGAGACCAGAACTGCTCACCGATTAGCCCCCGGTCCTCCTCTTCGTTTTGGCTGCTGGCAGGTTGGGATCCACCAACAGCCCCATTCTCTCTCTCTCACACACACACACACACACACACACAACCCAGGCAGGCTCCCATTCTCTCTCTTTCATGCACACACACACACACACACACACACACACAAACACACAATATCCCATCCTCTTTCTCACATCCCCCCCCAGGTAAGCTCCCATTCACCTACACCCCCACCCAGCCAAATCCCAGGCAGATTTCCATTCACATCCATCCAAATCCCAGGCAGGCTCCTATTCATACACACTCACCCATCCCAGGCAGGCTCTCACAGTATCTGAATGTAATCAGAATATGTAAATACAATTCTCACACACACCCCACCAATTCCAGGCAAGCTCCCATGCATGCACACACACTCACACATTCACACACCCATCCATCCATCCCAGACAGGCTCCCATTCACATACACATCCCAGGCATCTTCTTACCCATTAAATCCCTGTCCTGCTACAATAGTACAAATTCTGAAAAATTATATTGCCCCAGTTGTGGCAAGGACTGTCGATCTATCGTCGAGTGAAGGTGTAATGCCAGAGGACTGGAAATGTGCGGCAGTATGCCTGCTATTGAAGAAACCCTCTTAAATCCAAAATGCTTCTCCAATTTTACATTAATATCATCATCAACATTCTTAGCTAAGGTTGTCGAAGCTGCAGCTTTAAAGCAATTGAATGATTTTGTGGATGATTTCCTATTCGTGACCCTTCTCCGTTCGGGTTCAGAAAATCATTGCATACTGAAACATTGTTCATTTCTACCACAGATACCATATGGAGAGGATCTGACATGCACCAAAAGTTTTGTTTCAGTGTTATTGGATATTTCTGCAGCATTTGACACCGTAAATCATCGTATTTTGCTTAATTGACTGCGTGACTGTGGAATTTCAGGGAAACTTCTTGAGTGACTTACCTTATACCTCTCGAATTGACAGCAACAAAGTTGTATCAACACTCATAGCTCATCTTGGCATGCGACTGAAACTGGTGCTCCTTGGGACTTGGTGCTGTCTGCCACTCTTTTCAATATTCTCAGGGCACCTGTTTCTAGGCTCCTGGTGTGATCTGGGGTGAATTATCATTTGCATGCAATGATATCCAGTTCTTTATTTCTGTCATCTTCCTGGACATCTAAGCTTCAATTGGTATCTTCACGTCTTCTGACAATTAAGCCATAGTAGTAACAAGCTTCTATTACATCTTTCAAAAACCAAGATAATGATTTTGGAATGGTTTTCATCTATAACAAAGCAACACTTTTTCTTTTGAAAATCTGGTATTCCCCATTTTGTCTCAAGAAAAAACATCTTGGTGTCGTTTTAGATTTCAGTCTCTCCATGCATCTGCAAATGAATGCAGTTGTCAAAGCTACATTTTTAAAACTCAGATTACTGAGGCGGTTAAAACCCTTGTTAGGGGGCTACAGAGGTTCAAACAGTCTTGCAAGGCTCTAATAATTTCTGGTATAGACCAATGCGATTCTTTAAATCTTGGAGTCCCACTGTATATTTTAAGGGCGTTGCAGATTGCACAAAACTATGTAGCTAGGGTCTGACTGGTATTAGGACCACACAACATATTACTCCAGCACTGATGTACCTACAGTGGCTCCCAATTTCAGCACTCATAAAATATATCGGCTGTCCTTATTCATATAAGATGGATTCTCCATGGGTTAAATGCTTCTCTAAAAATGTGCAGTTCTCCTTGTCTATTATACGTATTACTGTCTAAGTTCTTAATTGTTCCTGTTGTTAAATCTGCTCGCTTAAATGAGACTAGAAAACGGGCTTTTTCGTTGGCTGGCCCAACTTTTAGAAACAGTTTACCTGACAGGATGCACAAAAACATCTTTAAAAAAAAAAAGACTCAAGACAATGTTGTTTCAAGATGTTTTTGGGTTAGCTGTTACTTGTCTGTTGTGTCAGCTAATTTTGGAGCAGAAGTCTGGTGTTATCGTTTTGTTTTAAATTGCTGTCTTAGGTTGTTTTTTATTTATTTTTAATCTTTGTGATTGTAAGTGCTTGTAAACAGCCTTGAGTTGAACTAGGCAGTGTAGAAATGTTTAAAATAAATAAATGTCTGCTCCAGCCCCTTCCTCCCTCCAAATTCTCCCTAGTAGGTATTACCTTTTACAATCACTATTCTGCAAAGCTTCAGTGGCTAGCTAAAATTTTAAACACTGTTGTTTACAAATATCTGCAGATTAAACTTGAATTTTCAAAACTTGCGCTTGTAAAAATCAGCATATATGCATGCAAAAGCCACATACTCGCATATACGCTATTTTATAAACCTCAAAATTCCCACGTAAGTAAGAGTTTGCAAGTACATTTGCACATGTAGATTTGGCACCTTACTCGCATATTTTTGCATGGGCTGTATATCTGGAGTCAGGGATGGTAAACATCGTAAAAGTTAAATACTGACTGGCTGGAGAATTTGGGTGAAATGGGGAGCACTGAGGCTGAAAGCCAGGAGGATCTCGATGACCTGCAGATGGAGTTGACAAAACTGGTCATTTCATTACTGCATGCCTGTTAGAAAATCTCCCGTCTTACACGCATAAAATCCAACTTATGGGGGTAAATGCACGTCAATTTGATAGGTGAAATCTCCATGCATATATTTTTAAAGTTAGACATAAAAATGCGTGAGTATAGCAATTGCATGTTACGTATGCAGAGAAATAAGTGGCTAAGTAGGAGCTTTGATGATACTTATCTGGACAAGTTCTGATTTATCTGGCAAAGTAGCTCACTCTTCCAGATAAGTAGTGGCAAAGCACTACTTAGCCAGATAAGTCTTAAAAACGCTAATTATTTGACTAAATTAGATAGCCGGATAAGTCTGAAAAGTGTTACTTATCTGGATAAGTAAGATAGATAAATCTCAAATAGAGCTTTGTGTCTGGATAAATAACTCTATTTTAGATTTATACATCTATCTTACTTATCCGGATAAGTAGCACTTTTCAGATTTTATTGGCTATCTGACCTACTTGGATGGGTAGCGCTTTTAAGAATTATTCAGCTAAGTAGCGCTTTGCCACTACTTATCTGGATAAGTGTGCTAGTTAGCCAGATAAGAACATAAGAAATTGCCATACTGGGTCAGACCAAGGGTCCATCAAGCCCAGCATCAGAATTTATCCAGATGAGTGCAATATGTATTCGCACATTTTTCTTATGTGGGTGCGCACGTTGCAGGGTAGACTTGAGCGTATTTTACAACCTACGTACATCATATATGCACAAGTTATAAAATACAGGCATAGATTTGCGTGCGCCCATATACCCACATATATGGGGGCGCAGCTGCTTGAAAGTTATCCTCCCTGCATGTTTATTATCAAATTTGTTGCCATTATTCCCAAATGTGCATCCTACTTTGTCATTTATTTATTTATTTGGATTTAATACCCACCTTTTTTGAATAAGAAATTCATTCAAAGCAGTGTACAACAAAGTAGAAATGGCAGCATATAATCAACGATTAATGGCAGTTTGACACTGAATAAGGTGCACAACAATAATGCTAAACTTTTAATACCTAACTCAAGAGAAGGTGAAATTGCTTATTACCTGATCATTTCTTTTCCTTTAGTCCATTCAGACCAGTCCAGACAAGTGAGTTATATTCACCGATCACTCAGCCGATGTCAATCTTAATATGCATCTGTGTTGACAACAGCCTGCCGGTATTTCTGAAACAAGCTACTGTGGACAACTTCAAGTGAAACCAATTAAGAACAGCACCTTTTTTTGCAAAACCAGTGAACTTCCAGAAGGACTAGGACGTAAAAATGAAAACAGCTGTTTAACATACCAAAAGGAAAAATTCACCTGCTAAGCCATGTGGAATCTCTTCTCACTCAATCAATGATAGAAACAGAAACGAGTGTTAGTCGGTGCAGGGAGGGTCCTGTACTGGCCTAACTAGACTAAAGGAAAGGAAATTATCAGGCAAGAAGTAATTCCACCTTCCTCTTCATCTAGCCAGACCCGTCCAGGACAAGCAGGATGTACCCAAGCTACTCCCCAACAGGCTGGGACTCAGCCGAAACCCCCTGCAAAAGCATCAGAGCAAAGGTGGCTTTGTCTCTGGCCATGAGGTCTAAGCGATAATGCTCAGAAAAGGTATGGAACGATAACCAAGCTGCCGCTCTACAGATCTCCAAAGGAGATACCAAATGCAATTCTGCCCAAGAAGTAGCCTGAGTTATGGTGGAAGAAGCGTGAACCTGTTTAAGCAAAGGAGGACCAGAATGCACAGAGACTGCCCTAGTGACCTCTTTAACACAATGTGCCACCATCGCTCGAGAAGCCACCCCACCCATGCACACTCCACCATACCGAACAAAAAGATGATCTGATTTTCAGAAAATACTAGTGACCTTAAGCTATCTCAGCAGATGTCTTCTAACATCCAGAGTGTAAAGAAGAGTAAACTCTTCACTATCTTGATGACTGCTTAAAGGAAGGCAAAGAGAGAGACTGATTCAAGTGATTGCCCGAAACCACCTTCAGCAAGAATGAAGGGACCATACAGATTTGGACCTTGTCTTCGAAATCAACAGGAATGGTTCCCTGCATGAAACAGTTTGCACTTCCAATACTCTTCTTGTGGAACAAATAGCTACCAAAAACACTATCGTTAACGTACGCAGTTTTACAGAAATAGACTTGAAAGGTACAAACTGAGATCCTGCCAAGAAGGAAAAAAATGAAAATTTAGGCCCCATAATATGACCAGAACCCACAGTGGAGATGTAATATGCTTTACGCCTCTCAAAAAATGAGAGACATCTGGATATGATGACAAAGATCTACATGCACTCGTCCCCTATAGCAGGGGTGCTAGAATTGGTCCTACGGGGGCCCCCCCCCCAGGATATCCCTAATGAATATGCATGAGAAATATTTGCATACACAGGAGGTAGTGCATTTCAATAATGGTTTGAGCACCATGGCCCTATAGCACGAGAGAACTGCAACCTGCTTATTTAAGGTATCCAAGGCTAGACCCTTAGCCAGACCCAGAATTAATGGGACTGATAATGACTCTATACTGTAGTTTATAGAGAAGTTCCCCCATATGCTTTCTGTTAATTACTTAACACAATAAAACTATTTATTGCTTTCACTTTTGCTTGATTTTAAAATGTATCGCTGTTATGGACCATACAGCCTGAGCAACACTAGGCAGTTTGCGCTTGGATTATTGTAACACTATTTACATGGCTCCTCCATGTTTCCAAAATGTTGCCACATGTATGTTGTCCAGTTCCAAAATGCGTGGCCATATTACACCAGTTCTGGCAGACTTACATTGGCTTCCCATCAGATGGCAGATACTATGCAAGCTCACTGTGGTCCATCTTCAATCTGTTGAATCTGAACCATTTTAACTGGGTGAGCTCCGCCCTGAGAGTCTATAGACCGTCTAGGTCATTAAGATCAGCCCAGGAGAACTCTCTGGAAGCCCCAACAATAAAGCTAAGCTCCTCTTAACTTCACTAGAGACAGGGCCTTCTTTGCAGAGGGTGATGAAGTTAGGATTGAGCCATGTGTAAAATCTTTCGAAAAGGCGAAAAAAAACCCCCGTATTTCTTTAAGAAAGCCTTTATAGGGCAGTGAGTGACGTCTTAGATGAATAACTGAAAATTATTTAATATTTAAAGCCATAGGTAGCTCAATTCTAGCTGAATTTAGCCGCATAAATCAGGGGTGTTCCAGAGACGGACAGGAGGGTTTTTCTGGGCAGGCCCGAGTTAGCCGCAGGAGTTATGCGGCTATCTCTGATATTTGGAGATAGCCGCTTAACTTATGCAGCAAAATCTGGTCATGCTGTAGGGCTGCCCTAAAGGTGGCCAGAGATACCTATCCAACTAACTTTAAAATAGGTGGGGATCTTCCGCGGTGCGGCCACGTCGCTGAATATCCGGCTAACTTAACTAGCCGCCCCGTGGCTAAACATCGACCTCTTTGTTTTCTCTGATTTATGAATACCGAGTTTGTTGGTTATTTTTTTTATTATATAGGTTCACGACTGAAAACCACATTGAAATTTTATGATGTATGTTGTATATACACTTTTAATAAACTAAACGAAACTAATAATCCAAACATGTTGTAGTTTTCAAGCTTTCAAGGCCACGGAGATCGCTTCTTCAGCTGTGACTTGTCATCGAGACAGAAGGTGTTTGCATATTAAGATGTCGCTCTCTAGTAATGTTCTGCTTTTACTATCTGTAAAGCATAGCCAGCCAGTTTTTTCATCGTCTCTCTGCTCCTCTCTCTGCTTCTCTTCCAGCTCCCGGCCCGATGAGTGAGCCCAAGAAGGGGACAGGCAGGCAAAAGCTCCACTAGCGATGGAGGAGCGTCAGCAGCAGCCTGTGGTGATCCCTGGACCTGACGGCCCTTCCCAAGCTCTCCACCTCTCCTCCTGCCTTGGGGGTCCTCACGGTGCAGACTCCTCTCTCCAGGACTTTGAGTCACCAGACTTCACACGTCTGTCTTCTCCCTGCACAGACTGGAAACCAGCCAACGCAAACGTCACCATGAGCCCCAGGGGATTTTATAGTCCTGTGGACCAGGCAAAAGCTCAAACTTGGTGTGACCTGGAGGCAGAACTTCAGAGCAAGCTGAATCCTGGGGTCTTAGCATCTTCTTGTGGACAGAGTGGGAGCACCCTGGGGTCTTCCTATTTGTTTCCCTTCCAGAGAGAGAGCGACCAGATCGTACAAGGAGACCCTTCTGCCCCATGTAAACTGGACTCTTTTTCTGAAGCCTTTCCCAGTCGGCACTTTGTAATGCAAACAGCACATGGCAGGGAGCCAGGCTCTGGGGAGCCAAGGGCTAATCCCCCCCAGAGCTGTCTGCTACGGCAGAGGCTGTCTCAGCGGCAGTCTACCACCCAACTCAACGTGACATCTCAGCAGCATCTCACGTACACTGCAGCCTCCACCACAGTGCTACAGCAGACCCTGCAGTACGACTACCCTCAGAGTCACTGCCCGCAGCAGCATCCGGTGACCGAGGAAGATCTATCACCTTTGAAAGCCCTTGGCCTAACGCACCCACCGCAAAACCACCCGCCTGTGCAGTATTTCGTGCACAAGCAAGCGTCACATTGCAAGCCCTCACATCCCAAGAGTCTAGAGCCCCACTACCAGCCGGTGCATTTCTGCAGTGCGTTGGCATCCGTGGAGGACCAGCAGGAGTTTCAATGCCAGCCGACGCACTACAGCAGCGCACCGGCGCCTGCACAGGAGCGCCAGTACCAACCAGCACATTACTGCAGCATAGTGATACCCAAGCAGGAGGTGCAGGAGTACACACAGGACAAGAGCAGTTGCACCATGCAGAGCAAGGGTCTCCAGGTGCTGAGTAACTCCTCGCCGTGTCTGTACCATGACACAGATACAGCAGCACACTACAGCCCCCTGCTTCAGGGACACAGCATGAGAGTCAACGCAGGGAAGAACATGTACAGGGGCCTGGGTAAGTGCCAACATATGTAAACATTTTAGGACAAGATTATTGTGCAAACGGTGGTCTCGGATTAGATGGTGAAATGTATACTTACCAGATAATTTCCTTTCCTTTAGTCCTAGCAGACCAGTCCACACCTGCGGGAATCCCCCTGCTTGCCAGTAGGTGGGTCCTGGAGGTGATCCGCCTAGGGTACTCCCTGGAGTTGGCTACCACAGTTACAGAATTCCTTTTGATCGGTAAAAAGGGGATTCTTTATTAATACAATGTGTGGTGACCGGTAAAGCCCGACTCTGGCCAAGTTTCGCTCCTGTGACTGAGTTGCATCAGGGCCTGTATCGATCTAGCGAGCTTTCCCAGTGGTGTTTGCAGATCACAAGTATCACTTCCGGTTCGACGAAAACGCCGACAAGCGGAGACAAACGTTGTTGAAGGACGACCGAAGTATAAATAAAGCAGATGTTCCACGGCATTAAGTTATATTTGCGGTAATTCTTCCGCTCTTACGGCACGCAGACGGTAATACCTGCGGATAATCAACACCGAATAACTATTACAAAGTTCCCATCTGAACAATGTGTCTGTAGAGAAGGAATAATGAATGTGATCTGCAAACACCACTGGGAAAGCTCGCTAGATCGATGCAGCCCCCTGATGCAGCTCAGTCGCAGGAGCGAAACTCGGCCAGAGTCGGGCTTTACCGGTGACCACACGTTGTATTAATAAAGAATCCCCTTTTTACCGATCAACTTCTTTGGGTTGCTACACATATCCTGAGGCATTGCAGCCCTGCTCTCCACCCACGAGGTTGCTTGAGCTCTAGCAGAGTGAGTGCATGTGGCCCTTGAGGCCTGCTTCCCTTGCGCAATAGATGCCACCATTATCGCTTCTCTAATCCAGCGTGCAATTGAGGGCTTAGAAGTTGCCTGGCCCTTCCCTTCCCTGGCCTTCCAACTGGACAAACAATCTGTCTGACCTCCTAAATTCATTGGTGACCTTTAAATAATGTAGCAGCATCCTCCGGACGTCTAGCGGTTGAGGGATGCCCCCTGCCTGTCCCCCCTTCTGTTCTCCTCAGAGCTGGTAAAATAATCTCCTGATGTGCGTGAAACTCTGACAGCAACTTAGGTAAGAAGGATGGGACAGGACGAACAACTGCGGGCTCCCTACAGGACAATGCCTGGATCTCGGAGACCCTCCGGGCTGAGCATATCGCCACCAGAAAGACTGCCTTTAAAGTGAGATCTTTCAATGTCACCGCTGCAAGTGATTCAACGGGTGCCTTGGGCAAGGCCCTCAGGACCACATAAAGGCCCCACACGGGTATTACCTGGTGCTCTGGAGGCCATGCCATCTGCTTGGCTGAGGTTCCAGCGAGAGCATACAGCGTGTCTGCCAGAAAGGCCGTCCCTGACTCTATTCTGGCCATCCTATCCCCTGGGCTTTCTCCTATCCCTAACGTTTCTTCCTGGAGCTGCTGGAGCCATTTGACCAATGCCCTTGCTACATAGCCCCCACAAACCACTGCTTGTAAGGCCCCCAAACTCGCCGACTCAAATGCTTTCTTTAAAAAAGCTTCTACCTTTCTATCCTGTGCATCTAGGCAACCCCTTCTACCGGTATAGTTGTCTTTTTTGACATTGTTGCAACTGAGGCGTCTACCTTTGGGGACTTTAAGTATCCTACCTACCTCCTCCTGTTGTAGTGGGCAGAGGAAGGTCATTAAGGATCTTGCTTTCAGGGCTGCATTGGGTGTGACCCATTCTCCCTCAATTATCTCCTCTATAGCAGGATGGAGAGGAAAGGCTTTTTCTGGTCTCCTTATTCCTCTCAGTTTTGGGACCCCTTGCACGCTCTTTTCCTCCTCATTTTCCTTACCTGACTCCTGCTGGCTCAAGGCTTGCATCGCCTTTACTATGAGGATCCTCAGTTCTTCCTTCCTAAACAGTCTCACTGCTACATCTCCCTCCTCACTCCCCTCCTCCTCCTCCCTGGGAGTTCCAGATCCCCTGCATCTCTCTCCGAACCACCAGGGAAGGGGGGGGGGGGCGGGCAGCGGCCAGCGGGGGTTCCCTCTATCCCAAGGGGGAACTACTTCTCGGGGGGGGGGAAGGGGGCCTTCTAATGCAGCCACCTTGGCTTTCAGTTCGGCGCCGGTTGTGAAAACCGGCGCCGAGTTTACCAGCATCGGTCTTCCTAACGCGGCGGTCTGCCGAGTTCTTTTTTCAAGTAAAAATTAAAAAAAAATAAATACAGAAAAGCAGTTTTTTCTGCTTTTCTGTACTTCTTTTACCTGCGCTCAGCTGAGCGATAAATGTGAGTCTGAGACGCACATTTATGTTTTAGCATGCGGAGTGAATGAGTAATAGACGTGCATTTGCATGGGATGAGTGCGGGTTAAATAGGCGCTGATCCCCCTACTGCATTAGGGGGAGGATTAGCGCCTATTTAACCCACGTCGGAGTGCGGGTCATACAGGGCGCTCGGCTGAGCGCGCTGTATTGCATCGGCCCCCTGGTGCATTAGCAAGATAAACTCCATGGAAAACTCAGTTTCCTGCCCTGTGCCTTGCCTTCTTCCCTCTAGGGCTTCTCTTTCTAACTCGGGGTCTGCCTGCACCCCGGCTGCAACCCCCCATGATGAGCCCTCTGCCCGATCACGCTGCTCACTCAGCTCCCGAGCCGGTGGCCCCTCCTCACAGTGGGGGGGGGGGGGGGAGGAGCACGCGATGGAACTCCTCCTTCTTGTCCCACATAGTGTGCATTTCTGGCCTCTCTCGGCCATGCGTTTCACCACTGGAGGGGGAGAAGACTGTGTTCCCGCTGCTGTGGCTAAGGACACCGAACTGCTCCCTGTAGGCATGTGCCTCCCCCTCCTGGAACTGCCCTATGCAGACCACGGCTTGCTTAGGACGACTGCGGAGTTATTTTTTTTCAAAAGGTGAGGAGGGGGTCCTCCACCCCAGAGTCTAACTACCTTGCCTTATTCCTACTTCTCTGTTTTTGTTTTTTTTTTATAGTTCCTAGCTATCCCAGTACACCTCCCACCTAACTGGAGGCAGAGAACATACTGAGGATCCTCCCAGCTATCCCAGGATATATAGTGTGAGTAACGTAAGTGGGGAAAAAAAAAAAAGTGGACAAAAGTTCTCTGTCTCCACCTACTGGCTAGCAGGGGAATTCCCGCAGGTGTGCACTGGTCTGCAGGACAAAAAGGAATAGTGTGATCTTTTAGGATGGGATTATTGTGGGATATTTTATGGTTGGATTTCTGTTGAACTGATCTTTTAGGACTGGATTATTGTGCAAATGATGATTTGGAAACAGATTGTTGTCTGATATTTGTGTTAGCATTACTGTATGAAGGAGCAATTAGATCTTACCTGCTAATTTGCTTTCCTCAAGTCCTGCCGTACCAGTCTTCACCATGGGTTTCGTCCCTCTAGCGGCAGATGGAGGCAGAGTTTTAGACCTTCTCCCCGAGGTACTCTCCTATAAAGGCTGATTTAGCAGGGAAGGAGTCTGTAGATTCTTCACCAAGCTGGCTCTTAAGACTTTTTCATCATCCTTCCCCATCTATTCCTGATCTTGTCTAGGGTTTTGTTTTGGGTTTTTTTTGGCTACTCCTAATAACTCAAAAAATGAAAAGGTGCGCCGAGCACTTATTCTCAGGGGATCCCGCCTGGGAGGGAAGACCTCCTGCTCCCCTCTCCCCCCCCCCCCCCCCCCCCCCCCCCCCCCTCCTTTACCCCTGGATAATTGTCTTTGCCACACTCAAGCAAAGGTAAATACAAACATGAAACGAAACAGAAAATAAATTAAGCCTGTCTGTGGCCTGAAATGTGAGTCAAAAAAAAAAATTAAAAAAGATAAGGAGAAGGAAACAGGTGCCCTTGCCCCCTGCCGTGAGGGGCTATGTTAATACTATCATGCACTATGGGCTCCCCGAGGTTCTCTGTCATCCTTAACGAATATCAACCAGAAAAAATATTCTTGCTTCTTTACACTCCATTTTTTTTTTTTTTTGGCAGTCACGCTTGGGGTGAGATTTTGGACTGGTCTGTCAGGACTTGAGGAGAAAAGATTAGCAGGTAAGATCTAATTGTGCCTTCCTCTTCGCCCTGCCAGACAAGTCTTCATCGTGGGATGAGTCTGAGCTGTACTTATCCCAAGTCGGAAAGTCCCAGGGCTTGTTTCCATGACTCCTGTGGCAAATTGTGTTTCCTCTCTTTCATGAAGATGCAGCCTGTAATGCTTTGGAAACGTATGCCCTGAGGTCCATGTGGCTACCCTGCAAATGTCGATGGGTGTCACTGATCTAAATTCTGCCCAAGAGGATGCTCGCACTCTTGTTGAGTGGACTTTTGCGGCACTTCCTTGCCATTCACTAGGTATGCTGAGGCAATGGCCTCCTTGATCCATAAGAACATAAGAAAATGCCATACTGGGTCAGACCAAGGGTCCATCAAGCCCAGCATCCTGTTTCCAACAGTGGCCAATCCAGGCCATAAGAACCTGGCAAGTACCCAAAAACTAAGTCTATTCCATGTAACCATTGCTAATGGCAGTGGCTATTCTCTAAGTGAACTTAATAGCAGGTAATCTTGCAGTAATCTTGCAGTAGATGTCTTAGATGCCGCCTCTCCTTCTCGATCTCCTGTGTACAGAACAAATTTACTTTCTGAAATCGATTGTGACTTCTAAATTCTTTCAACGTCCAGAAGTTGCAACTCCTTCCTCTTCATTACGCACTCTGTCTTTCTAAATCCCAGTAGGGAAATTGACCTCTTGAGGTGGAATTCCGTCATCACCTTGGGAAGAAAGGATGGGACTGGCCTAATCGTTACCTTTTCTTTTGACAAGGAGAACTATGGTTCATGGCAGGATAGGGCTTGGAGATCTAATATTCTCCTTGCTGAGCATATTGCCACCAAGAAGGCTGTTTTCCAAGTCAAGTCCCCTAACTGGATTTTATTGAGAGGCTCATAAGGGGCCTTAGCTAACGCCCTTAAGACTAAGTTCAATTCCCATGCCAATATTAGGGGTTTATGTGGAGGCTTTAGGTGTTTTGCTCCCCTTAAAAAATGGACAACACCCGGGAGTGCCACAATGGTGAGCCATTAATCTGTCCCTTGTAGCATGTGATTGCTGCCACTGGGACTCTTAGAGAACTCACTACCAGGTCCTTGTCTAGGCCATCCCGTAGGAACTGCAACATCACTGCCACATCTTCTGCCCTTGGGCACATGCACCTTTGTGCGCACCAATTCTCAAAGAGCCTCCAGCTTCTGGCATAGCTTAGGGATATCGATCTCTTCCTTGCTCTAAGCAGGGTTGATATCGTCTGTGTGGATGATAAGATCATAAGAACATAAGAAATTGCCATGCTGGGACAGACCAAGGGTCCATCAAGCCCAGCATCCTGTTTCCAACAGAGGCCAAAAACCAGGCCACAAGAACCTGGCAATTACCCAAACACTAAGAAGATCCCATGCTACTGATGCAATTAATAGCAGTGGCTATTCCCTAAGTATAATTGATTAATAGCCATTAATGGACTTCTCCTCCAAGAACTTATCCAAACCTTTCTTGAACCCAGCTACATTAACTGCACTAACTACCTTCTCTGGCAACAAATTCCAGAGCTTTATTGTGCATTGAGTGAAAAAGTATTTTCTCCGATTAGTCTTAAATGTGCTACTTGCTAACTTCATGGAATGCCCCCTAGTCCTTCTATTATTCGAAAGTGTAAATAACCGAGTCACATCTACTCGTCACATCTACCCGTCTCTGTCAATAACCATGAAACAAGAGAGAATTGAGCTGGAGTTCCATTCCGATTGGTCCTTGCATCAGGAGACCTAGTGCTGGGCTGAACCTGACTGGCTCATCTACCCTTAATTTCATCAGGTCTGCACACCACAGCCATCTTGGCTAGTTTAGTGCCACTAGGATCACACCCCCCCCTGCTGGCCCACAATTTTGTTCAGGATTCTCTTTATCATGGGACAGGGGGTAAAGATGGAAAGCAGAGATTCACTGGGCCATTCCTGAGCTAATGCATCAATTCCCTTGAACCTCCATTCTCTTCTCCAGCTAGAGAAGTTGGCTGCCTTGGTATTGCTTCTTTAGGCCATCAGGTCTCACTGGGGGCGTCTCCATTGTGCTGTTGTATGATAAAATATATATTTTTTTAATTAATTTATATATTTAAGGTTTTTCTCTACCAACATTCGAAGGAACATCATGCCGGTTTACATCAAAGTTAACAGAAGGAAACAAAGTTACATAAAACTAGGGCGTGGAAAACAAGGGAGTTAAAACGAAACAGGCATAAAAATATATAAGAATGACAGCAGTAAAAAAATAACAATAACAATGTTTCAAGATATATGGAGAAAGCAAGAGAGTAACAATATGTTCATATGGAGAAAGGGTGAACAAGGGGAGGGGCGGGTAAGAGGAACAGTTTACAAAAAAAAATAAAAAAATACTCTTCTGACAGCTTGCACGTTGACCATGCCTGCTATGTGGGCCACTGAAATATCTTGAAAATGCTCTTCTGCCCATGCCATTATCTGGGCTACTTCTATCGCTACATTTGAGTTCCAAAATGATAAAGGGGATGAAACAGCTTCCTTATGAGGAAAGACTAAAGAGGTTAGGAGTTTTCAGCTTGGAGAAGAGACGACTGAGGGGGGATATGATAGAGGTGTTTAAAATCATGAGGGGTCTAGAACAGGTAGATGTGAATCGGTTATTTACTCTTTCGGATAGTAGAAAGACTAGGGGGCACTCCATGAAGTTAGCATGTGGCACATTTAAAACTAATCGGAGAAAGTTCTTTTTTACTCAACGCACAATTAGACTCTGGAATTTGTTGCCAGAGGATGTGGTTAGTGCAGTTAGTATAGCTGTGTTTAAAAAAGGATTGGATAAGTTCTTGGAGGAGAAGTCCATTACCTGCTATTAAGTTCACTTAGAGCCACTGCCATTAGCAATGGTTACATGGAATAGACTTAGTTTTTGGGTACTTGCCAGGTTCTTGTGGCCTGGATTGGCCACTGTTGGAAACAGGATGCTGGGCTTGAAGGACCCTTGGTCTGACCCAGTATGGCATTTTCTTATGTTCTTGGTTCCTCCCTGCCAAGGCTCTCGCTGAATACCCAGCACAAATTGTTGTGCACAGTGCTAGACTGGTTAATTCAAACTCTTTCTTGAACAGAGTCTCAATTTTTCAATCCTGCAGGTCCTTAAGGACTGTGCCTCCCTTGACTGGGATGGTAATCTTCTCTGAGACCTCCACGACCGCTGTGTCTACTCTAGATAGGGGCAGTAGGCTATCTCTCCCTGCCTGGTCCATCACATACAGTCTCTCCATATTTTTTTTTGTTATGCAGCCTCAACTCTGGAGCCGTTCACTCGGCTGTCATATCTTGAATTGTTGAGTGGGTGAGGAAGGCCTTTGCTGGCTTATTAATGCCTGTGAGGATAGGATCGCTTTTCAGCCTTGTATCTTTAGGCTGCTCCTCTGACAGCCTAAGTACCTGGGAGACCTTGTAGATAAGGGTTCCTAATTCGTCTGCCCTGAACTGTTTCATGGCCAAGTCATCCTGCACTATCCCAAGTCTTCTCCTTCCTCCTCTTCCTCCAGGGAGTCTACCTGTGAGGAACCACCTGGCTTGTCTGCTCCAGTGACAGCCTGGGCTTTTCAACTTCTCCGGGGTTAAGCATTTGCTTCTTCCCTCTGGAGGAATCAGTTTTGGGGGATTTTCCTTTGGAGCTGCCTGAATCCGTTGGCTTGCCCTTCATTTTTCGGTAGGCTTTGTGCATCATCAGCACAAACTCAGTTGAAAACACTTCCCCTTCCCTTTCAGCCGCATCTTCCTCTGAAGCAGCTGGAGAGAGGGCGGGAGCCTGGTCGGTGATGATGTCCGTCTCCGAGGCTAGCTGGGGGCAGAATGGCCGGGTCCTCCCCTCGCTGCACTCTCCATTGCATTTTATTTATTTATTTATTTATTTTTAATTTTTATATACCGACATTCTTGTATAATATACAAATCATACCGGTTTACATTAACGCTCCTGCAACTGTGGGAATGCGCCGTGCTCTGCAGATGAGACACTTTCTTTCCCTCTCCATGCGGCTTACCTCGGAGGGGGGAGTTTGGGAGCTTCGGGCCTGATCTGCAGCGTTAGGCTTGGAGGTCTACTTACTGCTGCCTTGGCATCTTCTCCTTTCTTCTTTTTCTTGTTTGTGTGTGGATCGGGAAATGTAAGGCCGCTGGCCTGATTGCTTGGGGGAGAGGGAAAAGTGACCCTAGGAGGTCCGTCATCCTGGGGAAATCGATCTCAGGGAAGCCGTTGGCCCTGCCAGATCCTCCTGCTAAACCAGCTCTACCATCTGCAGGAGGCAGAGAACTACTGTCTCCTTCCCTGCTGAACTTGCCTATATAGGAGCATAGCTTAGGGAAGAGGTGTGGAACCGTACCTCCATCTGCTGGTAGGGGGACAAAACCTATGGTGAAGACTGATCTGGCAGGAGAAAGAGGAATAACGATCAGATTACTGTGTAATGCTTTAGGACAGAGCAGTGTGTAGACAGGGATAAATGAGACTGTGTATTCTGTTTGATGACTATGTATGTGTTTATGTAAACTGTCTTGTGCTTTTTGTAGTAGAGAGTTATATACAAGCCTTTTAAATAAATTAAATAAATAAGATTGGGTGGGCCAAACAGTCCTTACTTAATGACATCTCCTGGGTTCAGGATGGGATTACTGTGCAAGTGTTGCTTCAAAAGATGGTTATTGTGTAAATGTTTTACTATATGATTGTGTGCTTTGGAATCTATCTCCTGGTCTTTTATAAAATCTCTCTCATTCGTGCTTTCACATTGACAGCTATGAAGTACCTTACCCAGATGTGTGATGAAGCCTCCAGTACAGGCAGCGAGCTGCCAAAAGCCCCAGAAAGTGACAGTGTTTGTTTCTGCATTTCAGATGGCCAAGAGCTCCAGTCTTCTGCTGAAATGCCGTGCTACGCCTCAACATGTATGGAGACACAATCAATCAAGACTGAAGCTCGGGAGCCATGTGCATGTCTCCTAGATCCCAGCCAAATGCAAAATGGAACCTCCGTCACTTTGGACAGCTCTCAGCGCTCCCTCTGGCTCCAGGTGGGTCCCCTGATCTCTCGCATGAGCTGTTTCCCAGTGTCACCCACCATTTCACCATCAGGGGTATAATAACTTTGCTACTTAACCTATTTATATAAGCAAAGGCAACAATAATGATCCTTGTGCTGCACTGTCATTTAGCTAGATCTCGAGAGTGGCCTTGAAAAGGGGCAGCGACCTCTGGAGTGGCGCTGGTAACAGCAGCATTGCGGGTTCTGAGGCAGACTCCCTGCATTAGGTCACCGGTGCCTTAGCTCCATGGGTTTCTTCAATATTCGTGGTTGGAAGTCAAACGAATTCCACGAATCCCTTTTTCCTTCTCTCTTTATTGTTAGGCAAATAATTATTAATGTTTGTTATTATTACATTAGTTAGCACAAATGTATAGACATGAGGCACTAGCAGCCTCTTCTCCGTGTTTTTCTGGTGGCGCGGCACAGGCTGTGCCACAGCTGCTTCCTGCAAACTAACAGGCCTGTGTGCGTGATTCAGTAAACTAAAATATTTAAATTAGGGCCGGCGGTAAAAAGAGGCGCTAGGGACACTAGCGCGACCCTAGCGCCTCTTTTTGGACAGGAGCGGCGGCTGTCAGCGGGTTTGACAGCCGACGCTCAATTTTGCCGGTGCCGGTTCTCGAGCCCACTGACAGCCACGGGTTCGGAAACCGGATGCCTGCAAAATTGAGCTTCCGGTTTTCAACCCGTGAGCCGTTGGCCGATTTCAAATTTATTTTTTTTTGAAACTTTCGGGACCTCCGACTTAATATCGCCATGATATTAAGTCTGAGGGTGCACAGAAAAGCTGTTTTTACTGCTTTTCTGTGCACTTTCCCGGTGCTGGCAGAAATTAGCGCCTACCTTTGGGTAGGCGCTAATTTCTGAAAGTAAAATGTGCGGCTTGGCTGCACATTTTACTTTCTGTATCGCGCGGGAATTACTAATAGGGCCATCAACATGCATTTGCATGTTGCGGGCGCTATTAGTCTCGGGGGGGGGGGGGGTGGTTTGGACGTGCGTTTTTGACGCGCTGTTACCTCTTACTGAATAAGGGGTAAAGCTAGCGCGTCAAAAACGTGCGTCCAAATGCAGGTTAACAGTGGCCTGTAAGAGCCATGAGAATCTCCGGATCCCTAGGTGCCCCCTCCCTCCCTCCGTCCAGAGCCCCAGCACCTAAGGGAACCGCCGTCTAAATCGCTAGGATTTAAACCCCCAACATTTCTGCACTGACATTACCAAGGAGACCTTTTTTTTTTTCCGGCCTGTGGAGCGCTCAGGCGCGCGCTTCCCCTGGATGGACTACACCTCCCAGGCGCCTCCGCGGCGGTGGCGCGCGCATGCGCGGCGACCTGTAAATGGCGGCGGCCGCGGCGGCAGGGAGAGTCGGGTGTTCAGGGCCTGGCGTGAGCGGGGCCTCTTTGAAGGCGGAGGTGAGGGGGTTCGAAGCGGTGGCCTTTGCGGCACCGTCCCCCCCCCCCCCCCCGGTGGGGAAGGGGAGAGTCTGCTCGGGCTGAGAACTATGGAGGGAGCCTGGGCAGGGAAGGAAGCTGGGGGGTGGGGAGCAGGGTTCATCTGTGGCAGGGAATTTACAGGAATGGGCGGGGGTCGTGTTTGGAAGGGATGCACGGGTGGAGCTCTGAGCAAGGCGCACCAACCCTCAATGTTACTTTCTGAAGTTTTATATGAATAGCCTCTCACTATAGTTCTGTATTTTCCCTTGCTAGGATGTACAGAAGCATTGCAGCACACCAGACATCCGGTCAGTGGATCTATCGGTGACCTCGGGCTCTTGTCACCAGGGGTCAACCATCGACAACAACACCAATAAGGACCTGGGCTTTGAACCAAAGCTCCTGCACATGGCTAATGTGACAGGGATCCAGGTAAAGGATTGGGAGGTGAGGGGTGAGAGAAGGAGACAGGATAGGTAGGGTAAGGTTGGGTGGGAAGTTTTGGCAGACTGCGTGGTCTTTACCCCCCTTTATTTGCTGTCATATTCAATGGGGCTATTGAAATACCGTGCCCTAGCCGCTGCGTACAGCTTGACACATCCGTAATTCCCGCTCTAATATGGGGATCAGCACGATCAAATCACTTCGCTAATAGCACTCCTCGCATGTAAATTCATGTAGATGAGGCTATTAGCTAATATCCGCGAGCCAATAGATTTTCCATGTGATCAATGCGCCCTTGCAACGTGGCAAACTTTATGCCAGCCTGGGGCTGTTATAAAGGTGTATGCCATGCTCAAGGGCACGTTTGGGGGAAAAAAAAAAGAAAAATTCTGCTTTCTGTGATTCCTCCTAATAGTATCGTTGTGATACTAAGTAGGAGAAACCAAATAAAGCAATATTTAGTTCTAAAAACAAAGTTTTTGAAAAAAAAAAAAATCCTGGACTCCCAATACCCATACAAGATTCATGGTCCAGGTCATGTATCTTGTGTGTGTCTATGCCAGGTGCGGGAGAAAACAGACGCTTGCAGATTGAGCATCCATTTTTCCAACCTGCTTGACAAATACCTCTCCTGGGGGCTGATGCTGAGGAGGTGCTAGCGATGCACATTTTTCCCCCAGCACCTCCTTTTTAGTGTGACCCCCTCATTTAAATATTGGATCACGTACCCAAGAGAGGTGGCTGGGTGCACGTTAGGAAAATGGGAGCTTAACACTGAGCACCCATTTTCTGCCCACAATTATGGCATCGGCCCCTATGTTTGGAAATGATGGCTAATAAAAACAAAATATATGTAGTAATACCTTTTTATCGAACTACCCTAATATGTTTCTGGTCTAGCTTTCAGAAGTAGCACTTTTGTCAGGTCAGACTAGAACAAACAAAAGATAACATTACCAGAAATATAGTTAATCATAAAAGATAATAGGGATGTGCAATCGTTTTTCCCGAATTAGGCAATGTCAACGTAGTTGCCTAATTCGGAATGGTTTGGGAGAACCGAAAAACGATTGATTTTTTTTTTTTTCCGAAATTTTGGGAAAAATTAATTTTTTAATTAGTGCGCGCTAACTCTGCCAGGTTAGTGCGCACTATCGGGAGTTAGTGCGCACTAACCTGAAAAATGGGGCCCCCGAAAAAAGAAACCCTGAACCACGGGAAAAACGAAATTTTTGTCAGTTTTGAAGTGTCCATTTTAACTTTGAAACTCTTATATTCCTGAATTGTTTCAAAAATTGCTTTAAGTATCCTGATCGTTGATGCGGTGATCTATATTCTGTGTTAACAGAAGGGACAGGACACGGTGGGGCTAGACCCTCTTGCACCAGAATAGTGGAAGATTTAAACTGTGTATAATACCTTTCTTGAGGGAGAGACTCCATGTGCTATGCCGCTGATTGGCCATCCTTGACCTGGCATTAGAATCAGACACGATCTTGACCTTATTCCTTGCAGGTCATTTTGAAACCCATCACTTCATATTATACTGGCGTACCCTTCCAGAGTTGCTTACGGAGCACCCGATTCTGGGATGATAGTCCAGGCATGGTACGTCGATACACTCCACAACCCATGCTGGACCCTTTGCGGAAGGGCAGTGGGTTGTTCTCTAACCTGGTGCATGGCTCTGGCACAGATTGCGCTCAACAGCCACCACTCCAGCTTACAGGTGAGCACACCCCTATCCTTTTACTGGATGTCTAAACCTGCGGCTGTGTCCCATTGATTTTTATATCCAAGCTTTCACCTGGTTAATCTCTCTCAGATGTCACAGACTACACCCAGGACAAGGATTCTCCCAGCCCACTGGCAGTATTAACACCGTAAGTCTCAATTTATACTGAGAAGTGGACTCAAAACAGCTGAGAACTGAAAATCCGAGGTTGATGGGGCTTTAGGGGAGGTTTTAGTTCCCGGTTTATGCTATTGCTGGAAGTGTAAGATTGGTGTCGAAGCAGCCCCGGTGGTCCTGGAGGGAGCTCTTTAGTTAGCGGCATCCTCTTGTCTGTGCCACGCCGGCACTGTATGCCCTAAAGCCCCAGCCCAGTTCCTTCCCTGTAAGTATCAGCCTCTCTTTCAGGACTGGCTGATCAAGTGTGGGATATGGCAGGATAAAGCCCCAGCTGTCTGTGTGGCTGTGCCTGACCTTGCTTTGTGACTTGTTGCCATCCTTGTGCCAGGCAGATAAACGTGGGTGCAGACTTCCAGGTAGCGTTGCCAGAGCTGCAGGACTTCGCTTTGGCACGAGCAGACCCTCCTCAGGCAGAGCTGGCATGGAGGCCATCGGAGGAGCTGCAGCAGGATCCAGGAACCCAATGCAAAGGTAAGAGCCACCCATGGCCAGAGACGAATTCTGGATGAGGGGGTAGTTTTAGGAAATAAAGGGCCTCTGTATGCAGAGGACTGGAGGATCTGAAGAGAGGGTTCACACTGCATACATTTTAATAGATGATGTGTGCAGTGAGAATATGCACAGTTGCACTGTTTCCTGCCTCCAAATCCATTTTTACAGCACAGTCAAGTTACGGTCTGATACAAAAGAACACTTGTTAGGTGGCGTCCAAAGACTCCTGGAAGGGCCCAGCCACAGAAAATGAAGGTGATGGCAGGTGAAGATCGCAAACATCCTCCAATCTGTCCATTCATGCTAGAACAGACTCTGTGGTGTTTACTCCTGGGGGAATTCTGCGCACAGAAACTTAAAATTCTGCAAACTTTATATTGGTCAAAATAAAACAATGTACATGACAGTCTTTAAGTAATTACATTTTAAATTAATACAGAAAAAAGTTATTACGTAGAGATGCAGAATTTTATAGTGGGACACTCCTGAGACCGGCTTAAAGGTTGGCAGAGTAATGGTGAAGCTGCATCCTTTACCGGAGGAGAAGTTTAGAGCTTTTTGGCGCTTCCGAAGTTCAATGCTTTGTTGCCGGTGGTAATCATCATTCTGGTGGCGGGGTCTGCTGCGTTAAGAGATGTGCAAGATCGAACGTTGGAGGTCCACCTCAAGAAGGTTTTTGAAGTCTTGCCCCTGGGCATATGGGCTGCAGTGTGCAGCAGTTGTATACAGAGGGACATGTCTGTGCTGGATCCAGCAATTGCAGGAGGTGCACTCTGTCAGTGGGTGCGGTGAAACAGGTTGGGCACTTAGGAGCAGTGGTTGCATATTGGGCAGAAGCCCTATGAACCGATCAGAATATCTTCCAGGATTTTGATATCTGCGGTGTCAGCTGGGAGGGTACTTTGATTACAGAACTGGTTGGCGGATGTATGGTCCAAATCTCAGCTGGGTGCCCTTCCATTCAAAGGCAGGCTGTTGTTTGGGGAGGACTTGGAATAGATAATGACGCGTCTGGGAGCGTCCAAGGGCATAAGCTACTGAAGGCCAAACCAAAGGGCAGAAAGTTTTTTTTTCCCACTCGTGCATGCTCTCCAGATAAGAGAGACTTTGCCAAAATAAAGTTTCTTTGCGGTCTCAGAAGCAAGGCTCAGACAGAGCACAGTCCTTGCAGAGTGGGCGCAAGCCATCCCGAGATAACTCTGGTCCAGGAACTAGGGGTACAAAGTTCTCACAATGAGGCAAGGCCGTTGGAGGGCATTTAGTGCTCTTTTACGAGGAGTGGGCTAAATGTATTTATTTTAAATTTTCTATACCGCCTTTACAACAAACATTGGTCAAAACGGTTTACTAAAGTATAATATACATAATAAAAAAAAAAGTAGAGAACTTGAAAGTAATATAATGACAATAAAAAGAGAGGGACAGACTCAATAATGCAGACGAGCAGTAATAGCTAGATGGTTACGGCTAGTGTGTGCTCCTAGGGCTGATTTGAGAGGAATTTAAGAGGTGGAAGGTGATCCAAATGCGATGGAGAATAAGTACATTTTTAAGCTTGTCTTAAATTCTGTGTGGTTAATGATCTACCTTTTGGTCTGGAATGGAGTTTCAGAGTAAGGGGCCCACTGCTGAGAGAGTGCGTCTCCTGGTTATATCAAGTCTCGCTAGACAGACGGTAGGGACTTCAAGTAGATGTTTGTTTAAGGACCGTACGTGTCTGTTTGGCTGGTAAATATGGAGGGATGTGCATAACCAGATGGAAGAGTCATTATGATTTAAGTTGTGTATGATGGAGAGAATTTTATATTGTATTCTAAAGCAAACAGAGAGCCAATGGTAGAGATTGCAGAACTGGGGTAATGTGATCTTTCCGGGAAGTGCTTGTTAATATGCACAATGTGGTGTTTTGGATTAATTGTAATGGACGAAGGGCATTATCACGGAGACCAGAGTAAAGGGCATTCCCTGTACGTACCCGGATCAGTCCAGACACCTGGGTTGTGACTCCGCACCAGCAGGTGGAGACAGAGTAAAACTTGTCGGGCTCTTTTAATGCTATAGGGATGGATATACCGTCGAGGATTAGATGTGAAGGTGGACTACAAGCGGGGTGTGGAATTGTAGACAAGTGAAGAACTTCTGTTTTTGAAGTGTTAAGTTTGACATGGTTGTGAGATAGCCATGTATTAATAGTTTTAATGTATAAACAAACAGTGATGGACCAGGAGGAGGTAGAGGACACAAAAAAACTGAATGTCGTCTGCACAAATCTTGAACTGTATACCAAGGCCTTTTAGCAAATGACATAAAAGTATTTAAAGCCATCAATAACAATAGAGTCCTATATGAATATTGAACCATCAAAGTGACCAGTCAAAGTAGGTGCTTCTGGTATAGTCAGACCTTCATTTGGCCAATCAAATATTTTATGTATATTGTTTTATATATATATTTTTTTTATATTGCAGGTAAAATGTACTTATCTTGACAACACATCCCCGACATGGAGCCGTGTTTTGAAGCCTGCATCAGGGGGCAATTCCTTGTGATTCGAAGTTGTCAGTACTCAATAGTCATTGTCATATAGAGGGATCTTACTCAGGATGCCAAACCTTTGGCTTCCGGTTCACACTTTCGTGCCAAAGGTTCAGCGTCCTGAGTAAAATCCCTTAGTCTATGTGACAATGACTATTGAACACTGACAACTTCGAATCACAAGGAATTGCCCCCTGAATGCAGGCTTCGAAACACGGCCCCTGTGTCGCGGCTGTGTTGTAAAATGTACTTATCTTGACCTTGAAGAGTGGCAGAAAACCAGGGGGCAGTAGGTTTGGGTTTTACCGTATAGGGTATTAGAGGGGGCAGTAGAGTCAAGGGAACGAGTAATAGCGGAATTCCGTTCAGCGACTGAGCTATTTATATAATTATTGGAGACTGTGGGCATATTGGGAAGAAAAGCTTCAACGAAAATGTCTGTGCATATCTTTTTCCTCTTATAAAGGATGTTTTTTTTAGTAGAGGGTTTGGGGTTTTGATGGTTTATGTTAACAGAAAAAGAGATAAGAACGTGGTCAGACCGATGGTACAGGATCTACAGACAGAATTAGCGGGTGGTAAGGCTACAAATAGGGGGTTACAGAACAAGAGATCAAGGGTGCGGCCTAATTTATGGGTGGGAACATCTATCAATTGCTCCCAAATTAGGCCTGCCATGGCTTCAGTAAACAAAGATGCAGGGGAAGAAGATTGGACAATGAAATGACAGTGGCCTATATCAACTGGCAGGGAGGAACTAAGAGCCTGGCAGTGGCTGAGGAGGCCTAGGTGTTGATTCTCTGTGGGCAAGGTACTACGGTGGATAGAGCAACATCCAGGCAATATGATTCTACTGGCTTCGGAGTGGCTACATCGACCATGGTTCACGGATCTGGTCAATATGGCAATAGACAGGCCGCTGAGATTCAGCCAACTGTCAAATCTTCTCCACCAGGGCTCAATATTTTCGGATAAGGCAACTCACTTCTGTCTCATGGCCTGGCTTTTGAGAGGAAACTGCTGAGATGGAGAGGATATTCCGAAGAAGTTATTACCAACTTATTACAGTCCAAGCGACCTTCCACATCCTTGGCATATGTGAGGATTTGGAGGTCTTCGAGTCCTGATGTACTGTTACTGGAGTGCAGCCTCTTCAGGTTATGATGTCGCATATTTTGCCTTTTCTGCAGGAGGGTTTGTTTAAGGGTCTGGCCTTTAACTCTCTGAGAGTACAGGTAGCAGTCTTGGGCTGTCTTTGGCTAAGGTGCAGGGATATCCTCTGTCCACACATCTGGATATGATGTGTTCCCTGTACGTACCAGGATCAGTCCAGACTCCTGGGTTTTGCCCCCCCTCTAGCAGATGGAGACAGAAGTTTATAAACAAAAAACTCCGCCTACATATAGGCTGGTGCCACCTACAGTCTGGCAGTATTCTTCTGTCTCCTAGCAGGTGGAGAGGGTGCAAAACCTACAGTCTGTGTTAGGCCTACGTTGGTTAGGTGGTTTTTTGTAAAAAAAAAAAAAAAAAAAAAAAAAGGTAGGAAAGTTTGTTGTTTTGTTTTCTAGTGGGAAGGGACCGCAGAGGCTTGCCTGCTGGTCCCAATCCCCGCCTCCCAGGGGAAGTTAGGGTCCTGAGGGGACTGTTCCCCCTGGTAGAGGCAGCCGAGGAGTGGGAAAGCCCCACGTACCGGCTTCACAGGGCTGGGGGTGATACCGGGGGTCCCGGCTCACTCCCCCCAGCCGGCTCCGGATCCGAGGTAAGCAGTAAAAAAAAAAAAAAAAAAATTGTTTTTCATTTATTTTGTCTGCTGTGCGTGTGTGTGTGCTTGTACTTACTAGGCTGTGCTTGCTCGCGGTGACTGGGACCCGTCGATCAGGGGAGCAACTTGATTTTTGTCTCTCTCTGCCTCCGTTCGCCTCCGTTCGCCGCGGCAGTGTGAAGGATGCCTCGGCAGGCATCGTGCAGGGCCTGCGGGTCCGCGACAGGGAGGCTGTCGCGCGACAGCCTCTGTTCCGCGTGCGTGGGCGGCGGCGAAGGGGGGTCGGCGGTGCCTTCGGCGTCTCGGCGGGGTAGGCAGGACCGCGAGGTAGCAGCGTTCCCGGAGCGGACGGCGGCGAGTTCGTCAGGGACGGCGGCCATTTTGCCAGCGTTTTCGGCGGGAACGGCGGCCATTTTCTCAGTGCGGGCAGCACAGGTTAGCGCGGGCCGGCAGCCCAGCGCACAGGTGCGGGACCCGCCGCGTTTGTCCCCCCAGAGGGTATCTGGAGGTGAAGAAGGGCCGTTAGGGTTCAGGTCTCCTGCGGATGATTCCCCCGAGGATGGGGAAGAGGAGGAGGGGTCATCGGACTCCTCCTTTAACTCGCGGTTCGTGTTACTTATGCATAAGGCGTTTAAAGCACGCCGCCTGGCTCGGAAGAGAGGTCCGGGGGCCCCGGCTTCTGAGAGCGGAGCGCCAGCGGTCAAGGCCCCAAAGGCCAGTACGGGGGGAGGGGGGCTGTCTAGGCCCCGGCCCAGGCCAAGGCCTCTTCGTTCCTCTAGAGGGGCGGAGGGGCCTTCGCTCTCCTCGTCAGAGTCTGAGGCGCTGGCGGATCCGGAGGAGGATCTGGACTGCCCATCCCAGCCCCCGAGGGGGGTTGAGGAGGATGAAGAGCTGGAGCCTAAGGATGCAGGGACTCTGCACGCTGCGGATGGGGACGATCCGAAGGTAGTTCGGTTGTTCCATAGGGATGAGCTAGGGCCCCTCATCCCGGAAATCCTGGGGGAACTGGGAATCCCACTTCCCCAGGTAGAATCTCGTCTGGGTCAGACGGATCCGGTTGTCTTGGGCCTCAGGGGTCCCTCGTCGGCGTTTCCACTACATTTCTCGGCATCGGATTTGATGTTAAAGGAGTGGGATACTCCGGATTTGGGACTCAAGGTAGCTAAGGCTATGGATAAATTATATCCACTGCCGGAGGACGTTTTGGAACTTTTGCGCCTGCCAAAACTTGATTCGGCGGTGGCGGCGGTTACCAAAAAGACAACCATCCCGGTAACCGGTGGTACGGCTCTCAAAGATATACAGGATAGGAAGTTAGAGGTTCAACTGAAGCGTATTTTTGAGGTCTCAGCGTTGGGTATCCGGGCCGCGGTTTGTAGTAATTTTTCGTTGCGAGCCGGTTTACGCTGGGCACAGCAGCTGTTGGCGAATGAGTCTCTATCGACGGAGGAGGCGAGACAGGCGAGTCGTTTGGAGGCGGTCATCGCGTATAGTGCGGACGCTTTTTATGATCTCCTGCGCACTTCGGCACGGACCATGGTCTCTGCGGTAGCGGCGCGGCGTCTATTGTGGCTTCGTCATTGGGCGGCGGATGGTACCTCCAAGGCTAGGTTAGGCTCTCTTCCCTTTAAGGGGAAGTTGCTTTTTGGTAAGGAGTTGGACGATATCCTAGAATCCTTGGGGGAGAATAAAGCACACCGTTTACCGGAGGATAGATACCGCTTCCGGGGTGCTCCAGCCGCTCGGTCGCGGTTTCGTGGGGGCCGTAGAACTCGGGCGGCGAGAGGATCGATCTCTTCGTTCCGTCACGGTGCGGCCCGCCAACAATCGTACTCGCAGTCCTTTCGTGGGCGTCGATTCGGCCGTCCGGGGGCCAGTCAGGCTGTGCAGGGCAGTAAGCCAGCACAATGAAGTGAGGCCGGTCCGTTCCTCGGTTCCTCCGGTTGGCGGCAGGTTAAGCCGGTTTTACGAGGAATGGACCAAGATTACGTCGGATCAGTGGGTCCTAGAGGTGATAAAACACGGCTACGCGTTAGATTTTTCACGCCGTCCGGCTCCGGCTTTTCTGGTGTCCCCTTGCGGGTTTTCAGAAAAGCGCCGGGCGGTGCGGGAGACTCTGGCGCGGTTGCGCGACCTCGGGGCCGTCGTTCCGGTTCCGTCCGGCGAACTCCGACAGGGCCGGTATTCCATTTATTTCGTGGTACCCAAGAAGGAGGGGACATTTCGTCCCATCCTCGACTTGAAGAGTGTCAACAAGTGTCTAAGGGTTCCGCGTTTTCGAATGGAAACTTTGCGGTCCGTGATCGCGTCGGTCAGAAAAGGAGAGTTTATGGCCTCTCTGGACCTCACAGAGGCGTACCTGCACATTGGGATTCGACGGGAGCACCAACGGTTTCTCCGTTTTGCGGTACTGGGACAACATTACCAGTTTCAAGCGTTGCCATTTGGTCTCGCAACGGCTCCGCGCACGTTCACCAAGATTATGGTGGTGGTGGCGGCGAGACTCCGCCAGGAGGGGCTGTTGGTGCATCCATACTTGGACGATTGGCTGATTCGGGCCAAGTCGAGGACTCTTTGTCAGCTGGCGATTCAGCGGGTGCTGCACCTGTTACGCTCACTGGGCTGGGTGGTCAACCTGGCCAAGAGTCATCTGGTGCCGTCGCAATCCCTGGAGTATTTGGGGGCGGTGTTCAACACGTGTCAAGGCACGGTGGCCCTAACGCAAGAGCGTATCCTCAAATTACAGAGGCAAATTTGCAGGTTGTTGCACAAACCGGTCCCAGTGGTCTGGGATTATCTGCAGGTCTTGGGCTCTATGAACTCCACGCTAGAGTTAGTTCCATGGGCGTTTGCGCATATGCGTCCCTTGCAGTCCGCGTTGCTCTCCCGTTGGAGCCCGGTCTCGGAAGAATTTTTCCTCAGCCTGCCGTTGACCCAGGAAGCCAGAGACAGCTTGCCATGGTGGCTCTGCCAGGAAACTTGAGTCGCGGGGTTTCGTTGGAAACTCCGTCGTGGACGGTGGTTACCACGGATGCCAGTCTGCTCGGTTGGGGAGCAGTCTGTCTCGGTCGAGCGGTTCAGGGAACATGGTCGGCTCGGGAGGCGTCGTGGTCCATCAATCGGTTGGAAACTCGAGCGGTGCGCTTAGCTCTGGTGAAGTTCCTCCCGCTTCTCCGCGGGCGTTCCGTCAGGATTCTGTCGGACAATGCGACCACGGTGGCTTATATCAATCGTCAGGGGGGAACCCGGAGTCAGCCGGTAGCGGCAGAAGCTCGGTTGTTGATGATATGGGCGGAGTCCCATTTGAGCAGTATCGCGGCTTCCCACATAGCCGGGGTGGAAAATGTCCAGGCGGATTTTCTCAGTCGGCATTGGTTGGATCCCGGGGAGTGGGAGCTCGCGGAGGACGCCTTCAGGCTCATTTGCGATCGGTGGGGCACACCAGCGATGGACCTGATGGCCACGTTCCGCAATACAAAGGCTCCTCGGTTTTTCTCTCGTCGCCGGGAGACGTTGGCGGAAGGAGTGGATGCACTGGTAGTTCAGTGGCCGAGGGATGTGTTACTTTACGTGTTTCCTCCGTGGCCGCTTATCGGACGGGTGCTGCGTCGCATAGAGCAGCATCCGGCGGAGGTGATCGTGGTGGCTCCAGAATGGCCAAGAAGGCCCTGGTTCGCGGATCTGGTAAATCTAGCGGTCGAGGGGCCACTTCGGTTTCCGTTTCTGCCGGATCTCCTACATCAAGGGCCCGTTTGTTTCGACCTGGTGCATCGCTTTTGTCTAGCGGCATGGCTTTTGAGAGGCAGCGGTTGAGCTCTAAAGGATACGCGCCTTCCGTGGTGTCCACGTTGTTGCATGCCCGAAAGAAGTCTACGTCTCTGGCGTACGTGCGCGTGTGGCGACTGTTTGAGACTTGGTGTGTGCATCGCGGCACAGCACCTACTCGGGCGACTATTCCGGATATTCTGCTGTTTCTACAGGAGGGGTTGACTAAGGGCCTGTCCTGTAGTACTTTGCGGGTGCAAGTGGCAGCGCTAGGATCTTTTCGGGGGCGAGTGCACGGAGTTTCGCTAGCGCAACATCCGGATGTGGTGCGTTTCCTTCGGGGGGCAAAACAGTTACGCCCTCCGTTTCGTCCTCCGTGTCCGTCTTGGAATTTGAATGTGGTTCTTAAAGCGCTGTGTAAGGCACCGTTTGAGCCTCTGCGACACGTCACTCTTAAGGACTTGACGCTCAAGGCGGTATTTTTGGTAGCTATGGCATCGGCGCGGCGGATTTCTGAGCTGCAGGCTCTGTCGTGTCGAGAACCTTTTCTGAGGATTTCGGATTCGGGAGTCTCCTTGCGTACTGTGCCGTCTTTTCTACCAAAGGTGGTTTCGTCCTTTCACGTCAATCAGACGGTGGAGTTGCCATCGTTCGGTCAGGGACAGTCTTCGGATCCCTTAGCTAGGGACCTGCGGAAGCTGGATGTTCGGCGCGTCTTGTTACACTATTTGGAGAGTACTAATGTGTTCAGGGTCTCCGATCATCTGTTCGTCCTCCATGGTGGTCCCCGGCGCGGTAAAGCGGCTTCCAAGACTACAATTGCTCGTTGGTTGAAGGAAACCATTCGCTCAGCATATCTGTTGGCGGGGAAGCCGTTGCCGGTGGGTCTGAAAGCCCACTCAACTCGCGCCCAGGCGGCATCCTGGGCGGAATGCCAACATATTCCTACAGAGGAGATCTGTAGGGCGGCCACTTGGAAGTCAGTCCATACTTTTGCCCGGCACTATCGTTTGGATGTGAAGGCGCCAGGGCCGTCGGGATTTGGAGAAGGGGTGCTTAGAGCAGGCCTCTCCGGCTCCCACCCTCAGTAAGGGAAGCTCTGGTACATCCCAGGAGTCTGGACTGATCCTGGTACGTACAGGGAAAAGAAAATTAGGTTCTTACCTTTTGCTAATTTTCGTTCCTGTAGTACCGAGGATCAGTCCAGAGTCCCGCCCAGTATTGCGATTGTCTGCCGGGAGAGGATGTGTGATCTGTGTGCTGTTTTTTTTTGCTGGAATATGTTTGTTTGTTGGTTACCTCGAGTTCGGTACCCAGTTGGGTGGAGTTAAGATTCAATTTCGCTTAGTTTGGAGGTAATCTTCAGTGTTCGTTGGGTTCTTTGTTGCGGGTTCTCCTGCTACTTTGACATTAAGTAATACTGCCAGACTGTAGGTGGCACCAGCCTATATGTAGGCGGAGTTTTTTGTTTATAAACTTCTGTCTCCATCTGCTAGAGGGGGGGCAAAACCCAGGAGTCTGGACTGATCCTCGGTACTACAGGAACGAAAATTAGCAAAAGGTAAGAACCTAATTTTCTTTTTTTCTTGGTGAGAGATGAATTTGTGTCCTCCGGCGAGAAAGATCTGTCCCTCTTGGAACCTTAATCTGGTGCTTAGAGGAATGTGTGCAGGTCTGTTTGAACCATTGAAGAGGGCAACCATAAAGGACTTAACTCTGAAGGTGGTTTTTCTAGTGGTTATTTGTTTAACAGGAGACTCTTGGAGTTTTAGGCTTTGTCGTGTTGAGATCCTTTTCTGCAGATTTCAGAGTTTGGGGTATCGTTATGCACAGTGCCTTCCTTTCTACCAAAGGATGTTTCGGTGTTTCATCTTGGTCAAACTGTGGATCTTCCAACTTTTCCAGTTTTGGATTTGTCCGTGACTCATGCAAAAGAGCTTCAAGTCTTGGAGGTAAGATGGGCATTTTTGAGGTTTCGTAAGATTACTGATAATTTCCGGAAAATGAATCATTTGTGGAGTGGTCCAAAGAAGGGATGTAAGGTGTCAAAAGCTATGATTGCGCGTTGATTGGCTTGGCTTATACTTGTAAGGGTTGTCTTGTGCCTCAAGGGTTGAGGGCTCACTCGATTCGTTCTCAGGCGACTTCTTGGGCCGAATCCCAACAGGTATCCCCACAAGAGATTTGCAGGGTGGCTACTTGGAAGTCGTTGCACACTTTTACCAGACATTATCGGTTGGATGTCCAGGCTCCGGATTCCCTGTGCTTTTGGTACACGTGTTCTACGAACGGGATTCTCACCATCCCACCCTGTTTAGGGGAGCTTAGGTACATCCCAGGAGTCTGGACTGATCTGGGGTATGAACAGAAAAGGAAAACTGATTCTAACCTGCTAATTTTCGTTCCTGGAATACTACAGATCAGTCCAGAGACCCACCCATTGGGGGAATGCAGAGTTGCAGGCGAATTCAGTGCTGTTCTGCTTTGGTTTCTTGGAACAAATTTCCATTTTTTGTTGTAACGTCACCTTCCGCCTGCTCAGGGTGTGAGTTTTGGATTCAAGTTTGTGTTGGTTTGCTAGTTTATCATCTTGGCTTGGGTACACATCAATACTGAGGGACAGCAGGTGGCGCACTAAATTATATGGCAGTGTCAGTGAAATTTTCCTCTGTCTCCATCTGCTGGCAGGGAGGTAAAACCCAGGAATCTGGACTGATCTGTGGTATTTCAGGAATGAAAATTAGCAGATGAGAACCAATTTTCCTTTTCTTACACTTTTACTGTTTCTTCTTTTTTTCTTGAAAGACACTAGTGAATTATAAAAGATAATTCAACAATTATAAAGCTTCAAAGCAACAGTTGTGCAGGAAAATATTTTAGAGCCAAAGTTCACATACAAGTATGCAATAAAGTGCAAGCCTCTAAAATAAAATCCGACCTCGAAGCTGACCTAAAGCTAGAAACAAAGTAATACTGAATTAAGTCAAACTGTATTTATTATTAGTAACAATAAACTGGTACAAAAGCACATAATCAGCATTGGTTTCTGATGTAAGCAACACACAAAATGCTACAATAGAGAGAGTACATAGAGCCAATCGGTGTAATACTTAAGTAAAACACCACAGTCTGTAGGTAGAGAGAAACGAGGGGGGTGTGGGGAGACATTCCTGCACTGGCTATTCAGAGGTCTGCACAGCGTCCTGATGAAGGCTCCTGGCTAATTTCCTGCTCTTCTGTCCTAGTGGAGAGTCTGCTGAACATGGCATGTTCCAGTGCCTTCCCTGGAGGTGGCACCAACCAGGAGCTCGCATTGCATTGCCTGTTCGAGGCCAACGGGGATACGCTGGTAATGTCAGAATGCCCTGGAGCGCGGGGGGAGCAAGGATCAGAAGGCCCATCGCATGCCTGGGGTCTCTATCATCTTTGCTCTGCCACAGGCTGCATGGTGGGCTGGGTTTCTGGGAGGCAGGGGACCTGTGGACAGAGGATTAGCTAAGAGGACCTATGGGACAGGAGGCTGTGTGTGCAGGATGTAGAGGGATGTGAGATCTGGAGAGCTCAGGGGCAGGAGAGTTACTGAGGTAAAGTATCTAGAGGGATTTGAAAGCACGGGGCAAGGGGACATAGGCTATAGCAAAGAAGGTGCTGGGATTGGAGGGAGGGAGGGAGCAGGATGTAAAAGATTAGCAGAGTAATTCTTATGTAGCTATATAATCATTTCCATCTCAGCTAGTTCCAGGGTAAAATAAAATGTGAAGGACTTGCACGTAGGTGCTGCCGTTTATTACTTTGCGAGTCTGACTGAAAGCTAACATCGGTCCCCTGGGTTTCTCAGACAGTGAGGCAGAGGGCTGTAGGAAACCCAGTGCAGCTTATTCCTCCCCCTCAGAAGAGGACTGGAGCAAACCCCTGTATCAAGAACTGTTAATGTCCACATTTTAGCTTAAAGCCTTAGGATAAAGCTAGGTCTTACAGTGCTTGTATGTTCCTCTCTCCCTATCCAGGCTGCACTGGAGCTATTGCTCTTGAAGATGCCATCAAGGCCCCGGTCCCACCCCTTAGCAGATTATCACTATACAGGTAAGGACGGTGGGGCGGTGTTGTGTGGAGCAGGGGGTAGTTAGGATAAGGGCTTTGTGACGGGGTGCAGGGATAGCCCTAGTAGTGTGTTTATGTACTTAAGCTATTTTATCTGTGGGGAGATTTAGAGAGTCCTATCCTCATCCTAACCAAGTCCAGTGAAAAGGTGATTTACTGGGTGAATGGGCAGTGAACCTGGTTCTTTTTATCTCGCTTGTCTTGCTGAACAGAAAATCTCCCCGTCTGCTCTTCATCTCTCCCTTCCACTTCTACACCAGTCGAGGGCAAATGGATTTTATCCCTCCCCTCCTGTATCTGGAGGCGCACATATATATCCACCAATAGACCCTGTAAAAAAAGGTTGTTTTCATGTAATAATAATTGGACGCAGGCACTAATAGCAAATATATTGTATTAATATTTAATCTTTTCAGTAGAACTAGCAAACAAGAGATCGATTTCTCTTCACCAAATACAGTCCATGTTACCAGCGCAAGAATAGTTGTGAACAGCTTTTTTTTCTTAGCCCCAGAAGAAGCCTTGTACGGCAGAAGAGGCCTTTACAGGGACAGAGACAATACAGGACAAACATTTTTGGAATCTAACAGGGTCATTCCTCAAATTGCGATGACGTCCTAACACACGCGATTTGGAAATTCAAATTAGGGAAAGGGGAGGAGTTTGGGCGGGGTGAAGGAAAATTTAGGGGCCTGTAGTGCTGTGGGCGATTAAATGTATCGCCCGTTAGCGCCCGCATTAGCGCCGGAAATAGCTACGCTGTGGGGGTGACAGTGTACGGCGCGACCGCGGAGGGCGAAAACGCACCGCCGCGATGCAGCCACCTGCTCACTTTTGCCCCCACGGGCAATCATTTTGTTATAATTAAAGCGAAATGATGAATCCAGGCCTAATAATCAAACAGTGGAATTAGCGGTGAAGGTGCATAACCTAGGTGTAATAATAGACCCTGAACTAAACCTGAAACATCTCACATATCACTGAAAGTAAAAGGAGGATACGCTAATTTAATGGCTCTCAGAAAGTTAAAACCTTTTATTAATGCTAGCAAATTTCCGAACAGCTCTATAAGCACTAATCTTCGCAAGCACTGATTGTTGTAACGCCCTGCTACTAGGATTACCACAGGTGACCATAAGACCGCTTCAAATATTGCAAAATTCTGCCGCGAGAATCTCGAGGAAAAAGGGAAGAGAGACCACGTTACAGTAACACTTTCAGAACTACACTGGTCACCTCTAGAACAAAGAGTACAATATAAAACGCTATGTACAATACACAAATTAATTCATGATGGAAAAGCGGAGTGGCTGAACACAGCACTTACGTGTACACGTACCACACAGAAATCTGAGGCCGGCTACTAAGGCCCTACTGGCTGTTCCATCTGTTAAGTCAGCACGACTCACACAAGTAAGGGAGCGAGCACGGTCTTTGGCAGGACCCGTATTGTGGAATTCAGTGCCGCTGGAGATGAGACTGCAGAGAAACTTCAAACTTTTCAAAGGAAGTCTTAAAAGCCTGGCTTTTTCTAAAGAGAACGGAGAAAACAAATAAGCTCGTAATTGTTAACTTTATATACGAACTGTAAAAAGAGACTTTCCTCCGACATGTAAGCAAAACTCAACAAATAGTTTTATATTAAAAGAACCCTGTTACCGCTCCTTGTTGGCACGTCTTATAATATGTTTTCTATTTCAAACAATCTCTCTTACTTTATGTGCCTTTCTGTAAACCGTTGTGATGGTAAATTAACTTAACGACGGTATAGAAAAGATTTTAAATAAATATATGGGGTGCTAGAGAAATGCAATGGGACTCTACACAGCACTTCGGTGTGACTTTCATAAAGTATCCTTTTTTTTCTGGACAATGTTTCAATTTTTTTCCTTTTGAATGAAGATGCCTTTTATGTGACTTTCTGCTATTCCCAGAGTAACCTTTTGCAATCCGGCCTTATTGAAATTGTTTTCATTGAAAGCGGTTTATATATATATTTGTGCGTTGTTTGCTTTCTGTACATGCTACAAATGCACACGGCGTTAAGTGATTTTAGAAGCGGCGTGAGCGAGGAATGATTTGATTAGGGCACGCTTTGTGATCAATGTATGTACGTGCCATAGTGTTTTATCTTTTGATATTGTGTAATAAAGCTTGCAACAACAACAACTTTTTCATATTAATTAAGATATTAGTGGTGGTACATTTTTTTTACAGGGTTTATTGGTGGATATTCTAGTTTAGGAACCCACATATTATTTGTTTTGTCAAAAGCCTACTTCTATATATTATATATAATATTTTATGACCTCACTAGTACTTATAACAGAACCAGAGTAGCCAGTATCTCTGCCTCCAGGCATTGGAAGGATGGGTGTTGGCTCATGCTCACCCTCGGATTAAAACGTTAAGCCTTTAACAACTTTTTATGCAGAGCCAGTGTGATTGCTGTATCCTTCAGAGAGCTGATTTTTCTTCTTTTGCCAAAGAAGTGGCCATGCTCCCGTATTTAAGAAATAAATAAATATTTTGCCATGCAGTGACTGACGTGAGCCCTCGGCGTAGCCCAACTCCCTATCCCAAGGTGTCTGGGATTGGGTGGAGTTCATCTGAATAATTTTCCTTTCTGTAGGAATGCTTCTTGAAGAATCGTTTCATTTCAGGGGGTCTTAAAAATAGAAAAGTTAAAGGTGCTAACTGACGAGTGCTGTAAGATTAGTTTTTTTTTTGCTTTTTTTTTTAAATCCATTTTTAAAGGTAAGGCTTCAATTGGCATCTGTTTCTAGCAGATCAGTACAGGGACCCTTAATTGTTACGGGATTGTTTGAAGCATAGACTTAGCATTAATAGTAAATAATGGCAGAAAAAAACATTGTTGCTGTCAGGCTTGTGGAACCAAGCTCTCTTCAGCAGGGCACGAATCCCTCTGCCAGTTACGCTGCAGCAACTCTGAGCCAGATGAAATCTTAACATTGCCAGGCATGCTTTGGAGCCTGCGTTGTCGTCATTGCAGGCAAAGTCAGTTTTAGTGGTGCAGGAGCCTGTTGAAGCTCCCAGAAACAGACCTAAGGCCCATCCCCATCCGCTCATCCATCCAATTAATTTACCATTATAATTCTCATCACATACTCTTGGGATCCTGTATTTATCCCGTGCTTTCTTGAATTCAGATACTGTTTTTGTCTCCACCACGTCCACTGGGAAAGCTGTTCCACAAATCCACTACCCTGTCTGTAAAGAAATATTTCCTAAGATTACTCCTGAGTCTGCCCCTTTCAACCTCATCTCATGAACCCTCGTTCTAGAGCCTCCTTTCCATTGAAAAAGGCTCACCTCCTGTGCATGGAAACCTTTGAGATATTTGAAGGTCTCTACCATATCTCCCCTTTCTTGCTTTTCCTCTAGGGTAGACCTGTTTAGATCTTTGTCTATTCCCATAGGCTTTAGAACAAAGACTACTCACCATTTTAGTTGCCACCCTCTGGACCAACTCCATCCTATTTCTGTCCCTTTTCAGGTGCAGTCTCCAGAACTGAGATCTCACCAGGGGCAATGTCCCCACCCTTTTTTTTCCCCCTTCAAATAATGATTACTTTCCAGAATTCTTTAAGCTCTTGCATTGGGCTTTTTGACCCTTGCAGGGCCAGACTGCCTCATGGGAGGTTTAATCTCAGCCAGTCCCATCTCCTCAGAACGAACGCCAACCCACTTAAACAGGCCTCAGAAGAAGAGAGGTTATACTGAGGTTCCAAGAGGAGGATTGTGCAGGGAGTCGTTTTGATTCCCTTGAAGAGGGAGAAATATATTTTGAAGATAAGGTTCTAATAAGGCTTTTCTATAAAGAAGAAATGAAAGCCTTAAGTTCTCAAGTGAACTCTGTATTGAAACTAACAGAGAGCAAGGTGGCACCTGCTTGGAATACAATATTAAAGGGAATGCAAAAGGCATCTGCCCCCTTTCTAATGCATTTGGAGAGAGAATCTATCCGAGTGCTTGCTGACTGGGAGTCCCCAGAGGTAGGAGATAGGCATTTGCACATTTTTAACAAGTTGTACCCCCTGCCGATTGAGATACAGAAGTGTCTTTTTCATCAGCCAACGGTTGATGCAATGGTCTCAGCAGTGACCAGGAAAATTAAGAAGGTGCAGCCTTGAAGGACCTTCAGGACAGAGCTAATTTTTAAAGCATATATTTTCAGCTATTGCCTTTTCAAGCAGCTATTTGCTCAAGTTATGTTGCAAGAGCTCTTCTGCATTGGAGAAGAAATTTCCAAACTCGAGTCTGCGACTGCAGACAACTTATATGACATAATTAGAGTAAGAGCTAGATCTCTAGTGTTATCTGTGGTAGCAAGAAGGCTTCTTTGGTTTCGCCATTGGATGTCAGATGCATGGTCTAAAATTCACTTATGCAAATTTACCTTTTAAGTAAACATTTTGGAAAAGAATTGGAAGGGCTAGTCAAAAATTTAGGCGAAACAAAGCCACGAAGACTGCCAGAAGATAGATTGAGAATGTCTAACCGCACTTTCAGAGATCGGAATCAATCAATTCCAAGATTACTGGTGATCTCGCCCAGAGAGGTGGTACAGTTCTCAAGCTGCAAGATTTAGAGAGAAGATGCAGTCCTTTTTGAGGACCCAGGAGATCTTAAATGAACACAAGAGCCTCTGCCACAATGCATTGAGGGTCTGTGGATCAATTCTTTATTAGAGCCAATAGGTGACAAGTTTCAACTGTTTTGTAAAGAGTGGATACATATTACAATGGACCAGTGGGTCCTAGACATCGTAATGGTTATGCACTAAAGCTGGCACATCCAGTAAGAGAAAATTTCATATTCCCTGTATGTACCCAGATCAGTCCAGACTCCTGGGTTTTGCCTTCCTTCCAGCAGATGGAGACAGAGAGTTTTGCAGCCACCGCCTCATAACCTGGTGTGCCACCTGCAGTCCCTCAGTATTTCTTTGTCTCCAGCAGATGGAGGAGGTGCAAAACCTGCAGCTCTGTACCTAGGAGAAAAAAAAAGAGAAGGAAGAAAAAGGAGATTTTCCTCCCAGGAGATTGGCAGGTCCTGGTGGGATCATCCCTCCTGGTGGTAGAGGTGGGCAAGCAGGGGTTGGGGACCCTTGATTACTCACTGAATCTTGCCAGAGGTGAAAGCTGGTGGTCCAGTTCCCTCACCTCCAGGAGGATTGGGAGAAACCTCTGTCACCCTTTTAGACAGGGAAGTTAACAATTTATAAAAACATATAGAAACATAGAAATGATGGCAGAAGAAGACCAAACGGCCCATCCAGTCTGCCAGCAAGCTTTCACACTTTTTTTTTTTCTCATACTTATCTGTTACTCTTGGCCCTTATTAGTAACTTTTTGGTTCTAGTTACCTTCCACCCCCGCTATTGATGTAGAGAGCAGTGCTGTAGCTGCATCTAAGTGAAGTATCTAGCTTAATTGGTTAGGGGTAATAACTGCTGCAGTAAGCAAGCTACTCCCACGTTTATTTGTTTACCCAGCCTGTGCCATTCAGTCCTTGTTGGTTGTTGTCTGAATATAATTCCTTTCTTCTTTATTCCCCCCTGCCGTTGAAGCAGTGAGTTGCGCTGGATATGTATTCCAAGTGAAGTATCAGGCTTAATTGATTCGGGGTAGTAACCGCTGTAACAAGCAAGGTACATCCATAATTATTTGTTTACTCAGACTATGTAATTCAGTCCTTATTGGTTGTTACCTGAATATAAATCCTCTTTTCCTCTTTCCCCCCTGCCGTTGAAGCAGAGCACTATGCTGGATATGCATTGAAAGTGAAGTATCAGACTTATTTGGTTTGGGGTAGTAACTGCCGCAACAAGCAAGCTACTCCCCATTTTTTGTGAATGCAAATCCTTTTTACCACATTTCCTCTTGCCGTTGAAGCATAGAGCAATGTTGGAGTCGCATTGAGAGTGAGAATGTTTATTGAATAAGGGTATTAATCTCCAGGTAGTAGCTGTCATTCCCGCAGCTACCCCCATGGCTCTACTCTTCATTCCCATCTAGTCTTTATGGATCCACAGTATTTATCCCACGCCTCTTTGAACTCCTTCACAGTTTTGGTCTTTACCACTTCCTCTGGAAGAGCATTCCAGGCATCCACCACCCTCTCCGTAAAGAAATGTTTCCTGACATTGGTTCTGAGTCTCTCATATAAAGTTTATTATAAAAAGTTTATTTTTGTCTCTTATAAAGTTTAAAAAAAAATGATAGGAGAGAGTGTGTGGGTTTTTGTGTTTTGTTTTTTTCCCCTTCTTCTCTTTCTGTTGGGTGCCCCTTGCTCGACTTACCTTACTGAGCCCCCATTTAGCCACAGCCCCAGTGCCTTCTCCTCTCTGGGCGTGTGCCGCATGGTCGGGGTAGGCCATGCCACATGGGTGCCGATGCAACGCATGCGGAGCGAGTAGGGAGTCTGACCAGGAGGCAGTGGATCTGGTCATGGCTGGCTTACGTGGTCCAACCAAGACCTTCCCTTTACATAAGTCGGTTAAACAGCTGGTGCTCAGGGAGCGGGATACTCCGGAGACTGGCCTTAAGGTTAGCAGAACCGTGGATAAGCTGTGTCCTTTGCCCGAACACACTCTGGAGCCCTTAAGGGTTCCAAAGGTGGATGCCTCCACGGCAGTTACGATAAGGACCACCATTCCAGTGGCCGGCGCTGCAGCTTTGAAGGAATTACAGGTCAGGAAGCTTGAGGTGCACCTTAAGATTTTCAAAGTGTCTGCTCTTGGCATCCGTGCTTTTTTGGTGTGTGCAGCAGTTTTATGCTTCGGGCTGGGCTGCGATGGGTGCAGCAGTTTCAAAATAACAAAGCTATGTCGCCCTCAGAGACTAAGCAGGCGGAGCGCTTGGACGCAGTGGTCACTTATGGTGCCGATGCATTGTATGACCTCATCCGTACTTCTGCTGGGCAGACTGGATGGGCCGTTTGGTCTTCTTCTGCCGTCATTTCTATGTTTCTATGATTTATTTATGTATGTATGTATTTATTTATTTATTTGCTTTTATATACTGACATTCGATCGAGATATCACATCGGTTTACATATAACTCGGTGAATAGGGCAGGGTCTGCCTTATTTTACACGAAACAATTAACATGGTAACTTGCCTTGTTTTACATTGTAACATTTAACATGGTAACTTGTCTAGCAACGAAGGAGATGAGTATAGATTATAACAAATTAAAATATATAGGATAGTAGTAAATCACAGTAACATTTATAATGTCATATGAATATGGGTTTACATAGTAATGAGGTAATTTGAGAGTTTAAAACAAAAACATTTTACATTGCAACAAGGATTTATGACAATTTACATTGCGTCGGGGTGACATCGTAATGTGGTGTTTGAACAATTTATAACAGTCTAGATCAAAGCAATGTGGCTTGTTTCAGGTTTGGAGAGGGTATTAATGTGAGGGAAGATAGAGGGAGGGGAAGTAGAGGCGGTGGGTGGCGGGAGGCTAGCGGAGGGGTCTTTGTGGGGGGTGAGAGGTCTTTATGGGGGGGAGGGGTGGAGAGGGAGGGAGGGGGGTAGAGTGGGAGGGGCGTGAGATGAGGGAGGGTGGTGAGGAAGTGAGTGGAGGTGGGGGGGGGGGATAATTATGGGTGCATGTTGAAGGGGGGGAGTGAGGATACAGTGGTAGGGAGTTATGTCAGCGGATGGTTATGTCAGCGCTGACATCATCAGATGGTTATGTCAGCGCTGACATCATCAGATGGTTATGTCAGCGCTGACATCATCAGATGGTTATGTCAGCGCTGACATCATCAGATGGTTATGTCAGCGCTGACATCATCAGATGGTTATGTCAGCGGTCTCAGCCAGGAGGCTTCTTTGGTTGCAAAAGTGGTTGGTGGACGTTTCATCAAAGGCCCAGCTTAGAGCCTTACTTACTTTTAAAGGGCAAGCTTCTTTTTAGAGAAGACTTGGAGCAGCTGATAAAGCTTCTGGGGGATAATAAAGTACACAACCTGCCGAAGGACAAGCCCCAAAGGGCCCAAAGGATTTTTTCCGGCGTGCTCTCGATTTCGGGGGCAAAGGCGTGTCCAACTGCCATTAGCAATGGTAACATGGAATAGACTTAGTTTTTGGGTACTTGCCAGGTTCTTATGGCCTGGATTGGCCACTGTTGGAAACAGGATGCTGGGCTTGATGGACCCTTGGTCTGACCCAGCATGGCAATTTCTTATGTTCTTATGTTCTTCAACAAGGCAGAGCTCCGGGCGCCGTCCAAAGGCAGACCTCAGGGAGGTCGCAGTCCTGGAACCAGTCATTTTGAGGCCATAGGAAGAGCAGAGAGGGCTCCAGCCGAGGTAGTGGTGGAGCCAAGCCCACTCCTCAGTCCCACTCATCAGAGGTTGCTTGACTCAATTTTATGAGGAGTGGACCAAGATCACGTCGGACCAATTGGTTCTAAGTGTACTAGGACAAGACTACGCTTTAAAGTTTGCTCGTTCACTAAGAAACCTGTTCGTTTTATTTATTTATTTATGTAAACTCTTTTTTTTATACCGTCGTTAAACTATATACCATCACAACGGTTTACATATAGAACTATGTAAACGTACAGCAATGTAAGAAATTGCATTGGGTAATACTTCTAACAGAGTGCCAGTAAAGGACCGGTTACATAGTTTCAAAAATAAAGTATCTAGATGAATGTTATGAATCTTGTCCAATTATACTTGGAAAGATTTACCTTATATGTATACTCTTTGTACATTTATTTAGCAGTTTTTTATACCGACCTTCATAGTAGATAACCATATCGGATCGGTTTACATTTTAACAAAGGGTAAAACTGAGGTAACAATTCTGGTAAATAATAGATAACAAAGGAAAAGGAATAAGTCAAAGTTACAATCAACAAGGTATGGAAAACTTGGAGGCTTAAAGACAAGCTGGAAGGAAGATAGAGGCAGGTAGAATAAATATAACATGATACGAATAATTTAACGGGTTAGAGCATATGCTTTAACCAGGAAATGCCAGTGTCCATTGTTCAGGAGGAAGTGTGTCAAAGTCCTTGTAAGAAGTGAGGCTCAAACTAGTGATTATCCGGTGGATCTGGGAAGGCTTGGTGAAAGAGCCACGTCTTTAGTCTTTTTCTGAAGGTTAAGAGGCAGGGTTCCAATCTGAGATTTGCTGGGATATTGTTCCAGATAGCTGGGCCTGCAATTGAAAAAGCTCTGTCTTTGGTCGTAGAGCGGCGAGTGGCTTTAGTAGGGGGAAATTTCAGAGTGCCTTTGTGGATATCTCTCGTTGGTCTGTTAGAGGAGTGGAGTTTGAAAGGGATATCCAGGTCGAGTTGGAGTTGCTGATGGATGGTTTTGTGTATTAGGGTAATAGATTTGTACAGGATTCTGAAATTTACTGGTAACCAATGTAGGTTTCTGAGGACGGGGGAGATGTGTTCACCGCGGCTGGTGTTGGTCAGCAGTCTCGCTGCCGCATTTTGTAACATCTGCAGTGGTTTGGTGGTAGATTTAGGGAGGCCTAGAAAGAGGGCACTGCAGTAATCTATTTTGGCGAACAGAAGAGCCTGGAGGACTGTCCTGAAGTCTTGGAAAAATAAGAGTGGTCTCAGTCGTTTCAAAACCTGTAGTCTGAAGAAACTGTCTTTGGTGGTTGTGTTGACCATTTTTTTAAGGTTTAGACGATTGTCTATTATTACCCCAAGGTCTCTAACGTGCGTACAGGTGATGTGAGCATTGTGCGGTGAAGGTGGAGGAAGATTGTTTTCATTTGAAGAGATGAAGAGAAGTTCCGTCTTTGAGGCATTGAGGACCAAGTTTAAGCTGTTGAGTAGATTAGTAATGGATAGAAGACAGTTATTCCAGTAGGTGAGAGCTTTTGAGATGGATTCTGTTATTGGGATTAGAATCTGTACATCATCTGCGTACAGATAGTGAATTAGGTTGAGGTCTGTCAGTAGTTGGCAGAGGGGGAGGAGGTATATATTAAAGAGGGTTGGAGATAAGGAGGATCCTTGTGGTACGCCAAGGGAAGATTTTGTTAGAGGTGACTCCTTGTTATTGATTTTGACTTTAAAAGTCCTATTGCTGAGAAAGGACCTGAACCAGTTGTGGGCTGATCCGGAGATGCCGATATCCTCAAGGCGATCCAGGAGGATGGTGTGGTTGACTGTGTCAAATGCCGCCGAAATGTCTAACAGAACTAATAAGAAGGAATGTCCTTTGTCTAATCCCATTATAATATGGTCTGTAAGCGAAATGAGGAGGGTCTCCGTGTTGCGTGATTTCCGGAAGCCATATTGCGAGGGGTATAGGATCTTATGGTCCTCTAGATATTCTGAAAGCTGGGTGTTTACCAGTTTCTCTGTAAGTTTGGCAACGAATGGTAGATTGGAGATGGGTCTAAAGTTGGCTAGTACATTAGGGTCTAGATTGTGTTTCTTGAGGAGGGGCTTAAGAGAAGCAGTTTTTAGGCTGTCTGGGTAGCTTCCTTGAGTTAGAAGGCTGTTAATAATATTTGTTAGAGGTCCTGAGATTGTGTCTGGAATAAGCAGCAGGAGTCTTGATGGGATATTATCAGCCGGATGACTAGATGGTTTCTGTCTTTTTAGAATGGATTCAATCTCTTTGGTGGAGATTAATTCGAAGCTGTCCAACTTAGGTTTAGCGAACAAATTGAAATTCTCATCTGATTTGAGAGGTGTTGTATTAGGAGGAAGGAGGGCGAGAGTATTTACATTACAATTAATGGTGAAATAGTAAACATAACAAAATTACGTGCTGTGGGTTGATGTTCTACTGTGCTTTATTTTTCCATTTCTCCGTTCTCTTTGTAAAACGCTTGATTGAAAAGCCAGGTTTTTAAACTTTTTTTTTTTTTTTTTTTTTTAAGTTTGAAATTTTTTTGCAGTCTAATTTCAAGGGGCATGGTGTTCCATAGTATCGGTCCCTCCTATGCTAGTGCCCGCTCTCTAACTTGTGTCAGTCATGCTGTTCTAACTGAAGGGATAGTTAGGAGGGCTTTGTTGGCCGATCTGAGATTTCTCTGAGGGACATGCACACGCAGTGCTGTGTTCAGCCACTCCGTTTTTTCATCGTTAATTGGTTTGTGTATTGTGCATAGTGTTTTGTAATGTATCCTTTGTTCTATGAGTAGCCAGTGTAATTTTGCTAGGGTTTCAGTAATGTGATCACTTTTTCTTTTTACCAGTAAGAATTCTTGCAGCAGAGTTTTGCAAAATTTGGAGTGGTCTTATAGTTATGTATGGTAATCCCAAAAATAGTGTGATACAGAGGTCTGTTCTAGCAGATATTAGTGCTTGTAACACTGTACGAAAATTTGTTGGTGTTAATGGTTTTAGTCTCCTGAGGACCATAAGTTTGGCGAGCCTTCTTTCACTTTTAGAGATACATGTTGTTTCAGGCTTAGTTCTGTGTCAGTAATTCATGGTATCTCCTTGTGCCTCGGTGGAAGAGAAGATGGTCGTGTAACAAACTATCTGACGTCTGGGAATGCTGGGAACCATTGTTCCCGTCCCCCAGGAAGAGCAAGGGATGGGACATTATTCCATTTATTTTGTGGTTCCAAAAAAGGAGGGAATGTTCTGTCCAGTTCTGGACTTAGAGAAAGTGAACGAAGCTCTCACAGTTCCCCAGTTTCAGATGGAGACTCTGCGGTTGGTCATTTCAGTGGTACGAAACGGAGAGTTCCTGACTTCCTTGGATCTAACAGAAGCGTACCTACACATAGGGATCCGTCCGGATCATCAAAGGTTTCTCCGGTTCATTTTCAACTTTGCACCCTTCTGTTCGGTTTGGCAACGGCTCTGAGAACCTTTTCAAAGGTGATGATGGTGGTGGCAGCAGCCCTCAGAAAGGAGGGTGTGCTGGTTCACCCATATCTGGATGATCGGCTCATTTGAGTGAAGTCAGAGGTCCTTTACAGGCAGGCAGTGGAAGTGGTGTTGCACCGCTTGAGATCCTTGGATTGGATAGTGAATTTGTCCAAGAGCATCTCTCCCCTTAACAGGTCCTGGAGTTTTTGGGTGCGCTTTTAGATACCCGAGTGGGGAAAGTGTTTCGCACAGAGGAGCGTATTGTGAAGTTGCAGTCTCAAGTTCTACATCTATTGGAGGCCCGAGTGCCTAGGGTCTGGGATTACTTGCAGGTCCTCTGCTCCATGGCATCTACCTTGGAATTGGTTCCACTGGTGTTTGCTCATATGAGACCTCTACAGAAGGCATTGCTATCCTGGTAGGATCCAATGTTAGTTACTATATGCCTTCCCTCCTTGGCCACTGCTGGGCAGGATCATTCATAGAATCGAGCACCACAAGGTCCTACTAATAGTTCCAGATTGGCCCAGGCGTTTGTGGTATGCGGACATGCGGAGACTCCTGTTAGAGACCCTTCTGTACCTCCCAGTGCACAGGGGCCTGCTTCAGCAGGGACCGATCCTTCATGAGGATCCGACTCAATTCTGTATTATGGTCTGGCCTTGAGGGAGCTCGCCTGATGAAGCGAGAATATTCCGCGGCATTAATTGCCACCTTACTCCGTGCTCGGAAATTCTCTACATCCCTAGCGTATGTGCAGCTCTGGAGAGTATTTGAGGCTTGGTGCAAGGAACGCAGTGTCCCTCCCAGGGCGGTCAAAATTCCAATAATTCTGGAATTTTTACAGGACTGCTTTAATAAAGGTTTGACCCTTAACTCCTTGAAGGTCCAGGTAGCGGCTCTCTCCTGTTTCAGGAGCAAGGTGAAAGGAAACCCTCCTGTTGGCTTGTCCGGATGTGGCCCATTTTCTGAAAGGGGTGAAGCACCTCCGGCCACCCCTATGGTGGCTGGTTCCCTTGTGGAATCTTAATCTAGTATTAGTATTTTTGGCAGGGCCCTCCTGTTGGCCGCTGCACAGTCTTTCCTTGAGTTTATTAACCTTGAAAACTGTGTTCCTGGTGGCTATATGCTCAGCATGTCTCATCTCTGAACTACAGGCATTGTCGTGTCGGGAACTGTTCCTCCAGATGACTCCAGGAGAGTTGCAGCTTCTTACCCTTCCATCCTTCTTACCTAAGGTAGTCTCAGAGTTTCATTTGAATCAGTCCATTTCATTGCCATCCCTAGATAAGCACAAGGTTGCAGAAGAATTCTGCTTCTTCTGTCATTTGAATGCCAGTAGACTTTAGGTGCAGTATCTGGAAGTTTCAGAACCAGTCCTAAAGACAGACCGCCTGTTTGTCCTTCACGGTGGAAGGAACAGGGCGAACCAGCTTCGTGGGCTACCATAGTTGCTGGATTAGGAGTTGGTCATGGGAGCCTATGTGGAGACTGGAAAGCCATTAACTTCCCAGGTTTAAATCTCATTCCACTAGGTCTCAGGCGGTCTCATGGACGGAAGCTAGGCTGCCATCTCCTGTCAATATCTGCCAAGCGGCAACGTGGTCTTCCTTGCAGACCTTCTCCAGCTTCTATCACCTGGACATACAGGCTCGAGAAGACCCAGTCTTTGCAAGGGCGGTGTTAACTGGACCACGGGCAGCCTCCAGCCCCGATCGGGAATAGCTTTTCTACATCCCATTGGTCCCGAGTCCATCTGGCTACATGCTAGGAAATGGAGAAATTACTTGATAATTTCGTTTTCCTTAGAGTAGACAGATGGACTCAGCATCCCGCCCATGGCTGCCGAAGATCGGTGCCAAGGGTTCAACCGTGGAGTAGATATAGATTTCCAAGAGATTACGGGTAAGCCATCATCCAGTCCCTAGATCAGGGCATCTATATTCTTACTGGGGTTCAGTGTTTAGTTGAGTACAGTTATGGTTATCTGTTTTTTGTTTTTTTATTTTCAGAGATTTTATTGAAAATAACCATTACATAAAAAATTGTACAGTATAAACATGAAACCTTGACACCAACAATGGTACTAAAGAATTACATCTGAAAATCGAATTCCCCTCTGCTTCCCCCATCTACCCCCCCCCCCGCCGCCCAACAAGACAATCCACGCTTTTAGAACCATGCAGCTAGACATGACAGTACCTAACAATACATAGCAATACATATACTTGAAGTCTCCAGTCCATACGGTAGCTTAACATGAAATTTCTTGAAATTTTCCATCCCATTCTTTTGAGAGACATCATATAAATGGATCCCAAACCTTGGCAAAAGCCCCTTTTTTGTGGGGAGTAGCTAAGAGCCATGTACGATAGTCTAGTTGTAAGAGAGTAAGCATCTCAGAATGCCATGTCTATCGTCGGGTAGTCTGGGGAATTCCATTTCATAAGAATGCACTTCCTCGTTTGTCCCAAAGACTTATTGATAAACATAGAATTGTAAGCACTCCAATCAGTGTCTGCTTCACTTACTCCTAGAATGGCCAGTGCAGCCGAGAGATCAGGTACATTGCTCAAAATCCCGGTTAAATGCTGCCAGAGATTAGTCCAAAAGCTTTGCAGATAGGGACATGACCAAAATCCGTGAGACAGAGATGCTTCCGGTGCAAGGCATTTAAGACATGCCGAGCTAGGAATAATCCGCATGCGGTAGGCCTGAATGGGTGCTATCGTGGCTCTATGGATAATTCGAAAATATTTTTCTCTTCTGGTAGCTGAGACCATAGCTTTGTGTGATCTCTGAATTGCCTCCAAGAAGTCGTCGTCCTCGATGTTAACCCAAGTCCTGACTCTAGATTGCAGATAAGAGTCTCAAACCTCCGTATGGCACAACTCCTTGTAAAAAAAAACAAACTATAAAGAGTTGCTAAGGATTGTTTCCGTGTTTTGAATAAAGACAGCAGTCTCTGGAACGATCCAGCTCTTTCAGTGGCACAATGGGAGTCAACATTTTTAGCCATGAAACTTGCAATTTGCAGATAACAAAGGAAATCCTGTGGGCGCCACCCATACATTTCTTGACACTGTTTAAAGGTATACATCTTTACAGTATGTTCATCTATCAGATCAGCAAACATATCTATACCTTATTGAGTTAAGTTGTGATAGAAAGGACTGGACCAACCAGGAGTAAATCTAGGGTTTCTACTTATAGGCATAGTGAATGAAGACCGCCACTGTAGGGCCATCTTACTGCGCATAGTGCGCCAGCCATATCTGGCGTAGGATACAACTAGATTTGTCTGCAAGTCTGTTGGGAGCTCATTAGAGGTGGCATATAGGAGGCACCTTACGTCTATGGGAGAGGCCATCCAGCGGTCTAAATTCAGATCAGAAAAACAAGCACTCCCATAAAGCCAATCTCCTACCGAACGTAGAGCGCACGCCATATTGTACAATGGTATATTAGGAAATCCCCATCCACCCTTGGCGATTGGACCCATTAGTTTCCATAACGCAATCCTTGCTTTGCGATTACGCCATAGAAATGCTGTACTTATTCTGTTTAGAGCACAAATATCCTTAGCAGAGAGAGCCATAGGCAATATCTGTAGGACGCATAATTAGTCTTGGGAGGAGAGTCATCTTAAATAGCGCATTCCGGCCCATCAGGGAAAGAGGTAAACTCATCCAGCTGTGCGTTTCTTTCCTAATCTTTTCTATAATAGGAGGGATGTTAAAGATGTAACAACGAGCAGGGTCCCCCGTAATATATATGCCCAGGTATTTAATTGCCTTGTCTACCCAGCGAAGGGGGAGCCCCATCCAGTTGGACTTTAAGTGGCCCATAATATCCAACACCTCAGATTTATCCAGGTTTAATTTGAGACCTGAAAATGATCCATAATCCACAAACATTTTCAGAATTTTTGGGAGGAGACTTTGCGCTTGTGGGATAAAAAGCAGAATATCATCCGCGAAAAGAAATGTATTGGGTAGAATCTGTCCCCAAGTGTGGTGGCGGTATCCAATGCCTCTCAACATGTGTACCAAGGGCTCCAGCGATAGTATAAACAACAGTGGAGACATTGGGCACCCCCCTGCCTTGTACCTCTAGTTAACGAGAATGGGGACGAGAGACATCCATTCGCCATCACTCTAGCTCCTGGGTTTGAGTAAAGAACCATGATAGCTTGATAATAAAAGCCCGTAAAACCCATCTTCCCCAAGGTATGTTTGAGAAATGACCATGATACCCGGTCAAATGCCTTTTCGGCATCGAACCCTACTAACACTGGATCTACAAATTTCTGATTGTTACAAAGTTGCAATAAATGGGCCATCCTCCTTATATTTATACTCAAACGTCTACCTTTTACAAAGCCTGCTTGTCCTGGCACTATCAGGGCAGTTAGAATGCCACCTAGTCTATTCGCCAATACTTTCGCATATATTTTTATGTCTACATTAAGTAGAGAAATTGGCCTGTAAGCCATTGGCGAAGTTGGATCATGGCCTGGTTTAGGGAGAACTATGATAGGAGCCATGCGGAGTGATTCCGGCATTACCCCAGTTTGCACCATGGTGTTGAACATGGAGGCCATACTGGGACCAATATCTGGTTTGAGAATCTTGTAGAAAAAAGGGATAAGACCATCAGGGCCCGGAGCTTTAAGGTTTTGTAGACTCTGGATCACTGATTGAATTTCCTCCTCCCGTATAGGCGCATTTAGATGGACCAACTGTTCACTGGTTAGCCGAGGTAAATCAACAGCTTGCATAAAGGGCTCTCTCTTCTCCAAGTCTTCCCCCTCTACGCTATATAGATCCTGATAATACTTTTGAAAGATAGTTGCTATCTTATCTGCTGTAGATGCCCATTGCCCAGCGGAATCTTTAAGCTGCGCTATATGAGTAGCCTTTTACAAGATTAGATAGCATTCTTCCTACTGGTTATATGTTTTTAATCATATTTTTAATCAAGTTTTTTCAAAACTATGTCCACAGTGGCTTTTGAAGAGAGAGGAAAATTGGTTCTTACCTGCTAATTTTCATTCCTGTAATACCAAGGATCAGTCCAGACCGCTGGATTGTGTCTTCTTTCCAGCAGATGGAGTCAGAGAAAAAAGCTGAAAGGCACCCCCTCTTAAACTGGTGTGCCACCTGCGATCTTTCAGTATAATCCATACCATAGCAGAATGAAACATATCATAACCTCAGCATAAGAACCAATGGCTATATCAAACCACTTAATGAAAAAACTGCATAACTTCTGGAACTTATGTGCATGAAGGGAGTACTTCCATATGCAACGTGAATGCTGTCCACTTGAGAATATTCTGCAGAATGAAAACGATACCGAACGGACTCTCCAGATTCCATGGGCGGGCGTCTGGACTGATCCTTGGTACTACAGGAACGAAAATTAGCAGGTAAGAACCAATTTTCCTTTCCCTGTACTTACCAGGATCAGTCCCAACCAAGCTGCCCTAAATGGGGTGGGACCTGGAGAGTCCAACTCGAAGAACACTACTGCCAAAACAGTCTCCATCCGGAGCATGGACATCCAAATGGTAATGCTTAGCATTAGTGTGTAAAGATTTCAAGTAGCCGCTCTGCAAATTTCCTGCGGCGAAACAAACTGATTCTCCGCCCAAGACTCCGCCTGAGAACAGATTGAATGCGTTTTCAAACCATCCGGTACTTCGCGCCCAAGACATATATATGTCGAAGTTATGGCTTCCTTCAACCATCGGGCAATAGTGGCTTTAGTTGCTTTATGTCCTTTCTTAGGACCACTCCATAAGACAAACAGATGATCAGACAAACGAAAAGCATTAGTGACTTCCAGATAGCGAAGCAAAATCCGCCGCACATCTAATCTTCACAAGTCGTGAGCCTGAGGTGAATTCCGATCCAAATCCGTGAAGGCAGGCAAGATTCAAATGAAACTCCAACACGATCTTCGGTAGAAAGGAGGGAACTGTCCTTAGGGACACCCCTGAATCCGAAAACCTGAGAAAATGGGTCCCTACAGGACAACGCTTGAAGCTCAGAGATGCACCGTGCCGAAGTGAAAGCCACCAGGAAAATCGCCTTAAGTGTCAAGTCTTTCAAGGTGGCATGTTTCAAAGGCTCAAACGGAAGACCGCACAAGCCACGGAGCCGCCAAGGATGTCCCGTCAATCTTTCCCCGCAAACATCCCAGGGCCGCTACTTGAACCCTGAGAGAACTGCAAGCCAAGTCTTTCTTCAGACTCTCCTGTAAGAACGCCAGAATATGGACAATTGATGCGCGTCACTGGGACACATTCAACCCGTTACACCAGGAATCGAAAACCTTCCAGACTCGAACATAGGTGAGCTAAGTAGATGTTTTTTCGCGCCTGAAGAAGGGTGGAAATAACTGAATCCGTATAACCTTTCTCCCTCAACTGCCGCCTCTCATAAGCCAAGCCGCTAGATAAAAGCAATCCACTTGATCGAAAAATATTGGACCTTGACGAAGATGACTGAGCCGAAGAGGACCAACCACCGCTAAGTTGATCATATCTGCAAACCACGGCCGCCATGGCCACTCCGGTGCCACAAGAACGACTGGGCCTGTGTGAACCTCTATCCTTCGCAAGACTTTGCCCACTAACGGCCAGGGAGGAAAGACGTACAGCAGAATGTCGCGAGGCCACGACAGGCCCAGAGCGTCAACACCTTCTGCCCCGTGTTCCCTTCTGCGACTGAAGAACCGAGCCGCCTTCGCATTTCTCTGAGTCACCATCAGGTCCAGGCGAGAAACACCCCACTGACGAGTCATGAGATTCATCGCCTCCTCGGAAAGTTCCCAATATCGGGAGCCTCCCATTCTCGGGTCACAAGTTGTAGTAGCATAGGGTGAAAAGGAAAAGCTTTAGGATGGGCCCGAAGCCCCAAGAGAACGGGGTCCCTCTTGGTAGCCTCCAAGCTTGGCTGTGGCGCCTCAATACCGAGCTCCGTCAGAACATGAGGGATTAAATGATCAAGCTCCTCCCTCTGAAATAATCTGAGGACCTTTGGGTCATCCCCCTCAACTGGGGTGGGCTCATCAACATCCCCATCAATATCCACAAAGAGAGGGTCCAGCGAAGGGGGATCAGGTGAATAGGAGGCCGGTATCCCAGAGAGATCCAAATCCGCACGGCCTGTCCTCCCTCTGGAGAAATCGGAACCCCCAGAAAGCCTAGCCACCTTCGCAGGCGGAGGCTCCTCAGTCTGCAACTCAGCCTCAGCCTCCAAAAATGCCTTGTGTATAAAAAAACACAAATTTGGAAGAAAAGGGATGCTGCCCATTTAAGCCCCCCCCCCCCCCCCATGGGGGGGTTCAGAGCTCGGAGGGGAGGCAGGCACTGGGAGCCCCTGTCAAATTCGGCAGGGAGAGCGGAGGAGGGATCTGCCCTCCCCCTGCATCTAGCCCTACACTGGAGCATGGCGGAGGCAAAATGGCTGCCGTTCCCACGCTAGACGGGGACAGGGCAGGCCGAGGCCAGCAAAGGCACGAATTCCTCCCTGTGCCACAGCAGCACGCTGAAAACGACCCGCTGTTGCTCCCTGATGGTCCTTCCCTTCCTGGGAGGCACCGTGTACAAAGGCCATAGCGGGAGAGCCACGCCACCGGCTCCCCGCATGCTGAACATGCCAAATCCCGTGGCATACCAGCGGAGAGGGAACGAGCACAAGGCCGAAAAAATTGGTGAAAATCGCCCTTCTGGAGCCCCGGGAAACCTATGCGCACGGTAGAAAAATAACTCGTATTTTATTTTTTAAAACACTGACACGCAGCCACCCAAGGGAAAAAACGCTCCTGGGACCTCATTCGCAGCATAGGCAGCCCCCCCCCCCCCCCCCCGAGGAATTATGCTGTCTCAGGGTGCAAGGGGGAAGGACCGGCCCACCGGTAGAAGAAGCGGCTCCGGGAAAACGGATAACGGGGTATCTAACCCCCCAGCTGTGCCTCAACCAAGGCTGCAGCCTCGGGAGGACTGAGTCTGCTCAAATCCAAGAAAATTAACTACTTTTTTTTTTTTTTAACAGCTTGATTTAGCCACTGGTAGAAACAAACCCCCTTAGGTCTTATAATTTCTAGTTTGTTTTGTTTTCTTTTTAAAGGATCAGGACCGCAGTTTCTGTCACCCTTATCTGCTGGAGTCAGAGAAATACTGAAGGATTGCAGGTGGCACCCCAGTGCAAGAGGGGGTGTCTTTCAGCCTTTTTCTCTGACTCCATCTGCCGGAAGGGGGAAACAACCCAGCGGTCTGGACTGATCCTGGTACTTACAGGGAATACTGATTGGCTGAGGTCACTGCAGGGGTGTATCTAGGGTGACGTCAGCTTTGAAACCTGACTCTGTCTCCATCTGCTGGCAGGGGAGCTCATAACCCATTGGTCCTGATTCCATCTGTCTACACTAAGGAAAACAAAATTATCAGGTAAGTAATTTCTCTATTAAATATTAAATGGACAAATGGACAATTTTCTCAGTGGAAGGGAGTGGACAGTGGAGTGCCTCAGGGATCTGTATTGGGACCCTTACTTTTCAATATATTTATAAATGATCTGGAAAGAAATACGAGTGAGATATCAAATTTGCAGATGATACAAAATTGTTCAGAGTAGTTAAATCACAAGCAGATTGTGATAAATTGCAGGAAGACCTTGTGAGACTGGAAAATTGGGCATCCAAATGGCAGATGAAATTTAATGTGGATAAGTGCAAGGTGATGCATATAGGGAAAAATAACCCATGTTATAATTACACAATGTTGGGTTCCATATTAGGTGCTACAACCCAAGAAAGAGATCTAGGCGTCATAGTGGATAACACATTGAAATCGTCTGTTCAGTGTGCTGCGGCAGTCAAAAAAGCAAACAGAATGTTGGAAATTATTAGAAAGGGAATGGTGAATAAAACGGAAAATGTCATAATGCCTCTGTATCGCTCCATGGTGAGACCGCACCTTGAATATTGTGTACAATTCTGGTCTCCGCATCTCAAAAAAGATATAATTGTGATGGAGAAGGTACAGAGAAGGGCGACCAAAATGATAAAGGGGATGGAACGGCTGCCCTATGAGGAAAGATTAAAGAGGTTAGGACTTTTCAGCTTGGAGAAGAGACGACTGAGGGGGGATATGATAGAGGTGTTTAAAATCATGAGAGGTCTAGAACGGGTAGATGTGAATCAGTTATTTACTCTTTCGGATAATAGAAGGACTAGAGGGCACTCCATAAAGTTAGCATGGGGCACATTTAAAACTAATCGGAGAAAGTTCTTTTTCACTCAATGCACAATTAAACTCTGGAATTTGTTGCCAGAGGATGTGGTTAGTGCAGTTAGTATAGCTGTGTTTAAAAAAGGATTGGATAAGTCCATTACCTGCTGTTAATTAAGTTGACTTAGAAAATAGCCACTGCTATTACTAGCAATGGTAACATGGGATAGACTTAGTGTTTGGGTACTTGCCAGGTTCTTGTGGCCTGGTTTGGCCTCTGTTGGAAACAGGATGCTGGGCTTGATGGACCCTTGGTCTGACCCAGTATGGCATGTTCTTATATGTATGTGTGTATACACAAAACAGTTTAATATTTAAAAGTCTGATTATGTGATTTTTGTTTTCAGGATCATTCTGGGGGAGGTGGTAGTGGAGCGATCATGATTGAGTTTAATTTTCAAAATCTCAAGCGGGTTCCTAAGGCCATGAAAAGTAATTTAGAAGATGGGGGACAAGGCTAAAAATTCATCTAAAGACCATTGCATTATTAGCCCAGTAAATAAAACAAGAGTGAGGCGTGCTAGGCTCTGAGCTCAGCATCTTAAATAACTGCAGCTGGAAGGAGATATCAAAGACTTGTACCCACTGCAAAGACCTTCATCTGGCAGGGTCCGGGGATAAACGTTGTATGTAGGGGGAGGGGGTATTTAATTTTTTGAATACATTTTTGGAACCTCATAGAATCTCTGCTTCTGTTTTCATTGCCCTTTGAGGACTGTCTGTAACAGGAGCACTGGGATAAGGGGCTGTAATCCTTTTCTCTTTTTCTAGGCAGTGATATTTGGCTGCCCCAAGAGCATCACCTATTTAATAAGGCTTTCTCTATGTATAAGAAGGACTTCTACAAGATCCAACAGATGGTGAGTTGAGCCAGTCTTCACCCTCCACTGCCCCCCAGCAGACAGTACTGTAGAGGAGCTCAGAGCTCGTGCAGTCCCAACTTCAAGGTGATCAGCTCTTGACAATTATTTACCACATCTTGCTGATGTGGCGCTTACTATGCCAAGATTCCCCTTTTGTGAATGGGGACATAGTCCCTGACTCAGTACTGCTGCTGCACGAAGCACCAGAGCACATTGCTCATGATGTTTTACCCACACAATTATTTTTACAGGCAGGTCACTTTTTTTTATTTTCTGCTAGGCAACTATGCCCATGTTCTTTCAAAAAGTGGCATTGTAAGGAACGGTAACATAATAACAGGAAAATTGGTCCTTACCTGCTAATTTTTGTTCCTGTAGTACCACGGATCAGTCCAGACTGCTGGGTTCTGCCTCCCTTCCAGCAGATGGAGACAGAGAAAAACTTCAAGAGCGCCCTCTCTTAACCTGGTGTGCTCCTCAGTATTTGCTCATACCCAAGCAGAATCATCTTATAGAGTAACTATTTTTATGCCTTAACCTAACTCTGTCCCCCCGAATGAGCAGAGGATGAAGAATAAAACTTTGACAACGGGGAAAAAAGTCTTATAAAAACCTATACATTTCTTCAGGAAAGGCAAGAGTCAACAGTACAGAACAGATCGAGCGGGTTCTCCACCCACAACTGGAAACCTCTCAATGGGCGGGCGTCTGGACTGATCCGTGATACTACAGAAACGAAAATTAGCAGGCAAGGACTAATTTTCCTTTCCCTGTATGTACCTGGATCAGTCCAGACTGCTGGGATGTACCCAAGCTCTCCTAATTAGGGTGGGACTGTGAGAGCCCCGCACGGCTGACACTGGCCTCAAAACCGCCGGGGTCCGAATCCTGGACGTCCAGCCTGTAATGTCTGGCAAAGGTGTGTAAAGACTTCCAGGTAATCGCCGTGCAGATTTCTTGCAGGGAAACCCGCTGACATTCTGCCCATGTAGCCGCCTGTGCTCGGGTAGAATGAGCCTTCAAGCCTCAGAACCGATATAAGCAGACACTATGGACTCCTTTAACCAACGAGCGATAGTCGCTTTAGACATAGACTGTCCCTTCTTTGCACAATGCCACAGAACGAAAAGGTGATCCGACAAACGGAACCCATTGGTAGCCTCTAGATAGAGCAACAAAGCACATTTGACATCCAGCGGTCTAAGTTGTCTTGCACGAGGACTTGTCAGCTCCTCAGCCGGAAGCTCCGCCGATTCACGTGAAAGATAGAAACCACTTTTGGCAAAAAAGATGGGACAGTTTACGGTGATACTCGGAATCTGAGATACAGAGAAAAGGCACCCTGCAGGACAAGGCCTGGAGCTTCAAGCCTCTCCTGGCTGAACAAATGGCCACCAAAAACACCACCTTCAGCATGAGATCCTTTAAAGTGGCCTATCTGAGCGGCTCAAAGGGGGCCTCGCACAAACTCCGGAGAACCAGGTTCAGACTCCAGGAGGTGCATAGTCTGCAAGTCGGGGAGCACACATGCTTCACACCCTAGAGAAACTCACCACATCTGGATGAGTCGCCAGAGGAGCACCCTCAGTGAGGCTCCTCAAACATCCCAGGGCAGAGATCTGAGGACCAGGCCATTCAGCAGAAAAGAGAGAACTAGAGACATCAGAAGATCCACCCTTTGAGGCTGGCACCAGGCCTCGAAGAACTTCCATACGTGAACATACGCCAGAGACATGGAGGTTTTCCGGGCCCGCAACAAGGTCGAAATAACCGCCTCCTGATAACCTTTCTTCCTCAATTGCCACCTCTCAAAAGCCAGGCTGCAAGACAAAAGCGATCTGCCTGATTGAAAAATATAGGCCCCTGTCGAAGGAGATTCGGAATATGACTGAGCTAGAGAGGGCCCTCGAAGGCCAGATTCACGAGGTCTGCGAACCCAGGCCTCCGCGGTCACTCTGGTGCCACGAGAATCACTTGTCCCTGGTGAAGTTCTATCTGCCGGAATATTTTTCCCACCAGCAGCCAAGGGGAGAACATGTAAAGGAGGATGTCGTGTGGCCAAGGGACTACTAGGACATCAACTCCCTCCGTGCTGTAATCTCTTCTGCGACTTAAAAAGCACACCGCCTTGGCATTTGTGTGAGTCTCTATCAGATCCGCGTGAGGTTTGCCCCACTTGCGACAGATCAGGCACATTGCTGCATCGGACGCTCCCACTCTCCTGATTCAAACTGTTGGTGACTGAGGAAGTCCACCTGCACATTGGTCAATCCTGCAATGTGAGATGCCACCAACATCGCTCTGCCCAGGACATCAACTTCTCTGCTTCAAACGCTACAGGATGACTCCTGGTTTCTCTGCCGGTTGATGTAGGCTACGGTCGTCGCAGTGTCTGACACGACTCTTGACTGCCCGATTTTGCAGGAGGAGGATGAAGCTCTGCAGAGCCAGCTGGATGGCCCTCCTCTCGAGATGCTTGATCGCCAAGATGCTTCCACTGGAGACCACCGGCCCTGAACCAACCGAGTCTGGCATACCGCTCCCCAGCCAGAGAGACTGGCATCTATTGTCACCACCATCCACTGGGATATTTCCAGATTTACCCCTCACTCCAAGTTGTCCTGGATGAGCCACTACGAAAGACTGGACCTGGCAACGCCAGTAAGTGGCAGCAGTAGATGGACTTGTTCTGACAGCGGGTTCCAGTGGGACAGCAAAGCAGCTTAAGCGGCCTCATATGTGCAAAGGCCCACGGGACCAGTTCCAAGGTCGATGCCATGGAACCAAGAACCTGCAGGTAATCCCAGACCATGGGCACCAAGGCTTGCAAGAGATGTCAGACTTGGCTGCACAATTTGAGGATTCTGTCCTCTAGAGGAACACCTTGCCCACTTGGGTATCGAAACATGCTCCCAAAAAATTCAGAACCTGGAATGGGGTTAGATGGCTCTTGGTGAGGTTGACCACCCAGCCCAGAGACCTTAGGCGGTGTAGGATCATATCTACTGCCTTTGAGCAGTGGTCTGCCAACCGCTCAGATGAGCCAATCTTCCAGATAGGGATGCTCCAGAACCCCTTCTTTCCGTAGAGCCACCATCACCACTTTGGAAAAGGTCTGTGGAGCCGTGGCAAGGCAAAACGGTAGAGGGCAAAATTGAAAATGTTGTCAGAGAACCATAAATATGAGGAACCTCTGATGGTCCCTGCGAATCCCGATGTGGAGATAGGTTTTTGTCAGATCTGGTGACGCCAGGAATTCTCCCTTCCATACAGCTGTGATGACCGAGCAGAGCGTCTCCATCTGGAAACGTCGTACCTTGAGAGCAAAGTTCATCTTAAGTCTAGGGTCGGCCGAAAGGTCCCTTCCTTCAAGACTGTGAAGCAAATGGAGTAACGTCCTGCTCCGTGTTCCGATGGGGGAATCAGAATGATGGCCCCCAAACTTTGGAGGCGTTCCAGGGTCTGACTAACGACAAACACTTTTTCTGGAGACCCACAAGGGGACACCAGAAACAGGTTGCGTAGTGGGCAAGCAAACTCTAATGCGTAGCCATGTTCTATCACACTGAGAACCCACTGGTCCGATGTGCTTTTGGACCCACTCCTCGTAAAAGAGTTATCCGCCTGCCCCCCCCCCCCAACCAGGTCCAGAAGTGGGCCGGCCAGAACTCATTGGGCAGCCTTGGCCCCGCTGGGCCCCTGCCCAGACCCATCTTGGGTTGATCGCCCGCAGTAGGCCTGCGGCCAAGACTGGAACCTCCCTGAGACCTGTCTTCCACGCCTTGAGCTCTTGCTCTGCCAAAAATGCCTTTGGTCCCAAAAATGAGAGCGAGCAGGGGGATAGCCTTCTATTCCTTCGGCCAATCTTCTGGGAGCTTATACATTTTATTATCACTCAGCTGCTTAATTAGCTGTTCCACATCCTCTCCGAAGAGCAGTCTGCCTTTAAAAGGAAGAGCACCAAGCTGGGCCTTTGAAGATACATCCGCAGCCCAGTTACAGAGCCCCAAGAGCCTCCTAGTAGAGACTGCCGACACCATCGTCCATGACAAGGTGCGAAGGAGGCAGCTTCCAGTCCTTGGCGCTGAGCAACTGCTGCACCCAGCGTAAGCCCACCCTGAGCATGTAGCTACTGCAGACTGCAGTACAAATACCCAGGGCAAAGTCTTCGAAAATCCTCTTGAGGTGACCTTCCAGCTTGCGATCCTGGAGATCTTTCAACTCTGCCGGTCCGGCCACTGGGATGGTAGTCTACTTCGTGTTCGCTGAAACGGACGCATCCACTTTCGGAACTGTAACAGTTCCAAAATGTCTTCCGGAAGAGGGTAGAGCTTGTCCATGGCTCTGCCGACCTTGAGCCCAGTCTCTGGAGTATCCCACTCCCAAACCATCATTTGTTGTACCATGGAGTGGAGAGGAAATGTTTGAGCGGGGCCCCCATCCCCGCTAAGACTGGATCCACCTTGTCAGGACTCGGGTCCACAGGAGCTGCCGCAATCCCCAAATCCTGCAGGATATGCGGGATTAAGGGGGCCAGCTCCTCCCGATGGAAGAGGTGGAATGCTTTAGGGTTGACACCCTCAACCGTGGGGAGAATGCCAGGTTCACATCAGAGGGTGGAGGCGGATCCCCCTGACCCTTCTCCTGATCGGACTCATCCGTCACTACATCCCGGGAAACCCCATGCCCCACGGGGGTATGAATCGTCTGGATTCACGTAGACACCGGTGGATCCTCCTTCCTGGCCACCTTCCCAGGTAGGCCCTCAGGAACCTGATCTACTAGAATGAACCCTCTTCGGAGCACCACTTGCCAAGAAGGCCTGGTGCATTAAAAGGATGAACTCAGGGGGAAAAACAGCCTGGCACCCCCCCAGGCCAAGGCTCCAGAGAAGCAGAGGCTAAGAAGGGGGGGCAGTGAACTGGACAACCAGCTATCACCCCTGGCACCCCCAAAGAGCGAAAAGGGGGGTTCCCAACCCCTGCCTGCGACCAGGGAGGATGGTCCCTCCAGGACCTAACTACTCCCCGGGAGGCCACTGCGCCCTTTGGACTTCTGTTCTTTTTGAAGAAAAACTTGGGTACAGAACCGCAGGTTTTGCACCACCTCCATCTACTGGAGCAGAGAAATATTGAAGAGCAGCAGGTGCCACACCAGGTTAAGAGAGGGCGCTCTCGAAGATTTTCTCTGCCTCCATCTGCTGGAAGGGAGGCAAAATCCAGCAGTCTGGACTGATCTAGGTACACACAGGCAACTAGTAATGATGGCAGAAAAGGACCAAATGATCCATCCATGGTAACAACTGCTACACCGTGCAGTTATCCCCAAGCCCGTGAAACCTTACTGCCAGCAGGAACTGCACTGGGGGTTGTGGGGAGGCTCTCACCCCTGAAGTCCTCTCAAGTCCTGCAGTTCTAATCTGTCCCAGGAGGGACTGTGGCAGCGATGCAGGAGCATTGGCAGTGGAGCTCACAGCACTTGCAGTCCCAGTCTCTCCCAGCAGGAGATGTACTGGTGGTGGTGGGAGCTCCTACCTTCTGCGCAGGCAGCACTATGGGCAGTGCTCATGGCCCTTCCTCCCCCCTCCCACTTGAAGTGTGCATGGTTGCTAAGTTGCTGTTGCATTTCGTCGCCTCTGTTTCCAGGTACAGAGTAAGAAGTTGCGGCAGTGTGTGGAATATTATTATCTCTACAAGAAGGAGCTGAAATTAGCTCGGAAACAAAATGGTTCATACAAAGACAAGGGCCTCGTGAGCCAGGAGCAGGTGAGTAATGGGGTGGTCAGCTTTCTCTCCTCGTCAGGCCCTTCCTTACAATCTCTTCCTGCTGTCTTCTGGTCCTAGAGGCTCTCCTGCTTGCAGACCTCCGACCTTCAGCTGGGAGATCGCCTAGGTGCAGCCTGCACGGCCTCCACCTCTAGGAGCTTTCCCTGCAAACAGTGTGGCAAGTAAGTGTGTAGTTTGTCCTAACGTTTTCCGTACCTGTCTCCTTTATCTGCACCCATCCACGCACTGTACCCATAAAACCATTGCATCTAGTACCTGCTGCCATTCTCTTCTGTTTTGTTTACTATTTGCTCTTCTGTGTGTTTCATTCTTCAGTGACCTGTTCCCAAGTTCTGTGCAGGCAAGTATCCCCTTCCTGCAATGAGCTAACCTGTCCCTTCTCTCTTCCAGAGTCTTTTACAAGATCAAAAGTCGCAATGCCCACATGAAGATCCATCGGCCGCAGGAGCCCGTGGTGCCTCCTGTCCCCTCTTTACCCCCTATTCTGTTCTCCTCTTACCCCTTGGAATCTGCACTGGATAAAGCACCCGGTACTGTGTACAGCCCCTGGAGCAGTAGAGAGGAGGGGCCCCAGCAGTATGACCCCATTGCAGATGCCTTATCTTGCCCGGGTCTTGTTCCCCTCTACATGAACTATACCAAGGACAAGTTCTTTGTGTGAGCTTTGGGGAGGCAGCAGCGATGGGAGTAGACTCTAAAGCATACTCTGCTTTCCTTTCTATCTAAATCTGCTTTCCCAATGTGGCCTGGTGATCCCTAGCCCATCAGCTTTTCAGGACATCCATCATGTGTGTATATATATATATATGAGAAATGGGCATGCAAGAGGCTGTAGATGGAGATTTCTGTCAGGTCCATACCTTGCATATGATATGAACATGTGCCTGGCTTGGGCTCTTATGAAGTGAGCTCAGGTGCAGAATTACGTACAGATTAGTGAGAGGAAGTCAGAATAAGAGCCCAAAGAATGTCATGTTTGTCTCATATGGCCATTTTTAGTTTCGGCCTACCATATAAGCCTTTTTGAATGCATGGAATACAGTATAGACATTTAAATACATACACTAACCAGAAGAAGGCCTAGAGCCTTTTCCAACTCTTTCCAAACAGAAAATAGAAATATCTAAAGTTCCTAATCCTTTCATGCTAGCCAGTGATTGGAAAATTGTATAGCATTATTGCCTGACCCGCAGATAACAGACCTCCCTCCTATTGTACTGTATAGAAGCAATAAGTGCCTACACAACAGTTAGTAAAAGTGTGTTTATAGCTATGGTAGGATTTTGCTTTTGTTGCAATTTGATTTATAAACCACACTAGGTATGGAACATTTAGTTTTGCTGCAAGGGACTTTCTTTCTCTCTCTTTACTAATCTGATCTTTCTCACCGTAATTCCCACTACCAGTGTAGCTTCAAAATACAATTTACAGCTTCCCAAATCCTATCCCTGCCACCAATTGTTAAGGAACTTTGATGATGGAATGCTTTAATGTGATGTATCTTTCTGGTGTAAGAATAGGACGGGCAATGTATACTTACAGACTGCGCAGAACCGTTCAGTCACTGGCATAGATTCTATGATGCTGAGATAATGTATATAATGTAATTTATTAATAAATAGGTATAGGAAACTTTATATTTTCAAAGTTCAATTCAGTTTCAGTTCCCCATATGATATGCAAATAGTGCTTCCAGCTAGCCAGTATCCTCCCTTTTCTTGCTGCTCTCTGACGTGAAATATCTTATGCCATAGGCAGGCGACCATATCACCTCTGCAAGGCGCACTCTCCATGGTCTGGTCTGTCTCCTGGTCACATCTGCGGCTGGGCTGGATCTGGCTGCCTGGTTATCTGCCCAAGTTGTCCCCATTGCCTGGATACGCTGGGCTGAGCGCCAGATTTTTAGGCTCCGGTCTCACTCTTACGGTGCTGTTGTAGTGGTTGGCTCTGACTGCAAATCCACATCCTTAAAATGTCAGGGCAGCTGCCTTATTGAGGTCAGAAGAGACCAAAATGGCTCATCACATACTGTTTACCTCTTCTCCCATGTGAGTGGGGGTGGAGGAAGCTTCTAAATAGGAGACCTTCTCTTAAAATGCTTATTTGAGACTCCTTATTCTGCAACTGTCACCAGCCAATCCAGAGCTGGCACTACTGAGCCTTTCAGGCTCATCTCCAATCGTGTCCTCATGCGTGTCAATACTTGCCAAGTTCCAGCAAGGCTTTGTTTGCCTTTATAACCAATCTGCTTGCCTCAGTCTTGGGCGAAGGCCTTAAAATGCTGGAAAAGTGTCTAGGCCTTCCTTTGGTTAGTGTGTGTGTGTGTGTGTGTTTAAATGTCTGTATTCTGTGCAGGCCAAAAATAAGTGTCCATGTGAGAGGCTTCTTAGAGACAAACATGACATGCTTTAGTGACAGGCAATCTAGCTGTAATTCTCCACTTGAGCTCTAATCCTAACAGGGGGAGAGGGGGGAAATCTTAGGCCAAATGTGGGACCTGCCTTTGTACACCTGCCGTCTTCCTCCTGACAACCCAAGGTTCTGCTCCGGCCCTGCGCCCTCCTTATGACAGGCTGAGATAACGTACTCATTCTATATATAATATATATATATAATATATATATTGTATTTTTTATAAATGTTGCTCTGTTAAAGATTTGCATGGGAGCTGGCTCTGATTCAATACTGAAGTCTGAGGAATAAATATTTTTACAAAAGCCTGCAAGCAGTAGTAATTGGAAGTGTGGGCCCTCGGTCTCATATCCCCTACCTATATTTAATACTCTAGGCTCAGAGGATCTAATAACCAGCAGCTGCTTTGTGATATCACGTCTGCACTTAAGAGAGAAGCAGGGTGGCAAAGACGTCTTTAAAATCTTTAATGTAATGGGAAGGAAGTTAGTTTATGGAGTGAATAAGTGAGGGATAGTCCAACCATTGAGATAAAGGACATGCTGAGTGCTCAGCCAACCCTAGGAAGCATGCAGTAACAGGCTAGAGTTGGGAGCAGTGGACGTGCACGCAGGGTCATAGGTTGTGAGTGGGGGCTGACCCCCCCCCCCCCCCCCCCCCCCCCATAGCAGTTGTGGGGATGGAGGGTAGTGTTTTACCCTAGTCTTACCACAGCAACTCAGTCCTTGATCATCTACGGCCACTGGCTCCTGCTCTCTTCTCATGATACCTCATCTGTTAAAGCTCGAGGAAAGAGGGCCAGGGGCCATCCTGAGGCACAGGACACGCCAACATTTACTAGAGGTTTGAGAAGTCCATTCCAGTGTCTCCTCACGCCACATTGTGAGGCAAATAAATGAAAAGGTCTTAGTTTCTAGCCTCTCCTGACAGGGGCTACTTGTTGGCTCCTGTAGGAGCATTGACCTAGTTCTCATAGGCCGGGTACTAAACCTCGATGCTCAGGTCGGATCCCAGACCCTGTTTGTGCAGCAGCTCCTCCTGCTTCATCTTGGGCTTTTCAGTACGTGTGTGCCAGACAAGGACCTGAAATGAATACAACACATCACAGTAGGATCTGAACCAGCAGCTGGGGCCGTGTAGTTTTGTTTTAGGACTAAGACCTTGCAGTTGAGCATGAAGATATTGTGCTCACCTTGGTACAGTTATCGGCCTTTGGCTCCAGCTCTTCAATAGACACTAGGGACTGCAGCAGGCTGCTCTCCAAATAGCCACGCTCCACCAGCAGATCAAATTTCGCTTCTGGATTTGCCAGCAGTAGTTGCAGGGCTACTGCAAAGCCAGCCATATCCATGGGGAAGGGGCGGTTTGGCTTCCATGCCGTGTGAAATCCAACCACTTTACCTTTTTCTACCAGGGGCCGCTCAAAGCGCAGCCCACCCACTAATCCTACAGGCCAGACGGCGACACGGCGGGTGAAACGCATCTAAAGAGGAAAACAAGAAAGAAGTAAGCATGTAATCATGAAGCAACCTCATATACTAGCTCTGTTGGCCTGTTTTTTTCATATAAGACAAAGAGACTGTCGCCATACATTTTTGCTTTTACCATCACATGCTCCTTGACTGGGCAAAGCCCTGCATTTCCCTCCACACTCACTGGTTCATAACTGAAACTCCTCAAGTCTCTTAACCTAGATGTTTGTCTTGCTTAGACTGTAAGCTCTATTGATCAGGGACTGTCCCTTGTGTGTTGCATAAGTCAAGTAGTGCTATAGAAATCTTAAGTAGCAGTAGTAAGACTACAATGAGTTTCTGTGTACACACTCATACTTGCCTCCTCAAACAGCTGCAGACTATAGGTGTTGTCGTCATCAGCAAAGTACACCACATCTTCATTGAGTTCACGGTTCTCCCGCAACCACTGCAGCCCCAGGTTGCGCTGCTCCACACCTCGTGGCTTCAGCCAGCTAGGATCACTTTGCTTCATCTTATAATCTTTGGGTGTCTCCACATTCAGGTGTGTGAACTTCAACCCGCTCTGTGTCAAGAGGTCCACTACCAGTTTGGTCTTTGTCGCAGAGTCCTCCACCACGATCCAGTGAAAACTCTTTACGTGGAGGAAAGTGTGTGACAGCCGCAGTAGTTCAGCCTTCTGCACTAACCTGGAGGGAGAGAAGAGGACATTAGGGCATATCTCATTTTATTAGCAGCAAAAATGAACGGTCAAAGGGGCCAGGTTGGAAGATGTCCCTTGCCTCAGAGGGGACAAAACTAGGTCAGAAGATGTTCCTTGTCACAATGAGGGCAGTAGTGGATAGCAACATTTGCCACTTCCATCTGTTAAAACATGCTATCCTCTGCTGGCAAGAGATCCCTCACAGTACAGTGGGGTGGGGAGTTGGCATGGTCTCTCACCCACAGTACGGAGAGGTGGGGTGGCAGTACAGGTCCTCGCCCACAGTGGGGTGGATTTTATAAAAGTACGCCGGATTTTAATAGATACGCGCGTAGCCGCACGTATCTTTTAAAATCTGGGGTCAGTGCGCGCAAGGCTGCGCAAAAATCGGCAGCCTGTGCGCGCTGAGCCGCGCAGCCTGCCTCAGTTCCCTCAGAGGCCGCTCCGAAATCGGAGCAGCCTCGGAGGGAACTTTCCTTCCACCCCCTCCCTTCCCCTAACTAATTCCCCCCGCCCCCTCCTTTATTGCAAAAGTTATGCCTGCCCAAGGCAGGCGTAACTTGTGTGCGCTGGGCTGGGCTGGCTGCCGGCACACTATGGTCCGGTCCGGGGGCTGGTCCGGAGGCCGCAGCCACGCCCCCGATGGAGCGCCGACTGCGACACGCCCCCCCTGATGATGCGCCGCCTGCGATCCCCCCCCCCGCCATGATACGCCCCCCATTCAAGGAAAGCCCCGGGACTTACTCGCATCCCGGGGCTTGTGCACTCTGCCGAGCCTATGCAAGATAGGCTCAGCGCGTGCAGGGGGGGTTTGGGGTAGGTTTTCGGGGGTTAGGCGCGTAACCCTTTGAAAATCTACCCCAGTATGGGGGGGGGGGATGGGAGGCTGGACGTATAGTCTGTCTCTCGTAGCATGGAGGGGTGGGGTGGTGCCTGCAGTGGGAGGAGATGGGCTGGTCTCTTGCCTGTGGTAGGTCGGCGTGATAGCGTAGATGGTAGGGAGGGTGGGCGAAGGCTGCCCCTCGGCCTTCCCTGCAGCTTCCAGCTTCTTCAGTTCACTCTGCAGCTGAGCAAATTTCCTGTCCTTGGCACGGATTAGCTCGCTGGTGGACTTGAGGTGCTGGCTGCAGTCACAGGGCTGCCCTGCAAGTAACCGGATAAGAGGACAAGCTGCTGAGTGCGGCTGGGGACGGGCGAGCGCCGGAGCAGGCGCAGCCTGCTCACCCCCCCCGGGCTCCCTCATACTCACCCAGCTGCATAAGTGCATACAGGAGCCCGATGACCGACACCAGGAAATAAACCACAAAGACGTTCTTCAGCCTGATCTTCATGGCAGGGCTGCGAGGCTGCACCACGAGTGCCCACCCCCCCGATCCGTTCCCATTCAGCCCGTCTGCCCGCGGGGGGTGCGACGCCGCCTCCTCCTCCTCCTCCTCCTCCTCGCTGCAACATTTCCGCTTCCAGCGCCCGCAGCTGCCCCGAGCCGCCCCTTTCGTGACGTCATTTCCTGTTTCCGGAACCTCGCCTGAAGTCGGCTCCGCGCCGCCGCCCGGCACAAGTATGGCGGCAGTTTGATCTGTGCAGCTTCCCTTGGTTGCAGGTGATCGATTTTTTTTTTTTTTTTTTATGTCAACCCTGTCTGATCTCTGCTTTCCTCCCATTTTCCAGTACTAAAAATTTGACTTCAGCCTCTACGCTGTACCTGACCGGCAAGTGTTGTTTCCCTTTGGTCGCGAACCCAGCGTGCGGGTCCGCGTCCACTTCAGATTTTTCACGCGCTGGAAATGCACTTCCAGTTGCTCTAGGGAAAGCAAAAGCCCTACCTGTCTACTGTTGCAATGGGGACTAAAACCAGAACTGAAAAAGACGCCTTAAACTACCCTGTGTCCCATGCACCTGCTCATCCCTCCGAGCTCCTGTGCTTGTCCCAAATGTCTTGTCTTCTGCTATGGTTTCCATCTCCACCACCTTCGCACGAAGGCTCTGTCATGTGTCTACAGCCCTTTCTGTAAAGAAATATTTTCTTAGAAAGTACAGGGCAAAGTAACTTTTTATTCTCATCACATTCCGAAGCCTCCTTTTCATTTAAAGATGGCCACCTATGCATCTATTCCTTGAAGGTATTTAAAAATGTCTCTTTCATAGTTATATGTTTAACTCTTTAAGTTTGGCCTCCCATGCATAATTAGGGCATCTGATTCTAGGTTTTAACTGTTAAACCCTGATAAAACACCACTGATGAAAAAAAAAATTAGGGCTTCTGCTTTTAGGTTTTAACTGTTAAACCCTGATAAAACACCCCTGATGCAAAATAAATAAATAAACACTGGCAAAACACCACATCCTCTAATACATTCACATCCCTCCTTTACCGATCCTGGATCCCCCTCTTTGTTTTTGTGCCTGTTCATTGCTAATGATTTAGCTGTATAATTATGTATTTAACTGGAAAACACCCAACCAAGGTACCTGCACCAAGAAAACACTGATTTTTAGTACCCCCCACAAGAACACATAATTAGCTGGAATATAAACACCGAAATTCTTCTTGAACCAGTCAGACCAGTAGGTTATGCTCAGTGACCAGAAGATAGAGGCAGATCAACTGGTTTACTGATGAAACCCCTAATAGGCATCCATGCTGACCTCAGTCTGCCACTATTCTGTCTCCAGCAGATTGCAGGAAAGCAGCCTAGTGAGACTGGGTAAATAGGAAAATAAAGTTAGTGGGCAGCTCTTGAGATGAACGACTGGTTCTCCTTCCCTCAGAGGGGCATAGCCCTGAATTAGTTTCTTATTTTACACAGCTCCTGCGGTGAAAGGCTAGGTTCCCTCCTTCAGATGAGCAGCACTCTGGTTCAGTTAGGGACCTGGGATGAAAATGAAGTTTCCATTTCAGTTGAGTGGAATTCAGTCTATTGGATTATGGATAGGTAGTTCCTGAGGTGAGAGCCTAGGCTCCCACCATCAGTAGAGCAGGGCCAAGGGGGCTTGTAGTGTCCAGTGCTTGGTCTCCCTCTTCCTCTACCTCCCCCAATCCTCACTTTTTTTTTGTTTTGTTGCCCAAGTGCTTACAGTTCTACAAAAAGTTAGTAAGTCAGACAGAAGGGTCTGACCAAGGGTAAATGGCAGTAGACTCAGGCCCGTAGAGGGTGAGCTGGAGGAGATTTCTCCAAGTCCTGGTCCTGGCAATGAGTCTTTTCATGGCCACTGCTGCAGAGCAGGGAAAGAGGACTTATGTTCTGCTGAACTTTTGAGGTAATAAACAGTGAGTGCTGCTGGCTTGTTTAAAGGGGAGTGGTGAGTTTGATGACAAGGGACGTTCCCGATTGGCAAATCCATCCAGGCAGTTTGTTCCCCACAGGGAGCCTGAGCTCCATGGAGGGGCAGTTATGATCCTGTTCCTGCTGGGAGGTCAGAAGCAAGCATGGCAGCCATGTTTGTGAAGTGGGAGAGTGAAGAGAGCAAGCCCTTCTGTCAGGTGCAGTTTCGTATGCCCGTTTGAAAGGAGCATAGCTGTTCCTTTGGGTGGCCTTGTAATCATCTGTGCTCCCCAGATACGGTGATCTTACGTGTTATTTCCAGCATTCTCTGGGGGGGGGGGGGGGGGGGGCTGGTTCCGGTCCAGGGGTCTACTCCTAAAATTATACATTCTCAGGAGGAAGGAATGGGGAGCTACACGATATTGTTGAGACTCCCTGGCAGAGCCTTTGTTTCTAGGAGCAAGTTCTCGAGCTTTGAGTTAAAGGAGCAATAGCCTTGGTTCGTCTCTAGCATTTCTGTTCTTGGATTTTCAGCAGTTTCTAGCAAAGACCTGGCTGCGGCCAGTTGAGATGAGGTCTATACTTTCCATCCTTCCTATTCCAGTCCCTGCGCTCCTCTGGATGGTGTAGTGAATTAGACAGAAGAGGCTTCTAATTCATTATAGGATCCCATTTTAGTCATTATTAAAAGCCTTCCAGCTCCTTCTCTCTTCCTGAGTCAGTGAAGGATTTGAGTTACATGGAATAAGTGTTCCCAGCTGTGAGCCTTATGCTCACTGGCGGCCCGATACAGTAAGGACGCGTAAGAAAAAGTGCAGCAGTGCCGGGCGCCCGCTCGTTTGATGCGCGCACATTTTGGTTCATAAGCCGCTCGATTCAGTATTCAAATTAGACGCAAATCCAAGCGGCGGTAAACGAGTATCCAAAGCGCCTCAATGAAGCGGTAGGCGTTTGCAGTCCACTTTACGGTACAGAGTGGTACACAGCGCCTATACAGTATCCAGGGTGCGCTGGTACCTGTCATTTGAAATGTCGTTCCACCAGGTAGGTGGATGGTTCTTTTTCTACATGATCAGAGCCCCCGCTGCCTTGAGCGCCGTTCATGGACGTCCATGAATGGAAGCCCTGACCTTGGACGTCCATGAACGGACGCTGGACGTCCAAAGTCGGGGCTTCTGTTCATGGACCTTCCCGCCTGTATCCGGGCGTCCATAATCTCAGGAATGAGATCATTCAATTTTTCCATGAGTGGATGGGATGCCTTGATCTGCTCAGGTGGTTAAACAGGCCTTCAGGTTGTTACCATGACGCTACTTATGGTTGCCCAGTAGCAAGTTCAGGCTTGCGTTTGGCACAGCACATCTTAGAAGAGGAACTGGTTGTATCTGTTCAGTTAGACTTGGACGCAGCATGGTGGTTAGGAAGCTTCTTGGAAACATAATTGGTCTGTAGATTTCTTACAGATCAACTTACTAAAACTCCCTTTGAGAACCAAGGCCCCATGGCTGCCACAGAACATCCAAATTTATCTCACTCTTTCCAATTGGGAATAGGTTTTGTGACTCTCAACGATGCTAGTAATCTGAGGTCCTGGATGTCTGGTAGCTAGATCTCCTTTAGATCAGGCAAAGGAGATGGTAGCATGGATTCCTAGAACCAGGATCCTCTCGAGGTGCCCACTGAGTATTAGAGGGCCCCAGCTCCGGTTTACCAGATAGGCAGCCGTCCTTTACACAGGGCTTAGTTTGAGGGGGGGACTAAAGAGGTTAGGACTTTTCAGCTTGGAGAAGAGACGACTGAGGGGGGATATGATAGAGGTGTTTAAAATCATGAGAGGTCTAGAACGGGTAGATGTGAACTGGTTATTTACTCTTTCGGATAATAGAAAGACTAGGGGACACTCCATGAAGTTAGCATGGGGCACATTTAAAACTAATCGGAGAAAGTTCTTTTTTACTCAACGCACAATTAAACTCTGGAATTTGTTGCCAGAGGATGTGGTTAGTGCACTTAGTATAGCTGTGTTTAAAAAAGGATTGGATAAGTTCTTGGAGGAGAAGTCCATTACCTGCTATTAAATTCACTTAGAGAATAGCCACTGCCATTAGCAATGGTTACATGGAATAGACTTAGTTTTTGGGTACTTGCCAGGTTCTTATGGCCTGGATTGGCCACTGTTGGAAACAGGACGCTGGGCTTGATGGACCCTTGGTCTGACCCAGTATGGCATGTTCTTATGTTCTTATGAATGGCCAGGCAGGCAGGTCTTTTCAGGCTTAAGAAGCAGAGCAGCAGGGCTGTTCTTTCCCTTCCCCTCTCGCTGGGCAGGCTGCAGGGGTGAGGCTGGAGCAGACAAAGAAGAGAGCATCCTTAATCCTTCCCCTTCCCCTGAGTTGCAGGGAGCAGAAGGGAAAGGGGCGATACTGAAGCAGATACTGCAGAGCAAAGAAACAACTCAAAAAGGGATTGAAGTAACAAGTTTGAAACTTGTGAGCAGTCGTGCTGATTGGCAACCCTCCAACCCTGGCCTCCATGAATGGCTTTATTTCTTAATTTCTGCCAGCACAGTCCACAACAGCCTCTGCCGCGTTTTTCCTGGGACCTAAGAAAGCAGAGCAGAGCAGCCTCTATCAATCAGTTCTGCTTCCCCTCTGAAACTAGAACAGAGCCAGTAGTTACACGGATCAGGTATGGCCTCCCAGCCCTTAGAGGAAGCAGAGTAGAACAGAGTGGTAGAGCTGCTTATCCTGAGATGAGGGGAGCTACATGGCTTTAAGTTTTGTGCAATGGCCCAGCACAGTTGAGGACCCAGCGAGAGAGAACAACCAAGGTCAAAAAGACAGTGAAAGCCTTTCAGCCCCACTGTTTCTGCCACTCCTGTGGGTGTTGGCTTCCTGCTTATCCTGCCCTTAGCCCATGGCCTCTGCTGCTGGTGACCACACTGGTGAGGGTGAAAGAGCCAAGCCAGTAAGGGGATGCTCGGGAGGGGGAGGTGGAATGAATGAAGGGATTGGACAGAGGGAAAGGAGAGTGAGTGGGGAGATGTAGTAAGGTAAGAGAATGAGGGAAGGAATCAGTGGAAGGGGAGGGCAAAAGATTGAGGGGATTGGAGGGCCTATGAGTTGTGGAGGGGAGATGGGGAAAGAGAAACTGGGAATCAAATGGGATGTGGGATATGAGGGAGGCGAAGACAAGTGAGGGAATGAGATGCAGTAGAGCAAAAAGAGTGAGAATTAGGAATGGAGGGGCTAGGGGTTATGAGGGGGAGAAGGGAAACTGAAATCGGGGGATTAAAGGTGCTGTAGGGTATGAGTGAGAGGATCAGAGGGATCATCTGTAAGTGAAGTGAGCGGAAGGGGTGGAGAAAAAGTAAATGAGGGAGGGGATAGGTGTGAGTATGATGGTGGAGGGAGAGAGAAGAGAGTAAGTGAGGAGTGCAGGGCCTTGCTCCCTTCCTTCCACTCCAAAGAAGACAGAGCAGGCCACGCTTTTGAATTCCAGGTTCCAAACCCCTGTCCAGTTCGACTGAGGACAGCAGGCAGGGCATCCCAAACTACTCCCACTCCCTCAAGGCAGAGAGCCAGCTGGATCTGGCTTAAAGAGAAGGCTTGCGGCCTCCCCGAGGGGGAAGAAATGGAGAGTTGCTAGAAAGGGTAATTTTCCAGGTAGAGGAGGGGCTCAAGGCCTACAGGTGAGACTTAGGGCTTTAAGACCAGTAGGGAGAGGATGAGGACCAGGGGGGAAGTTATAGGAGGCCGAGAATGCAAGATCAGGTTCATCAGGGCAGAGAAGAAGAGGGAGTTAGAGAGAAAAAGCCCAATTCTCTCTATCCTCCTCCTCCTGCTTAGCCCAGTGATCCTCCATCCCCAGACATCCTTCATCCACCTCTTCAAGGATGTTAAAATGTGAAGACTGGGTTCAGGGGTGGGTGTGTGTGTGTGGGAGTGGGAGTGGGTTCAGGGGTGGGGGTGGATTCAGGGGTGTGTGTGAGAGTGGGTTCAGGAGTGTGTGTGTGTGAATGGGTTCAGAGGTGGGTGTGTGTGTGAGTGGGTTCAGAGGTGGGTGTGTGTGTGTGAGTGGGTTCAGAGGTGGGTGTGTGTATGTGGGTTCAGGAATGTGTGTGTGAATGGGTTCAGGGGTGGGTGTTTGTGTGTGAGTGGGTTCAGAGGTGGGTGTGTGTGAATGGGTTCAGAGGTGGGTGTGTGTGTGTGAGTGGGTTCAGAGGTGGGTGTGTGTGTGTGTGTGTGAGTGGGTTCAGAGGTGGGTGTGTGTGAGAGTCGGTTCAGGAGTGTGTGTGTATGAATGGGTTCAGGGGTGGGTGTTTGTGTGTGAGTGGGTTCAGAGGTGGGTGTGTGTGGGTTCAGGAGTGTGTGTGAGTGAGTGGGTTCAGGGGTGGGTGTGTGTGTGTGTGAGTGAGTGGGTTCAGGGGTGGGTGTGTGTGAATGGGTTCAGGGGTGGGTGTTTGTGTGTGAGTGGGTTCAGAGGTGGGTGTGTGTGGGTTCAGGAGTGTGTGTGAGTGAGTGGGTTCAGGGGTGTGTGTGTGTGTGTGTGTGAGTGGGTTCAGGGGTGGGGGTGTGTGTGTGTGTGTGAGTGGGTTCAGAG